>NW_027094087.1:76803489-77156343 GCF_029207755.1 Chamaea fasciata | reverse complement strand
TTTTTCTGCATTTCCTGCCTCCCCTCCCCTCGCCCCTCGCTCTGCCTGCTCAGCGGTGCCGGCATCAGAGTGCTTTCGGGGGGACACAGTGAATTCCAGCCGGAGCCCCCCGCAGGCTGGCCGCTCTCTGCTATTCTTTCAGGGCTCCAGCCCTACTCTCTCTGCAGGAAACAGAGGAGCTGATCCAAGTTCAAAGTCACGTCGCCGTCCCTCCTAAGAAGTGCTTTATTTTCCTCTGAACCGCAAAACCCCTTTCCCCCATGTCACAGGGTAACAAGGGAAGGGAGCGAGGGAGGAAGGGAGGAAGGGAGGGGGGCAGAGGCACCGGCAGCCAGCCCCGCACTCTCTCGTCGGGCCACCGCCACGAACACAGCCTGCGGCTCACGGCAGCTTTCGAGGGAGGAAAGCAAGCGGTCACCCAAAGTCGCTGCTAAACCTGTTTATTGAAAGAAGTTTTTCAACAGGTTTCTGGAGGTGCCAGACCTACAGAGCAAACGTCAGCTTCCCCGGGAAAGCTTTCCCGTCTTTGTAAGTTTTCCGAAATTCGCTTGAAAATTGCTCTTCTCTTGTTCTTACCGGTTGGTGATGAGGAGGGAGCTGGAGGGGGTGTGGAGGGGGGAAGGCGGGACGAGGGGAGAGCAATTTCTTGCTTCCCCTGGACTGTATATATCGTCTTCTCCTTCTAACCCTTTTCCCGAGAGGTGTCACCGCCCTCTGGGGAGGCTCCATGTCCCCTTTCTCCATCCCCCCCCTTCCCTGGCAGCCGTGGGTGCTGCAGTGGGGTTGCAGGCTGCGGTGGAGCCGGGGGCTCTGCCCATGGGAGGATGCGGCTGGCGACGGCCTCGTCGGGAAAAAGAGGCGGAAAGTCCCACCGGAGACGGGTGTGTGTGCATGTGAGAGAGAGAGGGAAAGGGGGAAGAGGGTATCTTTCCCCCAAAATTCAGCCCTTCCGACGCAGTAAGGGGCGAGGTGCGGGGAGAGGAGGGGAAGCGTGGCCGGCCCGTAGCCTGCAGAGAAGAGGCCAGTTGAGCGGCATCACTTCCACCGTTGTCTGTATCACAGACACTCATAAATTCAACAAGCTCATCAACAGGATATTAAGTTGCAGGTTACCTTTGATGGTGCCGATCCGAGCCACTTCTAGGCCGTTCGACCTATGACCCGTGAAGACCACATGTGTTGTGCTGTAGCCTCCCTCTGTAAAACACACACACTTCGAGACAAAAGTTCTTTGTCAGGCTCTACCGGCAGAGTAATGTAAAAGAAAAAGGGGAAATAATGAAAATCTCAGCCAAAGCTGTAACTTTTAAACGCTTCTTTAAAATAAAAATAAAAAAAAAATTAGGCTAGGCAGGGCAGGGACAGAAGGAAGGAGCGCCTCGCTTTCGTGCCATTAATATTTATTGTTCCTTCAATTGCACTTATGTACGTATAAAAACCCACTCTCGGCGGTAATGCCGTGAGACGGCGGGGGCCAGGAGCAGTGTAGCACTTTTTTCAGGACGGGAACCTCGGCCGAGAGGCAGCCGGTGCCTCTGCCCTGCCCAGCTGCAGCTGAGGGATGCGCAGCGCCGCGGATTTTGCGCGCCCTGCCCCACTGTGCCGCTCATTCTGCAGCCAGCGCAGACCCGGCGCAACGCCCCCCAAAATGGGGTCTGCTGCAGCACTGCCAGGTTTTATTAGATGCACCTTTTTCCATCTGGAGATGCCTATATAAACGTTAGAGACATGGGAGAAGCGTCCCAATAAAGCGCGCTGGACTTTGTAATACAATTTATGCTGTCATTCATAAATAACAATGCCATATGGTAACCATATTGCTTATACAAGTAAAGCCGTCAAAGTGTCACTATTTGATTTATCTCAACAGCTTCTTCCAACGGTGACGTTCAGAGAGAGGGGAAGTGGGAAAGAGAGAGAGCAGAGCAAAATTTGGCCTGGGTTTCCTGGGACCACCTCTCTCTTCATCTCTTTCTTTCTTTCTTTCTTTCTATATATGGGTAGATAGATAGATAGATAGATAGATGGATAGATAGACAGATAGAAGGATTTTTTTTTTTCCTTATTTTATCCCTATTTGAGTAAACCCCAAAGAGGATGGCCCCTCTTTCCCTGGCGAGGCGCGCACTGGACACGACAGCTCCTAAAGCTATGCTCGTAAATCCCTGTCCCAGAGGTGCGGCCGGTCCCAGCCACGATAGCCCCTGGCCCTGGCGTCGAATCCTTGTATCAGCCTCAGGTTCTCGCTTTGATTCACCGAGCGACGACATTTGACACAGGAGAAGTTTAATTTTTAAGAGTGTAAATTATCCATCCGCTGAGCCCCTCCATAAATAAGGGGTCGGGAGTCTCACTGCCATATCGCTACTCTCTTTCCCTTTCGTGCCCCTGGGCAGCCTCCCGCTCTCGGCCGAGGTCCCGGCACCCCCGTGTTATCCCCCTGACGGGACAGTGAGCAGGGTGCCGTGGGTACGTCCTCCCCGTGGGTCTCCACGGGGCTGGGACTCGGGGCGCTCCCTCCTGCCACGGGCGGGCTGCACCTCCGATCGCGCGTGTTCGCGGAGGGAACCGCGCCGCAGGCTCCCCCGCGCCGCGAAGCAGCCCCACGAGCATAGAAAGCCACCCGCGACGGCTCGGGAGGAGGGTAGGCTTTTTCTAGCATATTTGGGGAGTCTTACAGGTCTTCCCGAGGAAAGCGGCAATCGCGCTCCCTTTCTAATTGTTCCCCAGAAGAATGTTTCTACACCACCCCGTTATAAAATACTGCTCCCCGCTCCCTAACTATCAATAAGACGTGCATTAAAGACGATTGTTTGTAAATGGTGTTCATGATCATTAGCATACATTTACATAATGCAGCTCACAGCACAGCGTTTTACAGTTAAACACCTCCTAAAACCGATAGCCCGAGCTCAGTTTATAGAGGAAGCTTTACGAAATAAATTTGAAGGTTTCCAGGCTTTCACCCCGCCTCTGCAGCCTCCCTCGATGTCCCTTGGCAGGTTTGCCGGCGAGCGGAGCACTGCGGGAGGGCTCTGCAGCCGGCTCCGCCGCGGGAACGGGGGCGCGTTCCGACCCCCGACGGGTGCTGTCGGGGTTGTGGGGGGGCTGTGGGGGGAGCACAGCCACGCCTCCCCTCTGCTGCAGCCCCAGAGGGCAGCGGCAGCCTGGGCCTGAGCTGGTGTCGGTGAGTTAACGGGCTTTAAACTCTTCATGGCTCTTTTGGATCTGGCAGTGTCCAAAATTGTCCCTGCGAGGGCAGACACCTTCTCTTCCCGGCGTTTGCAGCCAGTCCTAAAAATGAGCGAATTTCCACGTGAGTCTCCATCAACCCCTCCCTCCCCACAGTCACAGGTCAGCTGCCTATTAGCCAGCTGTAAAATATTTTCATTTTTTATAGCCTCTCATAAAAAGAAATTGATCAGGGTATATATTTGAATTAAGACATATTAAATCGATGACAGATACACGTCACCTGCGTTTATCAGGAGAGAGACAAGGAGGCATGCGGAAGGTTCCGCGGAGCTGTGATACTTGTTGTTCACTTCCACAGCATCTCACATCAAACTATTCCGTCTCCAGACCTTGCTTCAACAACGCGCTCAGAATTTGGGGAGGGAGGGCACTATTTGGACGGACGTAGAGAAAATACATGTATATAAATACCCGCATAGACGTATGGCTACTTTGCGTGAAGTTTTAACTGTGCAATAAAACCATCGAGCAGCCGCTTTAAAAACCAGGGGATCATTTATTCCCATTTCTTGCCTTGCAGCATCACTGAAACCCCCACTGCGGCCACGCGAGCCGGGAGCATTGGCTCGTCTCCGGTGGGGGGGAGAGAAGGGAGGGAATCTCTCTCCCCCTTGAGCTCCCCGTAGAGCCTCTCACCCCCCTTTTGGCAGTCGTGGGCCAAATCCTGCTAGTTTTCCCCCCGCGAGTAGCGGCGGGAGAGGCGGAGGAGGGGGAGCCTGGAGCCTGGCCCAGGAAATGCCGGACCAGCACGGGGCTTCCTTTGAACGTGCCTTGGCACAGGGAAGCGGCCAAGACGCACAGATGTAGTTTCGTCAAGGGGATTAGGTGGCCGAGGAGAGCCGGTGTGTGTGGGTCCACTGGCGTCCCCCGCCCCGTTTCCTCTCCCGGAGAGGCAGAGAAAAGTCCCTGGCTGCCCTGCAGCAGGGAAGGGCAGCCAGCTCGCTTGCACTTTCCAGGAGCGCGGGAGCTCAAGGCACTACCGGGATGACCAACAGCCTAAAGAAAGCAGATGACATATCAATAAAAGCTACTTCTCCTCCCACAGAAAAGTCACGATAATGCTCTTTTCCCCTTCTGGCTCGCAGGGAAATCCCGGCCTCGCCTAGTCAACCCCCTCAAAGGGCAGCATCCTTTGTGCCGACGGGCCAGTTTCGGCGCTCCACAAAGAGCTTCACTTTCGAGGACCAGCACACCCCGCACCCCAGGGGCGGTCCCATCGCTGTCCCCGCCCGCCCTCTGCCCCCTTTTAGGAGATCTCCCACTTCCCCTGCCTTTTCGTATCGGGCAGCAGCTCAGGGCCGACACCCACCAGCCGGAGACTCCCCCATTTCCCAACCTATCTCCCCCCTCCCGTTCCGACATCCTAAAGAGTCGAGCAGCATTTACGCTCGGGGCCGGTATCACTGCGGGGGTTTCATCTCTCTTTCGCCGCTGCCGAATTAGGGCTGAAGTGGATGCAGCTGCCTGGACTACGGCTGGCGCACCGGCGAGGGGCGTGGGGTGGCTCTCCCCACGGGATGCCCCGGGAAGCCGCCGCGGGAGGAGGAAGCCCCAAAGCGGCAGCAAGCGCAGGCTCTCAAAACTTCGCTCTAACATGTGCCACTTGCCCCCCTCCTCCTCCTCTCCCCGCTTACTCGTTTATTTTCTAAAAGAAAGGAATCCCAGCCCCCGCCGTCTTCGTTTTAGGAAAACTTTGGCCGCCTTCCCCTAGTGGTGCCTTGGGCACGAGTACACACAGCCTCGGCCTCGCGTGGGTGTGGGGTTGCGCACATTGTTGCATGAGGAAGTGCCTTCCCGCCTCTCATCCATGAATGAACGTGGCCCTCCAAAAAAAGAAAAGCGGAAAGGAAGCTGAGCGCAGAGCCGGGCAGCAGCCACGGGCGTGGGCTGCCGCCAGGCGAGGGAAGAAGCCCCACGGCCCCGCAAACGTAAACACGGCGGAGCACCTGAGCAGGGCGCCCCGTCCAGCGCCTGGGGAGCGGAGGCAGCTGCTGCCCGGAGCTGCCGGCGGGGGGCGGCGGGGGAGGCGCCGGGTGCGCCCCGTCGGGCCCCGCGCGAAGTTTTGCAAGTGCAACTTCGGGGGGCGGCGCGGGGGGGCCCCGGGGGGGCGGCGGGGGCGGATCCCCGCTGCGCCGGCGGCCTGAAAGGGAGCCAATCGCGGGGCCCCGGCCGCTGCCAATCATCGCCATCCGTCCAATCCCTCCGGCGCGGTGTCCGAGCCGTATTCCCCAGCGCGCCGCCGAAGTGTGGTGAGGGCTCTGCCAATCGCGGGCGGGCAGAGCGGGGCCAGGGATGCGCGGGGCTCGGAGCGCAGACAAAAGAAGTTAAAGAGCCGCTTAATATATACATGTTTTTGAAGGCGGGTAAAGGGAAAAAAATAACAACAGCGAGCGTAGATGGGCTTGGCTGTGTCGTTATGGAGCCCCCTTTGAGCAAGAGGAACCCGACACTGAGATTAGCGGATTTGGCAGCGGCTCAGCCCCATCCTCACCAGAACATGACAGGCTTCCCGGGGCTGGGGAACCACCACGTCCACCCCCACCACGCGGCCCACCTCCACCCTGGGGACGCGGGCGGCGACCCCGGCGGCGCCCTCACGCCGCTCGGACCCGAGCACATGGCGCAGCCCGCCGCCCTCAAGCTCACGCCCGAGGCGCTCACCGCCGCCGCCTTCGCCGCGCCCGCCGCCACCACCACCGCCGCCGCCGCCACCGCCGCCGCCGCCGCCACCACCGCCACCGCCTACGCGCCGCCCGCCGCCGCCCTCCCGGGATACCCGTCGGGGGGGGCGGCGGGCCGGGACTTCCTCCTGCGGCGGGAGCTGCCCGCCGCCGCCGCCGCCGTGCACGGGGCGCTGGGCGAGCAGCACCCGCCCGCCGGCTCCCCCCACCTTCCGCACCCGCCACCGCACGGCGTCTTCATCTCGGCTGCCGGCACCTACGGCGCGACCGACGGGGCGCACGCCGCCTTCCCGCCGCCGCCGCCGGGCGAGCAGGGCGCGCCCGCCGGCCGCCACCCGCCGCTCAACGGGCAGATGCGCCTGGGGCTGGCGGCCGCCGCCGGGGAGCTCTACGGGCGCGCTGAGGCGAACTACGGGGCCGCCGCCGGCGCCTCTTCCTCCTCGGCGTTGCAAGGCTACGGCTCCGTCAACCTCAGCCTGGCGGCGGCCGGCCACGGGCACCCGCACCACCCCCATCCCCACCACCACCACCATCACCACCACCACCACCATGCCCACGTCGGGGCCGCGGCGGCGGCGGCGGCTGGGGCCTTCCTGCGATACATGCGACAGCCCATCAAGCAAGAGCTGATCTGCAAGTGGATCGACCGGGAGCCGCCTCCTCCGCCTCCGCCGCCGCCACCGGGCGGTAGGAAGCCTTGCTCCAAAACTTTCAGCACGATGCAGGAGCTGGTGAGCCATGTCACCGTGGAGCACGTCGGTGGGCCCGAGCAGAGCAGCCACGTGTGCTACTGGGAGGAGTGTCCCCGCGAAGGCAAGCCCTTCAAAGCGAAATACAAACTCATCAACCACATCCGAGTACACACGGGAGAGAAACCCTTCCCATGCCCCTTCCCCGGCTGCGGGAAGGTCTTCGCTCGCTCCGAAAACCTCAAGATCCACAAGCGGACTCATACAGGTGGGTTGTTCTCGCCACCACCCTCCCCCCCCCCCCCCCCGCCCCCTCCTGCAAGGGTTTCCTTCCTTTTTTTTTTTTTTTTTTTTCTTCTCCCCTTTCCTCCTCTTTTCCTCCTCTCCTACGCACCGCCGGACATGTGACTTTTTCATGAATAAGTAATTCGGCAGCACATGGGCCACGCACACACAGCTACGTACACGCACCCGGCCCCTCTGCCCTGCACACACGTGTCCCATCCCCTCCCTTCAGCCCCCCCCTTCACCTTGGGCAGCTCCCTCCCCACCCCCTCCGCTACCCACCTCCCCACATCCCGGCACCACCGGATAAATACACCGATTAATAAATAACGCAGAGCTGGGGGAAGATGAGCAGCAGCCTCTGCGGAAGAGCGAGGAGAGGATGAGCGCTCGCCCGTCCCTGCTCCCGCCGCCCTTGTCCGGGGCACCCTGGGGAGGTCACCCCGCGTCTGGGAAGCGCTGCGCTTTGCCACTTTCCCCCGCCATGCCGAAGGACGGCGGTTCTGCTCTTCCTGCCGCTTCTATCGGCGGGGACGGACCCGGGCGGGTGACGCTTGGCCCGACGGAGATGGGGCCGCGGGGGCTCTTGGGGGCGCAGTTCCCCTGCGCTGCGGGCGGCAGTGGCGGTGCTCGGGTCTGCCGGTACTACCGGGACTACCGGGCTGCCCCGGTGACCGGCGCTCCTGGGGCTACCCCCGTTCCGGGACTGTCCTTACTACCGGGACCAATGATGCTGCCGGGTGTACGCCCCGGCCTGGGCTGCCGAAATTGCGGGACTACCGGCGATGCTGAGGGCGCTGCCGGGGCTGCCCGTGCCGCTGAGCTGCCGGACTAGGTAGAAATCCCGAGGCTTCTGGTGCTGCCTGGGCTGCCCCCGCCTGCGGCAGTACCCGCGGAGTCGGGGAGCGGGGAGCGAGGCGGGGGAAGGCTGTCACCGGAGGACGCTTCCCTCCCTTTGTGGATCTGAGAAGCAAACTTCAAAGTCGCCCCGACTGCTCGGCGGGGTACGGGAGGAGGGAGCAGCACCCTCGGAGAATGCCTTAGGGGACAGGCGGGGGCCCCTGGAAGGGCTTGGGGTGTGTTTCAGCCCTTTAGGTTTTTTTGGGGTTTTTTTTTTGGGGGGGGGGGGAGGATGGTTTTGGTGGTTTTTTTTTAGTTTGGTTTGGTTTTTTTTCCCCCGCTTCCTCCTCATTCCTCACTACTCCCGAAATACGCATTTCCATCTGGGTGTAAAACTCTGCCGAAAACGAATGAAGCCCGGATTTATAGTGGCAGACAAATATTATTCCTTGGAGGATACTTAAGGAAGTGGAGTTGCCGTAATTGCTTTCTTGATTTATTGTTTGCTGCTCGGGAAGAGAAAAGCGGCGACCGTACAACGTGTTGTTCCGATGTAAAACCAAATGGCCCATGGCTGAAAGGATTATAGATTTTTATCTCCAGAATATGTCAGGCATGAGCCCATATGTAGCAGCGGAGCCCTGAGGGTGCCCAGTGCTCTACACCCAGAGCCGGGGATAGTGCGTGGGGGGGAGATTTCTCCGGGGGAGAGGAGGGCGTGCGGTCTGACACTTTTCCTTGTTGTTGTTGTTGTATTGATGACACCGTGGAATGAGTTAGCTAGAGGCCCGCGGTTTTGTCATCTGTAGCCTTCTCCACCTGCCTTGATTTGAAAAACAGTACTTCACCGCGGACTTTTCTGGGCTCCCCAATTCCTTACCAATCTCAGCTCCAAGGGGCAGGCGAGAGGGAGGTGGGAAGGAGTCCGGAAGAGGCTTGCGGGGAGGCAGACAGATTCAGCGGTAAAAAGAGCCCCCCGCAAAACCCGAATACCTATCAGGCACAGTTTGCAGCTCTTAGATGAGGTCGAACATCGCCTCGAGGCAATGCATAGGACGTGACTTCTTGCAAGGGAAATTTGGAGAAGTTTTCAGCTTGGGGCTACCTGTAATCACCGGGAGGGTGTCTGTGCGTGAGCCCACAGGGAAGGGCTCTATCCACGCAGAAGGGGTCGTTGCACCAAAGCAGCCCTCGGGGTGGGGGGCAATAGCCCACCTCGAATGACAGCTCGGCCCATGGGAGGGCAAAGGGGACAAAAGTCTTTCCCTACGTATTTCCCCCCACGCCCTCGAGTGGACAAGGGATCCCAAACTTTCTGCCCCCTCCTATCGGATTAAGTACTGTCATTTTGCCACCTCAGCTTTAACTTAGCCATGTGCAGCCTGGGAACAGGAGAGGTTTACAAACTATTTGTTTATTATGGGCATTTGGCGCCTGGAGCGGGGAAAATAATAACACCATAATCGTATCATTAAGCGATTTTGCATGTTTCTGGTAATCCTGCAGGAAGAGGAGTATTTCAGTAATTCAGGAGGCATTTGTTGTTTGGGTCTTCTTTCTTCTTCTTCTTCTTCTTCTTCTTCTTCTTCTTCTTCTTCTTCTTCTTCTTCTTCTTCTTCTTCTTTTTTTTTTTTTTTTCCTTTTTCTTTTCTTTCCCCCCTCAAAAGCATCACACCGGGGGCTGCATACCACGCTCGGCAGCTACTGCCCTATTTTGGGGACGAATCACTGTTCCCACACCCCGATGCATTCTAGCGGGAATGGGGACCTCGTCCCTCCTGCAATTTTGCTGTCCCCTCGCCAAAGACGATGCTCAGGATGGTCAGGCTTCCTTCCAACGATTCCCAGACCCCCCCAAAAAAGTGACCCCAAGCCCTATCTGTGCCTTTCCCAGCTGCCGGCACTGCTATTTTCAGGAGGAGTTAGGGGACGGTGCCCGGCATCTCGCCCCCTTCCGTGGGTTGAAACCACCTACAAATGGTTAAACTCTGACGTGATGGCCTTGTCAGCGTAACGGGGACACACCGGGACCTTCCCCAGTCCTGGACTTATGGGGAATTTGACTGTCGCAATCTGGAGTCTGACGAGGGTGCCCACACATGAACCTAAGTGGAAGGACACTTCCCTAAAACCCTGATGGAGTGAATGCGGTTTGGTCCAGCTGGTTGGAGCATTTATCAGGGGGCTGTGCTTCGGGGTCTGCGGGTCTCGGCCAGCAGCAGAATGTGTGAGGCTTCATCCTTGGGGTAACACAGATAGAAGCTGCCCAAAACCTCCAGTAGATCTGCTTTGTTTTCCCAGAAGAAGTAATAGTAATTAATGAACAAACAAAGTGACTGGAAACTTGTCTCGGGGGTGTGCAGAGGTTTTCATGCACTTAAAACCCACGAGGCACAATTTTAATTTTAATTTTTTTTTCCCTTTTTCTTTTTTTCAAGATAAACTCTGCACTTTCTAGTGCTACCACTTTGGTGGTAGGTGAGCCAATTTTAATTGAACAAGTTGATGCATAAATAGGCTGTGGAGGTGTATGTTTCTATAGTAACAGCCAAGAAATTGCTTCTAAAAATAAAAATAGTTTTCTTATTTCCATTATTATTTTGATGAATAATAAACGTGATATGACCTTACAAACGGGAGGAGCAGTAAAAATTGCTTGGTGGTAAGGAGAAAATGTCCACCGAGAGAGCTGCTGGATTGTTATTTCTGAGCCCTCAGAGCAAAACACATCTGAAAATACGCATCAGCCATGTCTAAACCGACTCAAGAATCACAATAATCATGCCAAAGATTATCAGTGCAGGTCTGTCTGTGCTGGACTCACGTGTAGCATGGTAGAGTGAGAAAAACTTGCTGTAAGAAGCTTCGGTACAGGGATCTGGCACTTTCTCCTTTTTCATCTGGTGTGTCAGCAATAGGCATTTACCCAGCCTTATTCGGGAACTATGAGGAAGGGTCGGTTCGGGAACTGTGGGGAAGGACACGGCTGTAAGTACCAGAACATATGTATTCCAAGGTATGCTACGGGAGACGAACGTGTGTGAGAAAGATACACCAGGCTAACCGCCCCGGGCTGATTTTCACAACCCCTTTAACTTTTAAGCAATGTGTTAAAACTCTTTAAAGTAGATCATCCGCACACATTTAGACCCAAATTTGCCCAGGGTAACCAGCTACGGTAACAACAGTCTGCTGCCCTCATCTCCGGGGTCTGGGTTGGTCCCCACAACTTGCAGGTTCCCAGTCCGGGCTGCGGGGTGCTCCCTCTTTGTGTCGGGATGCTTAAACAGGTGTTACTTTTATTTTCCCCAAACTAATTATTCCCCCAGCGCAGTGCCCATTGGGAAAGGATTACGCAGGAGATGTGCCAGGCGAGCCAGGCTGCCGGCGAACGCCAGCCCTCGCAGGCAAAGGCATTGAGAGGTTTTGTTTGGGCTCGGTCATTAGAGCGGTAATGAAGGTTTCTCGTGTGCGAGGGGAGCGCCGCAGAGGGCAAACAAGGCCGGGGGGGCCCCGCCGCCGCCAGCCCGGGGCTCCGGGCCTGAGGGCTGCCGGCGACTTGTGACAGGCGGCAAAAGACGGGGAAAAAGTCGGAAAGCTAGGGCATGTCACGACTGTCGCGAGGGGGGAGGAAAAAAGGGAAAGGGGAGGAAAAGGAGGGAAGGGGAAGGTTTACCCCTGCCGCTCGTCCCCCGGGGCCGCGCTGAGGAGGGGCTGCGGTGCGGCGGGCGGGCTGCGGGCAGGGCCGGCCCCCCCCTCCCGCCGGTAACGGTGCCGTTGCTGTGTCCCCGCAGGGGAAAAGCCCTTCAAGTGCGAGTTCGACGGCTGCGAGAGGAAATTCGCCAACAGCAGCGACCGCAAGAAGCATTCCCACGTCCACACCTCGGACAAGCCCTACTACTGCAAGATCCGCGGCTGTGACAAGTCCTACACCCACCCCAGCTCCCTGCGAAAGCACATGAAGATCCACTGCAAGTCCCCGCCGCCCTCCCCGCCGCCGGGCTCCCAGGGCTACGCGGCGGCGGGGCCCCCCGACGGCCCGCTGCCCCCCGAGGCCGACCCGGCCGCCGAGCCGCCCCGCGGCCGCGCCGCCGCCCTCTCCCCGCCGGTCACCAACCTCAGCGAGTGGTACGTCTGCCAGGCCGGGGGCGCTCCCCGCCGGCCGCGCACCCCCTCCAGCCGTGACACCTCCCCGGAATCCGAGGAGGACGAGCCCCACAGGACCTCGGGAGGTAGAACTGCTCCCTAGGGCCGTGCCGAGCCGTGCCAAGCTGCCGGTGGCCCTGGCCCCACTGCCCTGGCCCGGGCTGCAGCGGCAGCCACCTGGCACGGGGGGGCTGCTGTGGAAGTGCCATCAGGTTTGACTCGCGCTATTTATTCCATGTACGAAACCCTATGGTGTTTGTACGGTAACTAATTTAATTAAAGAGACTCGGACTTTTTTTTTTTTTTTTCTTTTTCTTTTTCTTTTTCTTTTTTTTTTTTTCTTTTTGGTAAATAAAAGCATTAATAACACCAGGCTGGGCTGTCCCAGTCACCCGAGCCGCACAGTTTTGCAGGGGGACGGTGCCAAGGGAGATGCCCATCTTCCACTCTGCCCATGCCCATTGCTCTCAACAAGAGTTGGCTGGCGAAGTCTGGGAGCAGGCAGAACCCAGCCGATCTCTGGAATGGCTCTTAAGTACCTTAGCTGCCACCCTAGCGCCTCCTCTTCAGCCTGGGTAAAGCCCCAGGTCAGCAGCAGCCTTCTGTCTGTAAAGCAGCACCTGCTGAAGCTCTGGCCAGTCAAGGACAGGTTGCCCATCCTTTAAAATAAAATTAAATAAATGTATCTCCCCACCCCTCTAGCAGTTCAGCTCCTTTGTAATTGATGGTTTCTCTCCGGAGTCGGGGGGTCCCACCTGCACCCGGCATTTTCTCTCCAGCCTTTCTTTCACCCTTAGCCGTAACAGTGTGCAAACGATTTATGAAAGACAAAAGATGCAGGACTCCTTTTTCATTCCTCCCCAGTTTGTACTTGTATGGCTCCTAAAACGTAGCCAGAGAATAAAAGAAACACGCTGCTATTTGACAACTGTAATACTGTGATACAGTTTGGATTTTTTTCCCTAAAAAACCCACATGAAAACTCTGCGAATTTTCCTTTCCTTGGGGTTGGTGTTATTATTACTCTGATTATTATTTTATTTTCAAGTTCATCTCTCAGACGGAGATTTTGCCTCATGCTCCCTCCAGCCCCCTGGGGGTGGGAGGGGGAGCAGCCCCCTGGGCCTGACGAGTCCCGGAGTAGGGGGCAGGCATAGAGGGATTATCTTTTTATTATTATTTTTATGTATATTATTTCATCTCCAACCGAGCTGATGCCTGCGTGCTTTTCACTACCCCCCCCCCGAAGTGGCTCGGCAGAGTCACCTGGGAGGTGGGGATCAGAGCTGCTGGGAAGGAAGCCAGGGGTGGGGACACAGGCTGGGATTGGGGTGCCAACCTCCCCAAAAGCCCCACCAACGCAGCCCTGCAGCCGAGGGGCTGCGGGGCACGGGGGACACCCCGGCCTAGAGCCCTTGAGTCAGGAGCGGGGTGCAAATGAAGTAAAGAGCACTAATTCCTCCTCAGAGACCCTGAGAGAAGAAGCGGCAGCCTCCCTCCCCTCCCCCAGGGCTTGTGGAAATGTGTTTTGTGTGCCGTGAATGGTGGATGTCGTCTTGTCATTGTTAATAACGTGAATGTGAACGCGATTATTTTGTACAGTCAAATTAATTTATTTTCTGACATCACCCTTTTTTTCTTTTTTTCTTTTTTTTTCTTTCTTTCTTTTTTTTTTTTTTTTTAACTCCCCTGGAACAGTACAGAGCACACCAAAGAATTATCTTATTAATTTTGGTGATAGATTGTTGTTTATGATGATGTGGTTTGTACAAAAAAAAAAATCATTATATTTTTCAGCTTACTTGAATGAACGATGTAATGTGAAACAGACTCTTCCTGCATGTCCTCCGTGCGGTGTGTTGGTGCTGTTAATATATAAATATTTGTATAGTTCATAGAGATATTATATTATTAGTACAGTGCATGGTGCTGTCACTCTGGAAGCCTTTAAACGTTGTCTTCATATTGTTGTGTTTGATCTAATGAAGCAGGCGTTACTTTGAAAACAAGCAGAAAACTTGAATAGAAAATAATTTTTTAAAGTTCATTCGATTTGCTTTTTATTCGTTTTTCAAAGCCCATTTGAATAAATAGAAAATAAAGTAAGGTATGAACTTTTTAAAAAATAATTTATGTAATTTAATCTTATTAGAGATATATTGGTGCTGATTTATAAACTAACTTTTTAATTTATGCATTTTTTTCAACAACAGATTGCACTATACATTACAACATGGCAGGGTTTATAAACTATGGCTCGGGGGGATATATCACTATTTTTATGTATTTGCTACACGTAGGGTCACACACTTGCCCAACAGTTTTATGACACATGATACCTCCTAAATAAAATATAAAAAAAAAGCTAATTTAAAACTTTTCATCTCTGTAAACCCCATAAAAAGCAAAAAAAAAAATCATGCAAATGAATAAAAATATTATTCCTATGTATTGCATGTGCCTTACTAACAGACAAGGGGCAGAGACAGACCAAAACACCCCCTTTTCCCCCGAGGGTCAGCAGGTAGATTCAGATCCAGCCACAGCCTCAGAGCTCGGCAGGAGCGGCACCGTGAGGTGTTGGGGGCGGCTGAGACACTCCAGCTTTGCCCAGCGAAACGCGTGAGTTAATAGGGTTCTCCTTCGGATTTACCTTTGGTTCGCAGCCAGGTAGAGGAGGGATGCTCCGGGCAGAGCCAGCCCTGCCTCCCCCGAGGCTGCGGGCCTTGCTCCTGGGGGTGTTCGCCCGTGAGCCGGGCTGAGGGTGAGGGACGGGCAGAGGATTTTGGGGTGCCTGGGCATGATGGAGCAGCTGGGTGCTCTGCTGCTGGCATCCCGTGCACAGGGGGAGGAGAGGGAGGGACAGACAGACAAAGGTAAGACACCGGCACAGGTCAGATGTTTATACACATGGCATTCTTCATCTCTCTCAAGGACAGCTAATCAGAATATCAAATCAAATCAATTAAAATGTTTATTTCTGTTGGAGAAAAAAAAAAGAAAAAGAAAAAAAATAAAGAGATTCCTGGCAGTATTCTCTTGAGGATAGTCGTGAGTTAAATTGCACTATTCTTCTGTAGTAGCCGTAGAAGCGAAACGGTGTGCCAGAAGATGATTCTGAAACAGAGTGAGGTCAGACAAGAAATAACGCCAGGAAATCACTGGAATGAAGGAGAAGAAAACCCCCGAAGTTTTCAGAAGCTGAGTGAGGACGAGTTTCTCGTTTCGAGAGAGGAAAACTGAGTAAAACCAGTGAAAAAACCCAGACAGAATCGGGTGTCAGTATCCTTCAGGATTCTTTCCCCTTTTAATTTTCTTTTTAAAATAAAATAAATAAAATTAGCTCAGAGTGATTGCGCCCCCCCGCCCTGTAATTTACCAGTGCTCGAAAATGACTGGTCAAAATGTCAAGAACAGTTTCACCAAAAGGTTAGAGTGTTTTTTAAGTCAGTTTTGTTAAATGTGGTAAAGGTGAAACAGGTTGCAAAGAGTTGTTTCAACCAGAATGACAATAACCAACATACGAAGCAGAAAAACACTCATAAATGAGGGCTCCAATCAATGGGAAAACTTATAGCTCCCTAATGAAGTTTCTTGTGAAAAGGAGGGCGACACAAAGCCACCGAGACATGAATCATTCATGGGAAATATAAAAGATAAAAGATATCTGACAATGAGCAGAACCTTGTATAGAGTGTCTAAAACAAGTTTCCCCTTCTTATTTTCTGCTTCCCCCCCCCCTCCAACCTCCCTCTCCTAGTGTTCCCTGCCCGCCCTATAGAGTTAACATTGACCAGTGCACGTCCTGCCCCACTTCAAAGTAATTTAGCCCAGAACGGAAGGCTTGGCGCTTGGACAATCTTCATGGTGTGTTAGGATTTCTATGGCAATTGGCAAGCAAGACGTTCCCATCTGAATATGGCTCAAAGAAAGCCACTTATTGACACCGAGTTGGCCATCATCAAAGACTTCATCTTTTCCTAGGCGAAACGTGGTCCTAGCAAACACTGTTTAAATCATCTACCTTTGTAGTCGCGGCTGGGAGACATCTCGCCACACACTATTGCTGGCGCTCGGCCCTTTAAAGCGAGAGCGGCGGTAGCGAAGTTTGAAGGGACTAAGAAATTTCGGGAGTGTGGGAAATGGCATTGCGGGGAGGGGGGCTGTGGATATGGAAAAGCGGGGGAGTTCTCGCCGGAGAGTCTCGGGGCTGCGCCCCCCCCACGCACCCGCCACGGGCAGGGTGTGGGACGCAGGGCAGGACGCAGGGATAGGCTGCTGCTTTGTTTTTCAAAGGGTGGGTGGTGGGGAGAACCAAGGATTTTCAGGGGCTTTCTCTGCGTGTTTCGTGCTGCTAGAGATGTCGCCAGGGAGTTGTGAGGTGCTGGCAAGGATGGACTGTCACACACTTTCCGCATCCCCCACCCCCCCCACCCTTCCCCCGCCGTCACCCCGGAAAAATATTTTCAGGTAGATCAGAGCAGGAGGGATCAGGGAGTGTGCTGGAACACAGACTCACACTCACCGCGGACACACGCCCTCCCCCCTGGCTCGGACACCCAAACGCCGGCGGGGCGCTGCCAGCGCTCCCCCCGCATCCCGCGTACCGTCAGCACACACAACCACGCTCCCGCATTCACACACACACCACGCAAGTGCCTAATCAGGCAGGGAGAAGTTCAAAGGCAGGTTCTTTGAAATTCAAACTACTGCTTTTATGGTACATCAACATGGAGCGTTAGGATTGCTATGGCAATGAGCGCAGCAAAAGCAAGCTGCATTTAAAATAGTCCACCTCGATTCGAGACACTCTATTAAGATACAGTTGCATTGACCTTTAGTTTCATGCCGTGTTAGCGCAGTCAATTTTCACTTCATCAGAACGTCTCATATTTTTTGGCCTCCCTCCCAACGACCCTTTCCCTCCTTCCCCCCCCCTCCTTTTTTTTTTTGGACTCCCCCCTCCCCAACTTCAGCAGATAAACAAATAAGCGAGGAAGAAGCTCCATCTCCAGCTCCTCTTCTGCCTCCCTCTTTTTTTTTTTTTTCCCACCTAAGTACTTTTATTTGCAGAGCGATTGTTCTTTGTTTATTTAATACAAGTACTGTGTGAATGGTGAAAAATAAACACGATGAAAAATAACCAAACAGATGATTCCGCCAAGTGAAAAAGCCCGGACTTAATAAAAGTGCGAAGCAGTCACCGTTGAATGAGAAATCCTTTGAAGTGGAACTTATTATAGGAAGAATACTTTTTGGTTTCCCTAACGACGCTGCTGAATTGAAAGGGCTCGCCTTTGTCAACGATTTGTTCTCCTTTGCCGGGATGCCCGCAGAAATTACTTACATGGGCTGCCTTAACATGCAGCCTGCAAATCAGTAACTTCGCAGCTCAGACTCGCAGACGCCGCTCTTCTAAGGACAAAAAGAAGTCAGGAGGAAAACACCCCAACCTTTCACTCAGCCTCTTATTTTGGGGGGTGAAGGGGGGCGGAGGGAGAAAAGGGGGTTTGGGACGAGGGGGGGAGGCGAGTGTATCCGTATAGCAGCACCCCCCAGCCCCCGCCCCCCCGGCCCGCCCCGCCCGGCGGCAGGCACCCGGAGCGGGACCGTCCTCCGCTCCGTCCCGGCCCCGGCGGGAGCAGGGGGGTGGCGGAGCTCCTCCGGCAGCACCGTGTCTCTCCTTCCCCCACCCCCGCTCCCCCTTTTTTCTCCTCTGCCAAGTGATTTTCCCAGGCAGAGACATATTTAATAAGGGTCGTTTATTACGAAGGCGCTTTGAAGGGTCGCCCCTGAAGCCCTGTGTCCATTTAAAACATGGAGGTGACACTTAAACCTCGTTTTAAAGGAGCTCTGGGGTAGTTCAATGAAAGGCAACTCGTTTGTCTTATGAGCTTGGAAACAACCTCCCTTCTTCTCCTTTTGACCACATGGCATAACTCAAAAACAATAGTTCAAAAGTAAAATGGCATCGTGGTGTTCAGCCTCAGACAGGCACCCATCTAGCAGGAGAGAAAAGGGATAGTCCATAACACAATGTGCTTTTTGTGTCCGACTCTGTCACAAGGATTTCGTTGTTTGCTTTAGAGGCTGCGCCTGTTATACTTTCTTGAAAGTGCTTGTGTTAAACAAGAGTTATAAGTCATCCAAAACAACAAACATTTTGATTTTCTTTGCCTAAAGGGTTTTCCCTGGCCATGGGCACCGTGAAAAAATAATGTACTTGCTGAGAAAGGAGCACCAGTAGTAGCATTACAAGCACAGTGCATTAAATATTGAATGACACGAGGAAAAAAAAAAGAACTTGTCGAGGGGCACTCAGCCTTAAAGTCTTTCTTCAACTTTGTCTTCAGTGCTTGTTGGACTATTTAAGATGGTGTTAATTAAGGGCTGCATCTGATTCCACTAGCCCCCAGCTTTGTCTCTTTGCAGCGCTCCCATCAATGGCCCCTCTCAACCGCGGGCTTTCCCCACACGTTGGTTTAGTGGTGCATGTGTCACTTCTTATTTCGAGGCTGAAGAGAAACCCGGATCGTGCATTAAGGGCAACAGGGAGATAGTAATCAAGCGGTGTTGTAGGGTTGGGGGGGCGGGGGGGGCTGTCGCGGCGGGGCAGGGGCAGGAGCAGGAGGAGGAGGGTGCGCGGCCAAGGCTGGAGCAGGGGAGCAGGGCAGCAGGGAGCGGAGCGGGGGCACGGCGCCGGGGTGAAAGCCTGTTTGCACATTGCCAACAGCCTGTTTGGCAAACAAGAGGCTGGCGAGCTTAATTTGTTTCAAATTAATCGTTTTCCACGAAAAAAAAAAAAAAAAAGAAAGAAAGGAAAAAAACCCCACGTGTCAATTAGCCCTCCCCAAAATCCTGCAAGGGAGCAGGAGGAGCTGCCTCGCATCCCGCGTTAGCCCCGTGCGGGAGCCCACGCGTGGCTGCGTGGTGAGCCGCGGCGTGTGCCTGTGCCCCTTTCCGGTTGTACCCCGGCCGCATGCGGGCAGCTGCTGGCGCTGCCCTTCGCGGGGCCCGTGAATGAGGCCGACCCTTGGTGTAGGGCAGCCCTCGGTGCGCGCCAGGCAGCGGGGTGGGCGAGGGCAGCCACGGGAGTAGGGGGGACACACAGTCTTGGGGATATCCGGCGGGACTCCTCGCCCTGCAATACGCCCTTCTCATATTTAAGGACTCGCCGCTCTCCCCTCCGCGGGAGCACCGAGGCACCCCGCATTTCGGGGAGAAGCCTTTCCCGGGCCCCATCCCTGCGCTCCCCGCCCTGGTCGTGGGGGCGCCTCGTCCTTCCCTCCCTGAAAGCGCTGGAGGCCGAGAGGGCTTTGCCCGTGGGGGCATCGTCTCGGCGCTCAGCAAATACCAACAGCGGGGGTGCAAACTGGGGGGCGGCTCCGCTTTTCTCTACGACTCCTTTTCAACCTGCCAAAGGCAGCGGGTGTTGAAAGCAAGGGGGAGCAGAGGGATCCTCTGCAGGTGTGTGTGTGGGGGGTGTGTGCCCCCGTTCCCCCCGACGAGAGCAGGGACCCACTGCCCCAAAGTTCACTCAGAGCTGAGGTCGGGTTAGGGGAACCTTTAATTGGATTGGGGGTGGGGGGGGTTCACCTCAATTCTGCCCTGCCCGAGTGGTAAGGAGGGGAAAGCCAAGCGTGAGGCTGGAAAACCCAATAGCCAGATTTTCTTCGTCTTCTACTTTTTTTTTTTTTTTTTTAATCTCTGTGTTCCCCCTCTCCTCCTCCTCTTCCTTTCACTCGGCAAGCTCGTCTAAAGCGCTCCAAATGGCCTTTCAAACAAGAAAACCCTTCAAGGAAAAATGGGCACACATCCCCTTCCAGGCACCTTGCCAAAATCTCCCAAGCACCCTACCTGGCATCCTAGCTTAAGTTTCTTCAAGAAGTGCGTGTGTCTGAGTATGCGAGGGGGGTGGGGGGGCTCGGGGCCGAGGGGGGGTGGAATTACAGCCGTCCTGTAGTGGTAGACACAAGTTCAGAGCTCCACTTCTCCCCTCTTTAATTAGGCTGGGGAGAGCCGCGGAGGCGCCTGGTTGAGGTGCAAGCGAGGCGGCCGGGCCGAGCGAGTGAGTACCCAACGCGGCCCCGACGGGACGGGCACGGGCACCCCGGGGGAACCGCGCCGGGGGAGCCGCGCTCAGCGGGGAGGAGGCGCGCAGCCGCCCCCCGGAGAGAGATGTGGGAGGGGAGGATGAGGGTGGGAATAGCGGGTCGGGGGTGTGCCAGGGGGACTCGCTTCCCCGAACTTGCGGTACGGGCCGCTAGGCGAGATTGGAGAGGCCAGTGCCGGTGCTGCAAAAGTCAGCCCGACCCAGCTGTGACTTCACCTATTAGCCCCGATGTCTTTCCGAGGAGATTGGCGGAGTTAAACAGCCCACAATGGGCGCTCTGGGGCGTCTCCAGCCTGACCTCTACCCGGTTTTAATAGTTTCATAGGAACTTCATTAAATCAATTACTTAGTGAGCACATCATCATTTATTTGTAATTAGCACTGAAGAGCTTGATTTTTGCAGCAGCCCGCAGCCCGGTTCCCAGCGGGGTTGGCCATGTACTACAAGCACTTTTGTTTGCTGTGTGTGTTGACTCGTGGTATTATTCGGCCGCCACAATAAAAGTGTAATCTTCACGTCTTAATCTAGCGTTCAGGGGGGAAAGGAAAACAAACACGGCGCGGACGAGGCACCGGTTCCTCGTCTCCGTGTCTCCCCCCCTCCTCGGGCTGCCGGCCCCGCTGCGCGCAGCCGGGCGCGGTGCGGCTCCCGGGCCGTGCGGCGGGGAGGAGGGCGGAGGGACGGGAGGGTGGGACGGAGGCCGGGGCCGAAGGGGGGGGAAAGAGAGGAAATGGGTCATCCGCAGCCAGGACAAAAGAGAGCGGCTCGGTGCCTTGAAGGGCATGAAATAAGGGCTGCAGCTGCGAGTCGGCTGGCCGCAGCCGGGCAGGGCGTGGGTGTCCGTGTTGAGGGGAAACCAGCGGGGCTCAGCGCTGGGGGGACAGCAAAGAGGCTTTCGTTTGGGTGGCTTCGGGGCAGGAAGGGGGATGGGTAGGGGCAGGGAAAGCCGCCTCGGACGTGGGGTGGACGTGACTGTTAGGGGAGGGAGGAGAGGTGCATAAACTCGCCCACGTAACCAGACGGGCCTCCTCCGCTTCTCCCCGCAGCCAGCGCCTTGCCATCGAGGACCCCCACGGGGAGGCGGTTCCACGCGTGGGCCGCCCCACGGCTGCCCCCAGGCGACGGCCCCAGCCCCTTTCGCCCAGCGCAGAGGCTGCCGCGGCCGCGTCTCCGCGCACCCCGGTTCGGGCCCTGTGCCGGGCCCGCCGGCACGGTGAGGGGCAGGGATCCCGGGCCGCTCCGGGGGGAGGAGGGCTTTGTAGCCCCCTCCCTCCTCGGGCTCTACTGGCTCCCAGGAAGACGCCCTCCAGGCAGGCAGGGGTGTGGGGAGTGGGAGTTGTTTTGGGGTGTCTGCCTGCCGCCCGCTCCCTTCCCTCACCTCCTCTCAGCGCGACGGAGGGAGGGGAGCCGATGGCCCGTCAGAGGCTGCAGCATACCCGGCAAGCTCCTGGGCTTGTGCACCCCACGTGTAGCCGGTCACGGGTGGGCACCGAGGCAGCGACCCAAGGCTAAAGGAAAAAGGGGGCGGGTCGGGCTATATGTACCTCTGCATGGGAATAGTACCGTGTTCGGCTCTGACGACACCCCCACCCTCGGTACCCAGGCGCTGCCCACATTTCGGAGTTCACCTGCAAAGGGGCTCTCTCGCCCCGCTGCCGGCCCGGTCCTTCCCCACGGAAACCCGTCGAGGTGAACGGGGCGAACAGCCCCGCCGGTACTTGCCTGGGTCGGCTCCTACCGGCTGAGGGGATGGGGCGATCCCTAATTTCCATCCTCCACGTGGCGAGAGCCCGGGTCCGAGGCCAGACAAGTGCAGGGAAGGGTGCAGATGTCACCCGCGACAGAGCCGCCCCTCACCGCGCCGTCGGGCATCTCGTCGGGCGTGATGGGTCTCTATCGCCCCCGGCCCGGGCCATAGGAGAGCGAGCCTCGGAGCCCCCCGGCTGCAGGGGCCGAAGTCGGGGGCTGGTGGTGCTGGCAGGGCAGAGGTCGCCGTGCAGGGCTGCCGTGGCGGCTGCGAGGCCGTTCTCATACGGGTGATAAAACACGCCGGGGGGGGGGGGAGGGGGGGGAACCCTCTTTCTCCTCCGCCCCGAAAACATGGCTCGGCATTAGTGCAAGGGCCGGAGGTTCCCAAATTCAAGCAAATAGCAGAGGAAAACCCCGTAAATATCATCTGGGAGTCGGAGAGGAGAGCGGCGCGTTACTTGCGCGGAGCAGCAGGGACGCGGCGTGATTTTAATTGCTACGTATTTTTAACATTTAATCGCTTAAACATGGAACATATCCGGTCTCTTCTGTCCGAAAACGACCGTCCGAGAAGCCGAACGGGGCGGGCTTGTCGCCGGGGTTGGGATAAATGGGAGCTCCCCCGCGATGGCAGCGGGGAGGCGGCGAGGGACGTTGCGCGGACGCAGCGGTTGCGCGGCGGCCGAGAGCGGTCCCAGCGCGGCAAGCTCTCTTCTTGCCGGGTAGGAGACCGTGCCCAGGGCAGACCCGAAATTCTAAACGTTGAAAAGAAAAAAGTGTTTCCTGTGAGAGAGAAAACCTGTACCATCCTCTCGCCGTCCTCCCCCCAAATCTACAAATCCCGCGATTTAGTCCACGGGGAGCGCTCACGCACAGTCGGGGGAACTGGTACGTGTTGTTGGGCGCTATTTTTAGGGCGTGGGGCTGGAAATGAAGGAACAACCCCAGGCTTTGCAGAGCAAGAGAGCTGCAGGTGGGGAAGGTAGCGCTGGCTGCAACTGGACGAGTCAGCGTGTCAGCCGTGGGGGACACGAGTTGCTCGTGGGAGGAGGGAGAAAGAAAGAAGGACCCCACGCCATCCATCCTCCCCGTCCAGCTCAGAGCCTGAATTTCCCGGACAGCCGTCGCGGTGCGTGCTCCCGCCGGGCGCGGCTCCAAGGAGCGGAGGCGGCCTGCGGCAGAGACACCTGCCCTGACCAGGAGCGGGTCCTGCCCTTGCCCGTGAGTTTTATGGAACTCTGAGCAGGTTCTCAGCCCGGACGTGTTTTATAGCCTAAACCCCGTTTGGGTGGGTGGCGGCGCTGCCGCTGTGTCGTCCTGAGGCTCCACGGGGGAGGGGTGTCACGGGTGGAACCTCGGGGAGTCGCGGGCAGTGTCCGTGGCGAGCGGCCCTGCGCTCCGCGGCCCCTGGCTCCGGTCCCTCCTGCCCCACAGCCCATCCTGCCTGGCCACGAGTGTTCCTGCTCCTGCCTGCCCGGTCCCACTTGTGCCTGCCTGTGCTTGTCCGTCCTGTCCGTGCCACCCTCCCTGCCTGTCCCGCTCAGTTCCGCCTGTCCTGCCTGTCCCTGCCTGCCCAGCCCGCACTCCCTGGACTGGCAACCCTCAGCCTCTGCCCCTGGTGCTGTTCATCGCTGGCAGGGAGCCCATGGACATTTGTTGGGGGCTGTTCCCTCTCGCCGAGTGCATCCCTTTCATCTGTTACTAAGGAGGAGGGAAGCTGCTTCCTGTGGGAAATGGGTGAGGAGAGAAGGGTCAATGGGATGAGTCCAGTCAGCTGTCCCCTCTCCCAAAGCTGGAAGCAGCTTCCCAGACACCCGCCATCACCAACCTGTATAGCAGATCATGTTTTAAAGTTGGGACCATGCTACAAAATATTTGACACCAGCTGTTTAATGCTCTCCCACCCAGTTATTAAACACAAATGGGAGTAAATTAAAATGGCAAAGGGAAACAAAACTCCTTCTTTTATTCTACTAAAAGACAACATCTAATTAAGGAATATTTTAATTCCACAAAAATGCAAACACAGTGACATAAGACTTTGCTTTTAAAACTATAGCCAAATACAAAGCAGCCCAGCTCAGACCAAGCTTAGGCACAGCCTCCATCCCAAGGGCCAAGGGCCAGGGCAGGCCAAAGACACGGGCCTGCTGCTTTGATAGCAGCCCAGCTCAGATACCCTCATTGTGGGGGGCCTCCTTTGACTTTTTTGTTCTCATTTCTTGCAGGACAGGGAAGCAGGCTTGGCCCAGAGCAGAATTTTAGGTTCCAAGTTTGCTGGTGGCAAGCCAGGGCAGCACCAGACGCTGGCTTCAACAGTCGTGCCCAAGTGCCCAAGTGTGCCTAACTGTTGAGGATAGCCCTTGGATTCTTTTTCCCCCTGTTCTTTAGCACAGAAAAAAAACCCCCAAAAACCCAAACCCCTCCCTTGAAACTGTTCATCATGCAATGCCTGAAAACCTTGAATTATTTTATGCCATCACCCGACCCAGGCCAATCTGCCCAGGATTTTATCAACATTTACTTCATCAGTACTTTGATTTCTGTTCTCTAGTTGGCAATGTTCACATGCCAGATGCATTTGCCATTTAGTGCATCCTGCCAGGGTTAGAGAAATATACCCCAGGAACGAGATTAACCTGGGAGCATACCTGTGGGGTTTGATGCTTGAAGCTGGCACCTGGGATCTTTTCAGGGGTATGAACCTGCCAGGCAGTCCCTTGGAGAGGGAACTTTGAGCTGGGTGCATGCAATTCTGGACCAGGTGGCTGTTAAATAGAAAGTAGAGAATATGGGAGGAACTTAAGCCCAAATACAAAAATGAACTGTGGGCACTGGGCTCTTCCAGCGGGGTAGAGAAGCAGGGAGGTCAGTAGTCCCAATTGCCCAAGATGGTAGTGAGCTGGCAAGATAAGGATTTAGCAACATTTTATAGCCATGTAAATGAAGCTGCATTCAGTGTTTTGTAAGATACCATAAAGCACAAGTTTCTGCCTCTTGGCTGCTCTAGTTCTGCTTTGTGTTTTACCCAAAAAGAGACAATGTCTGCAATTGCAGCTAAAACCCCTCTAGACACGGATAAGATGTGCACGCGCCTACACCTGGTCCCCAGCCCTCCCCTCCACACAGACACCAGTCTCACCTGAATACCGTCAGATCACGTTCATCAGAACAATAAATTCCACAGGGATTTTCCCAGAATATAAGGGCAAGGAAAACAATCTTGTAAGGAGGACGATGCTGCTGGCATCCACTTGCCTTCTCCCCTGAGCTCTCCAAGGACACTACCAATGCCTTACCACCACACAGAGCATGGGGCACAGAGTGACAGCAAGGACCCCTTTAATGGCAGATGTGGCCTTATATTAATGGCCTATTTTGTAGTGTTTTCTTTATTTTTATTACTTTGCCACTTAAGAAGCAGAATCCCAGCTTTCCTAGGGATCAAGGCATTGCTCTCTCCTTTTCTCAGCTGCCTATCTGTTGAAGAACTAAGAATTTTACAAAACCCATTTATTGTATCTAAAGCAAATTAAAAATGTCAAAGTGGAGGATTTTATTTAAAATAATTGTTTCGACTACTGGAAAACATGGGCCCAAATCATCGTCAAGTCCACCTTACCTGATGCCCTACCAGGAGCATTACTCGCAGCTTCCACTCTCCCGAAAGAACCTGGGGGTCTGAGAAGCCAGCAGGGACAGGGGTGGGGAGGAACGTGTATCCCATCCTCTGGCTGGGCAGCTGGGCAGCCCGGATATGGGACTGGGAAGGGTAATGCTGACATGGATGTACAGACAGCCCAAGCTGGTCCCCAGGGGAGAGGGCTGTGCACATTTTGTCTGCGGCCTCTGTCTGCTGATTTGAGGAGGGCAGCCTTCACCTCCCCAGGGAAGGACCCCACCTCTACCTGCGCTGGGGCAGTGTCCATGCTCTGACACGACAGGACACCTTCCAGCTCAGGATTCCCCATGGCAACACTGGACTTCTGACTCACAGAGGGCAGCAGTACCATTTGCTGTGCTAGCACAGGCCCTGGTGCTCCCTGATGACAACAGGGAGCAATATGACAATCCGTGAGTTGCTGGTGACATGGATGTGCAGGCTTGTTTGTGGCTGCCAGCTCTGGGAATGAGTGTAGCTCAGTGCTGGCAGAAGGTGCTTGATTGATGGCTGGGTATTATGGGGCTACAGTAGGTGTGTCATGCCAGCTCATGTGTACCCAGTCCAGAAACCCAGGGATTATATCAAAATGGCAGCTTACAACCATGCCTAAATAATAAAGGTGCTTTCTTACAAGCGCAGTGAACCCAGCCATTTCCTAATGCCAGCACTGCATTTGCTTTCCACATTTGCATCTGTGGCTTGTCTGAGCTCTGCACGTTGGGGAATTTAAAAACAATCATTCGTATTTTTTTCCTTGTTTCTGAATGAACTGGGCTCCTGCAGAAAAATAGCAGGGGGGAATATATTTCTGTTCAGGGATATAGCATTCTAGTCAAGGCATTTGGAGAGTAAAAGTGTAAATGTACAAAGCTGTGAGGAAATAATACATGGGGAAATGATTTTTTAAATATCAAGGTAAAACTAGGATTACACTTTTCCTGAAGCAATTTCTAGACTGTGTGGCAGTAAGAATTGGCATGGCAAGTGTGAATCTCGGCTATGCACATATAGATGCTATAGGGATCCCTTGCCAGCCATTTAAGACAAATGCTTAAGGCCCCAACATAATGGTGTGCACACACTGAGGTGTGATACATGCTCACGCACAAACACAGACATGTATGTGCACACACATATCTTTACAACCAGCGTTGCATGATCATTCTTTCGTTTTCAGAAGGTTTAGAAATTTTGAAGCACTCTGATAATTTATGCTTACCTATGGGAAGTCAACCACTGGGGCGGCACCTGGTTTATTTCTTGTTGATGTTGATGTCAATAATTTATTTCAATGACCAGAGGGGACGTGCTATGCATTAATGATTACTTATGTGCTCTATACATATTCAGATTTTGACTCCTGAGACTGTGCACACTTAGTTTGCCAAGAGATGCTGCTGCCTCTCCAGCAGGTATTTTTAACTGAGGCAGCATTAAAGCAGCTAGAGGGGCACTGGGAAAATATCACTGATAGCTGAGAAGGGCCAGGAACAGATCATAAACTAAACTTCACTAAAGCTGAAATGCACTCAGGACATTATATTTCAATGAAAGGTTATTTAAAACTCAAGTCTTTGAGTGCAGAGATCATAATGGGATCAATTACATTTCAGAGCCAAAATTGTCTTGCCAGGTTATAAACTCACATTTCTGTCACGGTCCAGTTGCTGCTGGCTAACCATCTCTTCAGCCACCAGCACTGCATTTTTAAAGGACTGTTTGGGAAATGCATGACATGGGAGGAACCGGGGTGCCAGGGAGTCAGTCTGATTCAAGACTGACTCTGTGTAGCATGGGGGGGACCACTGGGCCCACGGCATCGCCAGCTTGGAGGAGGCAAGGGAACCACAGACAGAATTACTAACCACATCTCCCTCCATGATGAACTTGCTTCCCTTGTAAGAGGTGAGATACTTCTTCAAAGCACAAAGGAGAGGGGATAACTGGCAGGTGGGGCTCTGTTTGAGCATGCAGAGATTTTCTCCCCCTTCCCTGAGGTCTATTTTTTATGGTTGTGGCTGCCTTTGAAAGGCAGTAATGAGGTAGGAAACCTTCACACTTCTTTTGGCATTGAAGGGTTTCAGAGCAGTATTGATGCTGGATGGCTGGAAAGAGAAAGTCCAAAACAGGAAAAGTATTTTGGGGTAGTGTAGCTTTTTTAAGTGGCATACATGCAAATAATTTGTTATTTGTGACTTCATGGACAGCTAGCAGAGCAGAATCATTTACAAGTTTTCCTAAATGATGGTTCTTGTAGCTGATCATCATTATGCAAACTTGGTTATTCCTGCTTCCGAAAGCCTATCTTCTTAAGGGTCTCTCTGGGATGATGTAAAGTTTTAATTGACAATATGGATTTCTAAGTCAGCTAATATTAACAGTGCCCTTAAGACAAATCAACACGGCATTGACAGGAAGAAAAACATCCCCTTAGTGGAAGCTGGAAAGTGTTTCTTTTCTCTCTTGTGTGAGAGAAATAAAAATCTTCCCCCAGATCTGCTCTAAGAGACATCGTCTGTGCACAGGGTTGAGAGCTGGGACACACAACCACTGAGAGCTGGGACACACAACCACTAATCCCAGCTCTGACAGACCCCCTTGGTGGCAAATCTCCCCAGCCTCCCTTTCAACACTTGTAAAATGGAGATAATGAGCAGGACATCCTCCCTTCCTTGGGGTTTGGTGCGTTAGCTGCCGTGCGGGGGCTGCCGGGGGCTGGTCCCGCAGGCATGCCTGTGTACAGCCCTGCTCCACGCACTGGCATTTGGCTGCCATTTGGTTGGCATAAACACCCCACAACAGCACAGTGCTCCAGACAATCATGGGCAGGCATGTAGCAGTCATCCTTTGTTTTCTTTAAACGATTTCAACCAAATAACGTCTCTTTTTCTGGAGCTGCAGGCAAACCATTTGGCCTCCTGGCAGACGGCTTTCCTAGTCCTTGTGAGCCCACTGCCGTTTACTGGAGAGGCTCATGTTGTGTTTTCTGCCCCTTTCTCTCAAAATGCTCCTTTTGGGGAGGGGAGGAGGAGAGGGTGTACTCTCATTCTCTTTTATTTCATTTTTTGAGCCCCAGAGCTGGCAGAAAAGAGCCACCTCGGAACAAGAGTGGCTGATATAGAGCAATGGCTGTGGTGGGGATGCTTCCTGGCTGTGCGCTCGTGATTAAGATCACTGTCAGAAGGAAAGTAGCACTTTTAGAGGGTTTTTCCTGAAGCACCCAGCAGAACCCAGCATGAAGCAACAAGAGATCTGGCAAATGCCAAAATGGCACTCAGAGTGAATTTTTTTGTCCTTGAAGAGTTTTTTAAAAAACTCTTCTACATTGACGAACTGTCAAGGAGAGATATTTCTGATTTTCAGGCTGAAACAAAGCACAAGGATTCACACTATGGCCCTAATAAAGACGGGCAGGTGAAAAAAGTTAAGGAGGAAAGAAACACTTGCTTGGCTCTTGCCCCCACATACTTGTCTGTGTGTCTGTGACCTGAGCAAGCCACTACGTCTGCCGTACAGCTGCCACCACGGTGGCCCACAGTGTTACAGGGAAACTGTCCAGGTGCAGCCAAGGCCACCAGCTGCCAGCCCTGGACCCACGGTACGACTCTCACCAATGCTTAACTCCATCTCTGCTGCAAAAGCGCCGGGAACGCCGAGCGAGCGAGACCACACCAATGGTAACAAAAGCCACTCCCCCCATTGCACCAATAAAGTAATTTCCCCCCCTCTTTTCTTCCCTGAGAAAGCCATGTATGAAGCTGTGGCAGAGAGGGCCCAGGCCACACCAGGGACTGGAGTTTAAGAGAGCTGAATCCTACATCCACCTCCTGTCCTGCTACTCCATCTTGGAGATAATTGAGTTGTGTCTGTCCCTCTTTCAGCTGTCCTGTTTTTTAGGTCAGGCTTGCTCTTGTTATTTGCAGTGTGGGTAGAACCAACGGGCTCCCAATTCACGGTAGTAGTGGTAGTAGCAGTAGTAGTAAAAATAGTAATTATAATTATATTAAGAGACTGAGCTGTAGCCAAGACAAAATCCCTTTTCACACATTCCTATTGAGATGTGATCCATAAAACTGCAGTTTTATGTCAACACATTGGCAATGCTATAACCCAGAGGCTGGAATAGGCAAAGGCATAGCTATATGCATTTTTATTTTATATCAGCCCATGTTTACACCAGTGTGTATATGATTACATGGCACATAAGAATTTATTCTCCTGTGTTCACTGGGATATGCACATATAGCAGTGCTCCATTTACACAGCTAATGTTAAATGACTAGTTTGTTATTCTGGGTGGTGCAAGGGTAGCCTAACCTTTTTTGATCAGATGCAAGCTGGTCTAACTCTTTTATGGCACCAGGAAGGATCACCAGGTTTATAATTTCACAGAGGCAAGGAATTGGCCCTTGCCACTTGTAGCCTAAAAAAAAAAAAAAAAAAAAAAAAAAGAAGAAAGACTAATTGAAGGAGGTGCTACCACTTCCCTCCTCTGATGTGGCATCTCCCATAGCAGCAGATTGTCTCTCTGGCTCATCCAGCCCTGGAGTCAGGTGGTTGTCAAGAACTGACTTTTCTCCCTCTGGTATTTTGGCTCTTGGTCTCTAGGTTGGAGGCCGCAATTTTCAGCACCTGCTAATAATTTTTTTTTTTAACAGATGATAGAAAGGAAAATTTCCAAATGCAGCAGATACAGTCTGCTGTTGCCTGGGTCAAGCATGGACCACAGGGTTCATTTGCCCTAGAGATGGGGGGCTAGTGATGTCCATAGTTCTGGCAATCACGTTGTGTTCCTCTAGGATGATGGTCAGTGTAGCGCCTTTGCTGCAGAGGGGAAGCACACTGTGCTCTCCTCATCCTGCTGTAGCAGCAACTGGCTCCTCCAATACCAGGAGAATCCACGCTGCCCAGAACTCTAATCTGCAGTATTTCAAACACACTTCCATTTAAAATCTGAAGGAAACATTGAACTAATTCAATATCTGCAGGTTCAAATTGCAGCACCGCACAGTAAGAATTCAGATGTTCTGTTCCTTGCAGAGATCATGTCTAAAACAGGTCCTGACATAAAACCCTGCTTCAATATTTCTGGCAGCTCTCTGTCACATGACTTCCACCACCCTTTGCTAAGCAAGTCCCTTGCCCTCTTCCCTTTGTTTTGCTTGTGATAGTGTGTGTATTTTAATCCAACATAACTATTTGTTCTCATAGCCTTCCCTGGCCAGCAGGAAGTAATGGGACCTCTGAACAGCTCTTGAGAAGCAAGGGAAATAAATAAAAGACAAGGAAATTGAAAGAATAACAAAGAACAAACCATCCAGGGCAGTTTTCCATTAGGCTCAGGAGGCAAATGACAACAGGTGTGGAAGGCTGTAGATGAGACAAAATGTATCATAAGGTTTTTGTCACTCTCTGATCACACTGGCCAGAAACAAAGATGCCTTTTTGTCTTTCTTCTGGGTCCTAAGCTGATTCAAGGTGAAAATCGGGAGAAATTTAGAAGGTTGAGTGTTTGCAGAGTGCATGTTTTAGCTGGGACTTCTTCCACTGCCTTTTCCAGTATGTATGTATATGCACACATCTGTAATGTCAGCCGTGTCTCTGTGTGTTAACTGGTGTGGGAGAGCTGCATTGCTTTCCTCCAAGATGGATTTGTTCATCCTTGTTCCAGTCCACAGGTGATGGGTACACATGCTTTTCCCTCATCTTACATTCAGGAGTTACCTTTTAGGTATTTTTCACAAATGCATTTCTTTCAAACATACCCATCGTAGCATCAGAGTCTGAAGGTGAAGTTAGAGAAATTAGAGTCCAGGTGAATGTTATTCCTCTCTTTCCCTGCTTTTTTTTTTTCTTTTTTTTTTTTTTTTTCTTTTTTTTTTTTTCTTTTTTTTTCTTCTAAATGTTTGCAACACTCTTTTTCAGGTTTGGAAATTAAAGTTATTTTCCTGCCAATGTTTTCTGATCCCATGTGGCCAACATTTCTCTTTCCAGTGGAGCAGAAGCCAACATGGCTGCCTCGAGCATGCATTGGTTTTGTGTATCCTGTCAACTCTTTCCCAGACAAAGTGAACAGTCCTGAGATCTGTTCTGTGTCCTCCTAACGCACTGGTGTGTTAGTCCTCAGTTTCAGCACACCATGGCAAAGTACTGTCTATTTTTTTTCTTGTAAATACAATTTTGAGGACATTGCTTGTTTTATCAGAACTATGAAACCTTTTCCAACTTTTCCCTGTACATTTTCAAGCTTGGCTTTACTAAAAAATGTGACCTAACACCCAAAGCACAGACTGCCACAGGATTGGGTCTGAGTGACTACTCATCTTGGTTGCTCAGGTCCCAGATAAATGGATTGTTTGCCCTAATTGCTCATTATGTGTACTTTTTGTAAGGTTTCTGGCCTTTACGAAACAGATCGGTGTTGGTGCAGGGTCTGAAACAGTGCAACGAGCTGGGTTATCTCACTGTCCTTTACAGATGGAGGACATGAGTGGGCTGTGGAAGTGCACCGATTGTGTCTGTGCATACCCTTATCCTTTTCATTGGGAACCCAGCACACACTCTTGGGGACAGGATTCCTGGCTTGCTGGCCATTATTCGTCCTGAACTACAGTGGTTATACTTCAGTAACAAAAGCATGAAGCATAAGGGAAAACAGCTTCAAGAAAAGGCAGGGGTTTTTTGTCAGTGCATCTTAAAAATTTCTGTCCATGGTTCTTGCTACATTTGTATTCTTTCCTGCAAGTACCTTTATAAAATCAACTACTCTAGTAGTTGTATGTGTTTGTTAATATATAGGGCTATACACCACTTCTGGATAAAATCCATGGTTGTGGATGGGTTTTATCTCGAAATGTGTGTGTATTCCTTTGCCATGGAGAAGTCCCAGTCCGTGGGAGCTTGGGTAATGAACTGGAGATTAATTCATGTTTTCTGTCTGGTTGTGTCTATTAAGGGGCTTAATTATGGAGCCAGTAGCTCTAGGTCCTGAGGAAGTATGCTAGGTTGGTTCTCTCTCCTTTTAACTTTGTTTTCATATTTTGCATTCTGGACAACAACTATTATAATATTGTCCATGTGCTGTTCCTTTTTCACAGAATAGAAACATTGCAGCCTCTGCTGAATAGTTTTTAGCTGTTTGCTAAGTAAGAGCAGATGTAAAATGAAACAAGATTTCATCTCATAGTACAGACTAAGCACCAGGTTTCAAAACCTGTATTCTGGGATATGTTTCAAGTTTTGCTTTAGTTTTTATGGTATCATTGTTTACTCTGTTGTCAACAGATTGACTTCTGTTCTACCTCTGCCCCTATGATACATGTACTGATGACTGCTTAACTCTTGCCAGAGCATGTCTCTCATATTGTGAATAAATTGCAGCTTGAAGTTGCCACATTTTGCTCCCATTGAGGAATCACTGTTTTATTCATTATGATGCTGCTATGGTTCTGCCATGATGGACTTGAGTGTGATTCTGTTACTCTCAGCAAGTACACGAAAAAAATATGGTATCTTGTCCTCTGATCTGCTACCTATAAATCAAAGAATACAATTTGACATATAACTAGTCAGATAATTGCCAAAGACACATGCCGGTTGGGACAAGCCCAAAATGATTTTGGAAAATAGCTGACAAACCCATGGTCACTCAGGGCAGAATATGCCCCTGCAATTCCATTCAAATAAATCCAGAAATGCCTCCAAAATGACTGTTGCTTCACGTCTGCCCTCTTCTTTTGGGGCTACTATTTATTTCTATCACTGGATTAGACACCATAACAGAGCAGTGGTCCTGAGAATTGCAGAGATTTGTTCCATGGCCAGCTGGGGTCTTGGATCTGTGGCAGTGAAGGTTTCCATATGCTGGCAGAGCAGGTACAGAGGGGAGTTTGGGTGGCAGCCATTGGGTGTAGCATGAAGACGAAGTCTGGTACTGGTGGCGATTTTCTGACAGCCTTTATTTTCACAAAAAATTTCAGGGAAAGGATGAGGCAGTATTGGGAGTGAAAGAAAGGGCAAAGGCCAGACTGCTAGGAGGTCTCTTCTAGATCTCTAGCAAAGGGTGTAGGCCATGCACTTGGGCAGCTAGCTGGAGTCAAGGAGTCAGAGAAGTCCCACCAAGAAGCAAGGAAAAGAAATGAATGCAAGCCATCCAACACTGGTCTTGAGGTCTGATTGAAGCCAGGTCATTTCTGCAGTCCTTACCCAAACCAGACTCTCCTTGGACCAGCAAGGCTTTGGTCTCTTTATGGACTGCAGATTCTGTGCTCTGACATACCCTGTGGTGGCAGGTTTCTGCAAAAACCAATGGTGCTAGGCCATTGCTTGGGGCTTCACCAGGAGAGAGCAAGCACAGGGGGAAGGGATGTTTCCAAATGAGAAATACCTTTTTTTTTTTTTTTTAATGAGTGATATGTTGGCTTCAGGCAAATGGCAGAAGGTTTTACTGAAAAGGCTTCTTTATGGGATTGTGGTTTAGCTTGGGGTAGCTTAGAGAAGTCTGTAAACCCCAGGAGCTCAAGGAGTTTGACAGGTTTGACAGGCCTTCCTGCTACTTATGAACAGGAGGCTGGAGCAAGTGTTCTTGAAATCACCTCCCTGTTTTTCATCAAAGCATGTTGGCAAGACAGAGGAAGAGAGAAACTGTTTTCTTCCCCCATTTTATTTTCTCATTTAAAGACAACCTTAGAAAAATTTTCCTTTTTTTTTCATCTTAAAACTGCTTTGTTTGGCTCCTCTCAATACAAAATTCCTGTCCGCATTTCTAGGCTTTGGATTAGACCCTTCCATGGATCCTTGAGCACCTTAAAATCATTACAGCAAGAATCATTAGTGACACATCAAAAACTGGTATACATCACCTCTAAAGAACGTGCCAGCTCTAGAGCCACTCTCTCACCTGGGCCCCATTACCACTGTTACGCATTTTTGTGTTCATTTGACTGTACCATGCTCCATGCTGCCTTGTCCCAAAGTGAGAAGATAATGAAATTTATGAAAATTATAAAAATGGTGAATGAAAGTAATTGAAATAATGAAAATGAAAATGACTGTAGAGCTGTATGTCTGTCATGTGCAATGATAGTAAGGGCTGCAGGTCCTGGTGCTGAAAGGGAGAAGAGCCCTCTTTACTCTCCCTGGGTCAACCTATTGCCTCCACACCACCCCTGATCTTACTCAGTAAGGGGAGTGAGTGCTTCTAATTAACATCACATACTTGCCAGGTTTGCAAAGCAAAGGGCTTGGATTTCTGCTGTAACAGCACTGACTGCTGCTACAATACTTAATCTGTCACTGGTCAGAGCTGTTGCAGTGTTTGAGCTGGGGGTCACTGCCCTGCAAAGGGAAAGCCTGGAAAGAATCAGTAATTCAGGAAAAATGTACACATAACGAGGAATTTCCTATTTATTTGAATGGTAGTGATTTAATTTAAGAAGAAATCCAGTGAAAACTTCCTAGGAAATAAATGCCTTTTTGTAAATCTCTGTGGTGAAAATGTGCTTAGCTAAAAATCAGCAGAATTCTTCTCACTCTGGTTTCTAAACATGCTGGGTTCCTAACCCAGCCCTAAGCTTGGGAAACTGAAATGAGCTCTGATAACACGAACAGAATGCTTAGGGCAGAGCAAACCCAAGAGATTAAGTTAAATTTGCCAGCCGAAGAAAGCTTCTAAGCTTTATCAAACATATAAGCTGGAGAAAACTCTGAAGGCGGCATGTGAGCCTGCTGATATCTTCCACCAAATCTTCCAGCCATAAGGAGCTCCTCAGACCTAGGGAAGTCTCCTACCTCCTAAGGAGAAGGAGCAGCTTAGCTTCAGAGACCAGCCTGTAATTCCACAGCCTTATCCCTGGCAGCACCTGAGCAGCCCACCTTATCCAGCTGGCCCAGCTGGGAGGCTCATGGGCAAGCCACTTTATTCAGCACCAGCTCAAAGAGTAGAAATTATAATCCTATAGGTAAAGCACCAGAGAAGGCAAGCTGGACTGAAGAAAGAAAAGCAAGCCCTTCACTGTAAATCCTCTAGCTCTATTCTATTTTCCTCTTTTTCCTTTTTTAAAAAAATATTTAAAAATTATTCTTATTGAGGTCTTTAATACAAATTATGTATTTCAGCCTCTTAATTCTCATACAAAGCCAGTTCCTGCTTTTCTGTGCCCAGTGTGGTGGAATATGTCTTACCATTCTCAAATACTTTCATGGAACAAGTATTTCATCCCCTTCTGGACAGAGAGTCATGAAACCTTGGGGTTTCTTTCACATCATCTAGACACTTACCTGGTTTCTTCAATTAGGACAAAGACTGCAAGCCCCAAACTACTTTGCTAGAGCTGTGCAAACACAGTAAGAGGTGACCTGTATGCCAGAACGCATCATCTAAATAGACAAGACAAAGGAAACACTAATGTTCCAGCTGTGTAAGGAAGAACTGATGTATACTGAAATTTCCACATAGGAAATGCATGCTAGGAGAAAAAAATGAAGTTTAGTCGAACTTAGTACTTTATCACCTTGTGGTTCTCTCTCTGAGTAGCTTTTTTTCTCTGGAATTAAATGTCACCTCCCAGGTTTGCTCTTTGCAGGTTCAGACCAACCCCAGGGGGGCTGGAGGAGTTTTCACCACAGATCACAGATTACTCGTGGTGGATATGGACCTGATGATGCTCTGAGCTGCAGCTAATCACTCGCATCACATCCTACAAATGAAAACCAGAGCATCCTTCACATACCTCCATCATTAAACAGTTGGTTACGACCATATGAAACCCTTCAGGAGCTGCGGGAATATCCCTCTGGCTCCAAGTCTGGGATTTGGGGTGCACCTCCCCCTGGAGTCCTTCCTCATGAAGCATCCCTGTGCTGGTGACTGCCCTTTGCTTGAGTAAGGGACGTCCAACATAGCTTTTCAATTTGAACTCAGCTCCCACTCCACAACTCATTTTTATTTTACTGGGATACCGGTGAAGCTGTAGCTCAGTGACTGATGTTAAGAGAAACTTTTAACACCTCAACAGCAAATGGAGGAGAATGTTTCCCATTAGTGGCTGAGGAAGTAGTGCTCCTGTAACTTCAGCCTTGAAAGCTAATGAAGCTCAGATTGTGGCCGTGGCCTTTGATGTAGAGATGCCTGAGGTCAGTGTAGCTTTCAGAGGTGCCAGTGCTATGCTGTGTCACTGCATTCGTCTGGGCGGGGGCCCAATAACTCTAATCCTGTAATCATGTTTCTGTAAGCAACAGTATTTATGGTGCAGATAGTGGGGGATAGCTGCAGTGGTAATTAAATCAGGGAGACGCTGTAGAGGAGAAGCTAATCCAACCCTGTAATATTTCCAGTAGAGGAAGTTTCCGCCAACTACATCAGTAAATAAGTAGCAAAATACTGGGATCGGTGTAGGGAGAGGGTGTGGGGATTAAAATGCCACGTTTGGCCATCTAATCCATCTCCCTGCCAGGACCCTCATTCTGCCAGGGGAGTGATGTTAACGCGCTGGCAAAAATCAGGCAATTCAAAGCCGTGCCTAGACACTGCATCTTTGGCTCCCACTAATACGTGGGGAGGGGGGTTAAAGCACCCACTGATGAGTTTGGCACTGCTAGCTTTGAATTTAATTCCTTCTCTTCGTCTGTCTCACAACCTCAGGCCACATACTATGTATTTTACATCTTCTAATGTAGGCTGTTGTCTCACAAGTGCACGTGAATTGTTGGAAAAATACAATGATATGTTCCACTCTAGTGGGGAGGTGGGGGGGGGAACATGCATTTGAGTAAATATGGTTTATCCAGGAGATGAGGAGAACCTCCAACAAGCTGTTCTGCTGTACTAATCGGGAAGTGTATATACATTTCTGTTATTTTATTTTGCACGACTCCATAATAGATAAATCTCTTCCTATGTACGTTTTGTTAAATCAGAGGTCTTTTATACCCTCACTGTTTTAAAGAGGAGAAAAAATGGGAGTACTTGGTATACCCCTTCTTGATGTGGCTATCTCTGAATTTGGTGGGGATTCTGCGTGCAAATTTGGTCATGAAGAATCCACTCTATATATCAAGGAATAAAGAAAAATGATGGTTTAAAGAAAATCTAATGTCAGACTGCAGACTTCAGTTGCATTACTCACAAATGCACACATGCACATACACAAATAGACTAATACATAGTATGTATGTATATATGTCTAGAAATGTACACTCACAAACATATTTCCTTTAGTTCAGTCCCTGAAAGTTCATTTGTGGGCATCCTGATTCTTGATATATTATTTGTAAACAGAGGGCCAGGGGACTGGAGTATTTCCTTGACTTCAATGGATGATGAGGCTTCAAGCTGTGCACTCAGATTGGGACCTCTAAGTATCCTGCTGCTACCTAACAGCTTGCTGAAAAATGACATAATTTGTGACATCAGCAATATGCTGCTTTAATAGGGGTTTATAAAGTGGTTCCCACCCTTGTGTGTTAGGACAAAAACATCTATAGCTACTAGAACTGAAGTGGCCCCCTCCTGTATTCCTCACACACCTTGCATCCTTTGTACCCTTTCGGCATATGTGGCTATAAAGTCCCAGTATGGGAAGAGTGATCAGCAACCATTCAGCAACATCTGTGCGAGAACTCCCTCCCCACCAGTGCCAGGGAAGATGTCACTTTTCGGGAGAACAGTGGCTGCCAGCAGGAGGTTCAGCAATGCAGATTTTAATGTGGCGATTTAATTTCAAATGCAATTCACAGTTTGTATGCAGTTGAAAAATGTTTATTACCACCTGGATGTCCAGGACATTGTTTCAGATGAAATAAATTTCAATTTAGACAATTGCTGCTTTTAAAACGTTTCGCAGCTCTGTAAACAATATGCTTTATGTACTTCTAATGGTAACAGTGACGATCACACCAATTTTAAAATCACCCAAAATAATGCCAAAAAATAACTGGCAACTTTGGGTAACTGGACATTAGTCTGAAATTGATTAAAATATGAGGGTCATAATGACTTCTGCAAATGTTCCATCCTATATTACAATAAGAAAAGAATGATTTGCCTCTGGGGTGAATTTGTTTTAAAATAAGATGCAAACTAAAAAACCTCACTTTTTAAAGAACATAAACATTGTCAGAACCTGGCCAGCAGTAGGAATGTGCTTTAATTTGAAAGAGTTGGTGCACTGGAGTCACTGCTGTGTCACTGATACATGAAATGAAGTCAGTACCTGACAGAAAACCCACCCTGGAAGTCACAACTGCCCGGTCACACCTTCAGCATCTACTCAGATTTCTGGATGGGGGGAGGCTTGACACACTCATGGGAGAGGGGCCTTCACATGTGATTCCTTATAAATGAAATGGGAAGGTACCTCAGGAGACAGATCATCTCTGCAAGTGAATGTGTAGTGGATGAGGCAGGGTACCTGCCTCTTTGGAAGACCATAATCTGGGTTTTGCAGCCCACCACCACTTTGCCCTCAGGCAAAAATGCACTGAGTTAGGAAGAACATAGAATAAATCAGGGAGGGCCTATGCAAAAATACAGAGACTTCTTTATCTCTCTAAATAGTAGTGTTGTAGGAAAGAGAGAAAGAGAGAGAGAGAGAGAAAGAAAGAAAAAGAAAGAAAGAAAGAAAGAAAGAAAGAAAGAAAGAAAGAAAGAAAGAAAGAAAGAAAGAAAGAAAGAAAGAAAGAAAGAAAGAAAGAAGGTTTTTCTCCCTTTTCAAAGGGAGAAGCTGTTCATTAGTGAAGCTATCTAGGCAGCAAACTAAGATGTAAGAACAGCTTGGAAAAATACAGGGGTAAGAAAGTAAATGTCCTATCCTTCCCTTGTTCATTTTAAGATTTCTCTTAATCCTCTTGTTTTTGTTCCATCCCTCTACTTTATAGCATCAAAAATTTGCTATACTATAAAAAATCCTAGAAAAGACCTCAGGTAGACAGATGTCTATTCTGCCCCTTCATGAAGGCCCTGTGGAAAATACTCACCTTACCTGCCTTTTCTAGAGAAACTTCATCCCTTTTCTTTAGCAACTCATATCATTATGCAACTGGTCTTCAATAAGATTCCTTCTTCTTTCACAAATAGTGAAGATGCTCATGGATGCCGAGAACAAGGGATGACTCCACTGCAGGGTATGAGGGAATAGGCATGCATCTGCAGGGATGAGGGAATGGCATCCCCATTCCTCAGCCATTTCTCAGCCACTCTCTACCAGGAATTCCCCCACCTCTTTGGTCACATCTCTGTTAACATTTACTTTGCAAGCTGTTTTACATGCACACCTGCTTTTACTTGGAGTTGGTTCTTTGGTCAGGCTGCTAACTGGGTGCACCAGAGGAGAGGTAGCAGAAGGGCTTCCACTGACTGCTGCAGACCAAAATCACCTCAGACGAGCTTTTGCCATAGGGAAAGCTGTTTGTCAGATATTCTAGGACTGAATGGGAGGCAAACATGGAAGGGGACCTGTAAAGGCAGAACTCATTGGGTTCTGCCAGCTTCTCTTCAAATGCCGTCAGGAACCTCAGTGATGCAAAGAAGAGCACATTGAACTCACAATACAGTTGGGCTTCAGCCCTGTGTTTAGTTCTGTGGTAACAAACATAAAATGTGAAGTAGAAGCAAAAAACCATTTCTGCTTTTGCCCATAACACTGAGTTATAACTAACCTTAGCTCTCTGCTGATATCTGCTCTGGTTTTATGCACGTTGACTGTATCCGGAAGGAAAGCCATGGCTTCTATTTTCATACTTGGTTCTCACATGAAATAATGGGGGGAGAGGAGGAGGGGAGAAGATGCAGCTGCAAAAACAGTCAGTGAAACATAAAAATCCCTGTTGTTTTGTTGTAGTTCTCGGTGCCCTTCAACTTCTGGGCACAGACAAGACCTCCCCCTGCTCAGGTTCAATATGCAGGGGAGCCTTGAGGCTCAGAACTCCCTTCCTACTTTTGCCTAAGCCTTGCTGTCAATTGTGCTTTTGTTCATGGGAAAAAAAAAATAGCCCAATGCATGCTAATTTATAGCCAGGGAAGCAATTAAAAAAAAAGTTTATTATCCTTTCCCCCCTGCCTCTCAAATGGAGTGTTACAGCAGCAGGGTTTTTTGGTAAACTTGACACAAACTGATGTCAGTGCTGGGGAAGCAAGGCCAGGAACCAAGCACAGGTCTTTACATCTTCCCTCCATGTGAAATGGGACAGCCTTCCAGTTTTCTCTGTCTGCCTATACTCAGGAACATGCATGCTCTAGGAAAACCTAGGCACAAAGACACATTTGTTTCTTTAGGCTTTGTCAGTAAATGTGTTCTGTACACATCGCCCTCACACACCCACTTTAAAACATGCTTTTTAAACATTAAAGAAAGAATTGCCTAATATAGCCACAATGTAGAGACATATTTACCTTTTATTACTGAACTTGCTGTGTGCCTTTTTCTGTAAATTATGGCGTATTCTTAATATTCAACAAAACATTAGACACCAACTAGTCCATATGGTGAAGTAAGTTAACCCGGCTTGCATCTAGATTTTGCAACTCTTTGCAAAACCTTAGAACTGCACCAGTAGAGGGTTTGCCATTAGCACAGGACTGCCCTTTTCTTTCAGGAGGAACTGGGTTTTTTTCAAAACTGATTTTAAACAAAGCAACAGATGTCTCTCCCAAGTACATATTTGAAGTGGTCTCTGAGCGGAGTCATGATGTGGAGTTGAAAGTGCCTGAATTTTTTCAGATGAGCAGGTAGCTTTCACAAGGGCCCAGAAGTCACACAGGGCAGGCAGGGATGGGCAGCCTCTGCAGAGCGAGCTCCTTTTGAGGCACCTCATGGGGCAGAGACCACAGCTTTTCCCTGCACTCCCACCATGTACCACAGATGTGGGGGACTTTCTTCCAGTTTACAGTAAAACACAAACTCTTCACTGGTGACCCAAGTGGTGATGACTGAAAAGGCTGGAAGTGATTTTTCCCCTGGCCTGTGCTCTCACTCAGTAATACCATGATGTAACCAGACAGTTCTTTCATATCCACTGCCCCTGTATCTGCACTGCATTTTCAGACAGAGCAGGACATGAAGAGTTAACATGAAACATCTTTGGTGGCATCTCATAGAGTAACAGAGAAGCACAGACACTAGTTTATATATTAGGGACTACTGCAAGAGCAGGCCAGGAAGGAAGTCAGGTATCTGGAAGCCTATACTAGGTCTTCCCAGCAGCATGAACATCTGCCATAAATTCTAGGTTATTGCAGGTATGTGTCACACAGAGACAATTCTTTTACCTTCAGCAAGTTTCAGTTCAGAAAATTCTTAACTGGTGTTTGTGCTTGATAGCACAGTTTTAATAACATTAGCAGCACTAAAAGAAGTAGGAATAAAATTTAAAACATAAGATCCAAAGCTACATGGAATCACACTTTGAATTAGAGAGGCCCAAGAAGGTAGCATAGGCATTTATCACTCTTCATTCTCATCAGGATGATCAGTTTCAAATGATGCCAGCAGGCAGTGGGCACCTATAACAGTTATAATAGAAACAGGGATTCTTGCACTTCTGAAGACATCATTCTGAGCATCACCTTACAGTACTGGCTTTGATATCACATGTTGGGAGTTTCAGAATTAATTGGGGAAGCAATAACCCTAAACACAGTGAAGCTGCCTGATCTCTCCCCTGCTTGCAGTGTGGGCACACAGAGGACATTTCCACTGTGCATCCCATTCCCTGCACCCCAGTGTGAGGAGGAAAGCCACCATTTTGGTACCACTGTGGGACACCAGAGCTGGGAAGCAAAGGCAGGTTTGAGGAGCATCACAAGGACAAGACCAAGTGGGTCTTGGGGTGATGGGGAGGCAAGGTGTGATGGAAATGGAGAGCACTAATTTCTGTGCTGTCCCTTGCAGGCACCGTTGGTGCCAGGCTGGAGTGTGTGTGTGTGTGTGTTCCACTGTGCAAGTGGCCTTTCCACGGGCACCCTGGTCCCGACTGGAGAGATACTGTGGGGCCTGAGGGTGGCTGGAGGAGACGGTTTTTGTGGCAGAGCAATGAATGTGATTAAATCACCTCTTCCTCCTTCTGCCTTTCTTCCCCTTTCATTTCCCCCCTTCCCTTTCTCCTCCATGTCCAGGGCTACTGGCAGCAGCCCAGGAAGTCATGGGACTGTCCCGATCCCTGCGGGGCCAGGGGCTGCCCTCCATCCATCCATCCATCCATCCATCCATCCATCCATCCATCCATCCATCCATCCATCCATCCCCCTGCAGCCCGGCGGTCCCGTGGCAGTCCAGAGTGCTCCGGGAGTTTCCTGCTGCCGCCCGGGCATCGCTGCCAGCTTGTCAGCTCCGGGTGGGGAGGACACCCCTCCCGTCTGCGGGGCACCTCGTGCAAGTGCCAGCACCCCAAAGCCACCCGCGGGGCTCCCCCCGCTCCACCGGGCGCTGCTCCCGGGGCTCCGCTCCGCGGAGTGCGCGGTTCCCCAGCCGCAGCAATGGGGAGAAATAGAAGATAATGGACCCGCATGAACTTTTATTCCCTTCTTCCCACTTTAAATCTTTATAACTGTTGTTATAAACTAGCCCTGCCTCCGGGCTTTGCCAAGCTCTCAACCTGAGGGAGGTGCAAGTGGGAGAAGAGGGTTGGAGGGATGGGATGGATGAAATGCAGTCGAAGTTGTTTTTTCCACCGGTCCCCCCCCCCCCAATTCAAAATCAGAAATTACTGCCCGAGGAGCAGATACTCCGTTTTATTGGCTCGTAAAAAAAAAGTTTTCAAAGCCTAATTTCCACCAGATACATTGATTTTCCGTTGAAAACGGAATTAAAACAATACGCGCGAGTAGGTGCCATTAAAGCTAAACCATCTCTGGCTGTTAATCACGGGAGAGAAGGATTAGAAAAGTCACTAAGGGAGAACTGGGTTTGAAACGCAAAACTCCGGAGTTTAGGAAGAGTACGCTCAGAATGGGCTGAAGCAGCTCAAGAAACAAGGAAAAACCCTTAATAAGAGTTAAAATTCAGTGTCAGGTTACTTCTCGATATTGCAAGGAATACGCCGTTCCTTTAAGGGATTTGTGGTTGTGAAATGCATCCCTTGCTAAAATACCGTTTGGTGTTCGTGTCGAAAAGAAAACCAAAACAATCTTTTTTCCTTTTAAGTCCCGATTTCAAAACAAAAAACAAAACCAAAACCAACCTACCAACCAAACAAAACACCCCAGAAAAATCCCACTAAATTTCCAACCGCACCTTTGAACAGCTTTGCTGGCGATATTTGCTTCAAACCTCACAGGCGCAGTACCCCTGTGTTCCCGAGGTCTCCCTGCCCTCCCTTCCCCCTTTTCTGCTGCTTGGATGGTCGGCAATGCCCGGCTAAATAATTGCTAGAATTTGAAAAAAAAAAAGGAAAAAAAAAAAAAGAAAAAAAAAAAAAAAAGGAACGGGGAAAAAAAAAAAAGCCGGGAAAATGCGCACCAGCATTCAGGTGCTAACCTACTTATTTGAAAGTAATTTATTTTCCATTTTGCCCGTTTTTCCCCTTTAAAACAGAACGCTGAAAGAAAGAATAAGTGCTTTAACATTTCAGTGTTGTGCTCTGGTAATTACTTTTTCACTTTTCCCCTAAGTTCCAATGTGAAAACCTCACAGGGGGGTCTTTGCTGTAGCAGGGCTACAGTTCCCAATCCCAAGAGCAAGATCTGCAATTACAAACCTATTCGGTGCCCTTCCCTATCATTAATATGCACAAAATCCTGCTGCTAATCTTATAATCTGTTTTGTTTCATCAATTGCTTGCCTAGCACCAGGCGGGAAAGAAAAAGAGAGAAAGAAAAAGAAAGAAAGAGGAGAAGAATAAAGCCGGAAAATCACGGAAATCCTCGGAAAGTAAACGGAAAAGCCAAATAAATCGGATTTTATTTTTGATAAAGCAAAAATCGTTAAGGCTGTTAAAAGGAAGTAGGATTTTCCGCTGGAGGGGTGGGTGTCAGGGAAATTTAAGGAAAAATCTGAATATATCCAGCATTTTATTTGCATATTCGACTTCTCCGCGTACGGGTCACGAAGTTCCTTTAGCAGTCAGCTGCGGGGGAGGGAGGGGGCGCGTAAACACCTCCGGAGAGTGTATTACTACCATCCCTTCAGTTTGCCGAGGGAGAGGAGGCGGCGAGCGCGGCCGAGCTGGGGGTGCGGGTCCGGGGGCGCCCCCGCCGCCACCCGCGCAGCTCCCGCGGGTTTGTCACGCCTGGCCATTAAGACTTCAGTAAAACAAGGAAGACATTCGTTTTTGAAATCGTCCTCATCCTACTCCTCCCTCCCCCCGCTCCCGCTTCCTGCGCGGTATTAAGGGAATTAAAACCATCTACACCACACGCGTCCTATTGAGATTAATGCAAAAATTATGCAAAAAAAAAAAAAAAAGTGAAAAAACCCCCAACCCACAACAAAAACACAATCCCAAACAACCCTCATCTCATATATCTTATTCTCCGTGCCCCGCGCCAGGCCTCGCCGCCGCCTTGCCGTGCACCTGATGATTTATTAACGCAATCTGCGGGGAGAGCGACACGCGTGCCCGGCTACGGCTCGTCCCAGCTCATCTCCTAAGTAATTGTTTCTCATTAGTTCTGATAATGTTTTAATAGTGCTGCCCATAATTTAGTCAGCCTGGAATTAATAACGGAGGGTGTCCTGAAACGCGCGGGGATGAGGGGGAGCTGCAATATAAGCAGGTAGTCTTTAATTAATCAGATTAGCCCGGAGGTCCCCGCGCTGTAAGGGATCCCCCGGCGCAGCGCCTCGGACGGGACCCGGGTGGCGGAGGGGGAGAGAGGGGGGTCGGCCCTCGCTGCTCATCCCCAAACTCGGCCGAGGGGCTGCGGGGGGCTCTGCCGCCGGCCCCCGGGGCCGCCCCGGCGGAGAAGGACGGAGGAGGGCGGCTCTCCCGCTCCCTGGGGCGGCCCCCCGGGGACGGCGGGGACACGGCGGGGCCGCCCCCCGCCCCGCTCCTTCGCCGCTCCCGGGCCGGGCCCCGCCGTGTCCCCGCCCTTCCCGGGGGAGCCGCGGAGAGGCGCTCCTGCCGCCCCCGCGCTCCCTTTCCTCGCTGCTTCCACGCGGACCGGATGGTGGGGTTCTTCCTCCCCCCTATTCCTCTCCCCTTAATTAAGCCAAAAAATAACCCCAAATAAGTGAAATCGCTGCTCGGAGACGGAGGGGAGGCACGCTAAGCGAGGAAACGGGAGGAATAAGGCACTGTGGCTCCATACGCGAAATGCCCATGGAGGCGGTGAGAAATGAAACTAAAAAACAACTGTTTTCTATTTACAATTTTAAATAAACAGAACAGCCTTCCCCGCGGTGTTTGTCTAAGTGCAGCAGCATTGCTGCTGTGTAGGTCATGAAAAGGTTGGTGCATAGTTTAAAACTTCCCATTCTGTTAATTTCTTAAAGAACAGTCGTTCATAGTCTGAGCACAAAAGCTCATGATTTAATGAGGAACAGAAACAAAATCTCTGATTGTTGGTGTTTCAAACTTCATTGGAGTCCTCTGGCAACCACAAGTTGATCCTCTGCAGCTTCAATACCCTTTAGCCCTCCATATAAGAGTACATGCTGAATAGAGGACAATGCCTGGTTGTTATGTTTATTTACCCTTACTACAAGCTGGGTTAACCTCTTCAAAACAGCTTTACTAAGCCCGTTAACCACACAGCCCACATGATCTGTAGCCGTATCCCTAATGTGATGTAAATCTGACTCGAGACCATATGCACAAGTTCTGCTGCATTGTGTCTCCAAAAACTACAAGTTTATTGCCGTCCAACCCTTCCCGGGCTGGACGCTTCCAGGAGGAAGCTCTCTGAATAGCGACTGCTTTAAAAAAAGAGAAGAAAGTCAAGAGTCCTGCATTGTTGGAACATTATTTTTAATGGCTGTTGCACATCTACAGAAGGGCGGTGTGGGGGGAAAGCAAAGCTCACACAGGGTAAAGATTTTCATCACAGTTATTTCAACTGCTGCGTAATTATTAGAGGGTTTCTCCTTTCTCCCAGCAGCTCTGCATCAGAGTGGGAAGAAACACAGAAAGAAATAGAAACAATTGAATTCGTTTCCATCTGCTCTTTTAACAGAGCTCAGGGCTTATGTTTTGCCTTTCTCCTTCAGTGAAGTCATAATCCCACGTTTGTTATAATTACTGTGATGTCACAGATTTGGCGATGTAACTTCATTGCAGGCTATGAGCAGAACATGGGCCGTGCAGGAGTAAGCAGTGGTTTGAGCTGAGAATAGTTTTAGTAATTAGCAATTCCGGCAAGCAAACTATGACAGATCTGCAAAATGGAAATGAATTTCTGTTTAAGCCTGACGTCTTTAATTTTCCACCTTCCCCCCCGCCTCCCTCCCACCCCCAAGTATTATAGTCATCTTTTAAAACAGCTACTGGGGCCCCATGGCGAGAGCTTCATTTACCAGCTCATTTTTTCTTGATGGCTGTGGCAAGTGTAACAATGTTCTGTGCCTGCTTCAGTAATGGCATGTCGATCATGCTCCCGCGGAAAGTAAACGCTCCCTGGAAAAGAGAGAATATGAACTTCCTGAGACACCTTTGGAAACTGTAGTTAACGTATCTTGTTCTTTACAAACACATGTTTGCCAAGAAACATCATCTCCCATAGGAATCCTGAAGAAGAAGCTTTAGGAGACAAACTAACCGAGACAGGGCAAGTGCATTTAAAGAAATGTGAAGGGGAACAAGCTCTGCAAAGAGGAGGCAAGAAGAGAGAGAAAAGAGAAGCCCAGGGTGCAGCTGGCCTGTTTCAGCCTCTCTAGCTGGCAGACACTGAGGGCCAAGAGCAGGGAGGCTGTGTGTGCCAGCTGGGGAGAGGGGCTGGCAGACACCACACTTGGGGGGCAGCTCTGTTCCCCACCTCCAGCATCACCATCCAGCATCCATGCAGGGCTGTGCCACAGGGCCAGCAGCAAACTGCCTGCAGACAGAGGGCAAAGCCAGAAGTTATCTTGGTCAGTAAACAGTAACGGGTGTTTGTGGGGGTGGAGGGAAGTTTTCTTGACTTGGGGGTTTGCTGAGGTTGTGCTGCTCCTGCACCTCTCCATTATGTCTCCAGTGCTAAAGATAGGCTGGGCCTGTGCCGAGAGCCAGGGACTGGGATGAAAGCTGAAATAACCAAGTGGGTGGTGCAAGTCTCCTCTGGAGCCAAGGTAACGCCCACCTGAGCACCACATACAGGGAAATTCCCCAAACGGATGCAGAGCTACTCTGTGTGCCTGAGCAGTGGTGATCTGAGAGTCAGGATAGGTTTCAAAAGTCACTTTGTATTCCTAAGGATTTTTTGTTGGTACCATGGTGACAAGCTTAAAACAATTAACTATGAAGCATAGGTAAATCTTAAACAGAAGACATTAAATATGTATTTAAATAGTGCTTTAAACATGCTTTAAATAGTGCCAAACCTGACTTGTTCCCTTAGATGCTTTAATCCCCACGTGTCTCTGAGGTAGGATTTGGAAGATAAAACACTGCATTAAGACATGCTGAAGTTCAATAGACAAAAAAAACCAAACAAAAAAACCCAAACAGTCAAAAAAAAAAAAAAACAACAAAAATCTTATTTGCAATTCTAACAGTAGTTTGACGCACTAAAAAAAGCCCCAACAACAAACCCAAGAATCCAAGTACAAACGTGCAATCCCTTCCCTGAAGAATTCAGAACTGAGGGCCTGGCCCCAGCACTGCATAGGGTGGCTCTGTGAAGCACTGCACACCCTTTTAATGTCCTGCCGCGGTCGATATGGGATCACGGGCTGGCCTTGGGTTTCACAGTGAGCAAGGCTAACCAAGAGCGAGGTATGGTCCACAGCAGCACAGGTGTCTGTGCACGAGCAATGAGAGAAATGCAGAGGAGAACAAACCTTTTTCTGGTTTTCATTTGAAGCTTGATAATTATTAAATAGAGGACTCCAGAAAGTAATTTGAAAATATAACCCATTTACAAAAATATTTAGGAAATGTGTTGCTCCAGTGGCGTATCTAGCTAAACGGAAGCAGTATTAATTAAATACTAAATCATGCTCTGGAATAGTTCAGACAAAAATCCACCTTAAACAGTAGTCTAACAGAAATCAATATTCTTGCATGTAAGAGCAGGCTCTATGAAAGCCATGGAAAACATAATAGTAAAAACCATTATTTTATTCAAAGTAGATTTTCCTACTATAATTTGCAATATTTCAGGTAGGTTTGGAGAATGGGATTGATAGATACTCAAGGGTTGGTACTTCAAATTGAATTTTTTTGTTTACTGAGCAAACAATCAACCCTACCTTACCCCAACACCAACATCAATATTATTATTATTATAATTATTACAATTAATAATATACCACTTCTAATTACAGCTACATCTCTGTAATTGTCAGTTATACTTTTAAAACTTTAAAGAAAATGCAGTCTCAAATTATTCAGTTGATTAACTGTTGTGAAAAAAATAGGAACTAAGTAAACATTTTATGACATAGGATTTATTTGGAATAATTCACGTCTATGCAGTGATCTCAAACTGCAAGGTGCTTTTTTTTTTCTTTAACAGTAAGAAAAACATGGTTTACTTGTCCTTTTTTTTCTGTAGGCATTCAGTAATGCCCATTCAGAAACAGCTAATTCAGTAGCAAAATAAAGAGTAAAGCTAATTCAGTAACAGCTACTGCTTACAGAAGAAACTTGCATATGGGATGACAGTCATAAGCAGAAATATGTTGAAGTCTCAAATCATCCTTCCTAGTTCTGTGAAAGGCTGACTTAGGAGTACAGTTATCCTAAGTACCTGCAATGGTTTGCAGAAAGAGTTGGGTGCCTAGCAAAATCAGTTCTGATCTCTGGTGGTCTAAATCATGGCTGGGAGGGCCTCAACCCTTCCACTGACTGCCTATAGAATGATCTAAAGTCAGATACCCCTGCAGGTATCTAAGCTGTACCATGATGAATCTGGGTCAGAATGTCTTTTTTACAAAGCAAGAGCTAATTAAACAGCATGCTTGTCCTCTCTTCATTAAAGCAGTATGTTTAAAAGGAAAACAGGATAACGGTGTGTGTGTATGGACACACAAACACTCAACCACATGAGAAATGCCGTACGTTCCCTGCTTGTCAGTGTGTAGCTGTACTTCGGGTTGCTAGGAATTTGAATTCTTGAAGGAAAAAAATGCCTTTTTTTTTTTTTCCTAACAGCAAAGGGTAACATGAAGTTGGCTTCTCTGCCTGTTCACTCTGAGGCTTATTTTCCCCCTGCTAATTTGCAGTGTTGAGCTAAAGTCCAGAAAAAGAAACCAATTTTAATGCCATTGAATATACCCTATTCACTGACTCTCTTTCCACCCACAGGTTTCAACAGATAGGAAATACCAGTAATTACAGCTTTGTCCCCATGCTCTCTTTTCCAATTCTGCTAGATGAAATTTGCCTCTAGCATTCTTTTGATTTTCTCTCACATGAATATAAAGAAAACAAGACTTTCTATAAACACCATTTGCTTTGATAGCATTAATCTGGGGATTAATTTAGTCATAGATCTAAATTTTCTTTTTGGCTAATTTTCTTGACAATCTCACACTTCCAGCCTGTACTTAGATTTCCAGTAGTTCAACTATGGGACCAAGGGCCTGCTCTTAAGGAAGCTTGCAGCATGAACGGGAACAACGGCAGGTGGGCAATGCAAGGCTGGGATTTGCATCCATCGCATTCGGTGGCTGTGGTTCTTGCTCACCACGCAAACATATAAATCATTCAGAGGGAGCCTTTTCAGAAACCTGTAAAAGGACTCTGCCATCAGGCTAATCAAACGTGTCAGACCTGCCTTGGGAAGAGACAGGCTCTCCAGGTAAAGGCTGATGGAGAAGTGGCGAGGAAGACCAGCCAGGAGGCAGAGCCGCAGATGATGGGCACAGCCTCTGGGTGACAACACCTGGATGCAAATAACTCAGCTGGGATGAGAAATGGGAGAATGGAGGACAACTGTGGCACCCACCAGACAGCAGTCTGGAAGTCCAGCCCTACTGAGGAATGGACAGGTTTGTGGGCCAAAGACTGCCCGTTTAAAGCAACACAGCACAGATTCTGCTGTGCCTATTCGGTGCCATCCTTCATGCAGCCACACAGAGAATGTGCTGAAGGCAAAGCCCTGTGAGAAATGGGGTGACTTTGGCACTCGCCACTCTGCAGGGCATGGGAGCCGTAAGGGCACTTTGGCTGGAGCACGCTGTACAGCTGTGAAGGCAACACAACACAGCAGAAGGGTTTGTTAATACAGAATGTCTGTGCGCCCTCGGCCTGATTGCTCTACAGCTCTGTCAGGGCAGACTACCAAGGAGGAATCAAGGAAGAAAGTGAATGGGCAGCATTCCCTGTCTGGGTCATCATGCAGGGTATCTAAAAGTCCTTCCCGACTGACTGACAAGCAAGGAAAGACTCAAGGTTTTTCCTTCTGGCATGAAGTATTTTTCACTACGGCATTTAATGCTCTATTAGGACAGTAGTAACATTTTAAAAAAGTAACAGCCATTTATTCAAAATGCAGGCCAGGCTGAGTAAGGTCTTAAGAGCTCTACTTCAAATTTCAGTATATCCTGAAGTGCTGTGAGGATGGAAAAAAGAAGATTTGGCAGTTGTAGAAAACAGCTGCAAGTGAATTAAAACTATAGACAGCTGATAGGTTGGTTGTTGTTTATTTTTTTTTTCCTCAGAAGGTAATGGCAAATGATAGTCTTGGAAAAATGGGAATTGAGAATGGTCAGCTCCAAGTGATGCAAGGATCCAGCTTACAGACAAGAGAAGCCATAAGGCATAGCTGACAGAGAAGTCATTTTCACAGGTCAAGACATGAAGATATAGGCTCGTGATAAAGGAGGGAAAATCAGTTGTGCAATAAGAATAACAAATGCAACAAATTTCCAGCTGGTTGTGGAGAGACTGAAGCACCAAGCTTTGTAATGCACCAGTCTAGCAGATTTTACGCTTGTATTGTATGAGTTTCCTTTAAGATAAATGCAGCCACTCCAGCACAGCTCAGACCTAGCAAAGTTCAACATGTAATTGAGGGCTCTTCTTTGACAACTTAGAATACAACCTTGGTCACATTCTGCATGGATCTTGAACATGGCTCTTGTTATATCTGTATGTCACCCTTAAACATTTCCTTTACCTATAAGAAATGACATGTATCAAATCACAAAAAGAGTCTCAGGGTTGGTCTGTCACTTGCCATGGCAAAAGATGAACACATTAATGCAGTGTTTCCAAGAACACAAAGACGTCCTCTTTTTGTGCATGTCTCTCTTGTATTCAGGAACATTTACTTTGTGAAACTTCTGGCAGTAGTTAAGAGCTTGATCTGTAAAACTGTTTCATAACCAGAGTAATACTGGTTTTTAGTGGCAAGAAGCATTTTACCTTTCTAGAAGTTAAATGGACAGGATTCAGGGTCCATGATTTCAGTGTTGTCTGGGGATCAATATTTTCTGGAACCAGGAGAGGGGAAGGAATGATACAGGCACTAGTGGTTATCATGGGTGTAATGGAATCATGTTATATATGGAATTGTGTTGACTTTGACTGCACAGGGGATGGATAGGATGGCAAGTGAAGTGCCCTTATGTTTTTCCACATGATCAGGGAATGTAAAGTTTTATACTTCTTCGTCTGAACTGAAACCTTTTTATATGATACACAACGTTACATGGGGTTTAACTCTCACTATATTTTATTTCTTTATGTACCACTGGACTAAGGAGAGAAATAAGCAGGATAAAACTATCATGATACAGAACATTTAAGTCACCTCACAGTAACGTGACACAATTATCTCTGAGTTGTGTATTAAAGTAGTTCAGTTAATTAAAGTCAAACAGTAATTGATCTGGGACATGTGAGACAGTGATCAGACGAGCCAGTCCCCTTTGGTTGGCAATACAGAAGAATTAGATGTACTCCTGCACCTGGGATTGCTCGTGGCTTTTTCCTCAGCATTTGCTCCATCTGTGGTTACCTGTGCCTCTAACCACATCCATCCTGATGACTGCAATGAGCTCAGTAAGAGAGTTACTGCAGACCCTCAGTTCTTAGACCACTGTAATCTATTAATCACCTGCATTGGTTTTCCTAAGACACAGAAAGTATGTAAAGTTTGAAGTACCAGATAACTCCTGTGAATTCAAAAAAGTCTACTGGCTCCCTGTCTGTTGGCAGATGTGACTCCAAGCATGAGCATTGGTTTTAAGAATTCTGTGCTCTGTTTTTGGAACCACTGCTGTGGTCCACTCAGTCATTGTCCAGCCTTTGCTAATAAACCTTTGATTTGATGCCTTGATCTCATCATACAGATAGCCAACGGTTTTAACTCCCATATGACAGTTGCCAAGATTTTCTCAAATATATTTATATAGGTTACATTAAGATCGTGGCTTGTCTACAGCAGAAAGAAAACCCCAATTGTCTTGCATCAGATGAAAGAATATAGCTAATAGTGCTACATTAATTTGTAGTATGTGTCCATACATGGGCTGTCCTAGGCCACTGTGACTTTTTCAAAAGCAGCTTACTATGGGAACCTAGTCAGGCTCCTTAGGTGGCAGGCTTGAAGGTGCTGGGGGATCCTGGTGACTAGGTGAGGCTTTGGCATGGGGGACACTCTGGGTAGTTTGGCCAGTGGAAAGAAAAGAAAATCAAGACAAGATAATGTTCCAGGAAACTGCAATATGGACAAGAAATCACCTGCTGCTGAAGTTTGAATTAAGTATGGGTCTAAAATAAGGGTTATCTAATGCTTATGGAATTGCCAAAACCCCCTCTTCCACTACTTTGGGGACTGCTGATTTTATGACAGTCTCACTAGTGAGGGGAGGTCCTCAAACAGTACTCTGCTGTCACACAGTCAGACATAGTGCCCCACTGATAAAGATTTGGTTTCTTTTCCAATTACTTTTCTCCACAGTTTTGCAATATCTTCCTTTGCAGACCAAATCCATGCAGAGTGTGTGGCAGTTTGGCTATCTCCTTGTCTTACTGGACCCTCTTTGGAAGGATGTGCATCTAGGACATGGGGGAGATGGGCATGAGGGGACCAAGAAGCCAGCCACCCTTCTCTCCTCCACCCCCTTCATCATTAGGAGATGTCGTGAGTCAAACAGAGCTCCCACACTGCTCTGGTAACATAGGCCAGAGGCTGTGTGTGAATACAGCCATTGTGTAAATAAGTGATTATGTAAGTCCCCTTCCAACCCCGGTGACCTGTGTTGGCACTCGCGGGCAGATGCCAGGCTAAATGGAAATGAGCAGAATGGGTGATGCCAGCTGGCCAGGACAAACCTTGTGTACCTCCTAACCCATACAGACAAGTGGCTTCAAGTCCACAGACACAAGAAAAATTTTGATCCGCAGTTATCTGAGAAACACTTGTTCTTTCCATGGTAATTCAGTCTCGCCCACTTCTGAAATCCAAAGGTCTAGTTATGACTTTTTGGAGACACCAAAAATACAAGGAATAATTGCACTAAAATCTGCTTGGGTCTGAGAACATTACCTCTAATCCTGTACAATATTAGCTATTATAAGAAAATAAGAGGTTTTGTGTTCTGCAAGCAGAGCAGATTTGGTCTTCTGAGGAGGGAAGGGAGCAGGTGGATGGCAAAGGCTCCCCCTAAAAAGCATGGCATTCAGGAAGATAATTCCCCTGGGATTAATGAAAACACACGTCGTTTAAGTGACTCCCTGCAGAGGAAATTTGGAAGTCTTTGCTTTGGGGCTTGAAAAGAACGCTTGGATTTGCTTACAGGTAATGAACAAAGGAGAAGAGGAGCCTGGTCACAGCAAATGGCATTGGGTCTGTGCCTGGGGGAGGAGTGATTATCCTGAGTACAAAGGAATGATTTCTCTTGAAACAGAAGGTTGAGACCATATTTTTGGGGAAGTCAAGAGCTAACAGCTGTGATGGTGCTGAATGCAGGTTTAATTAATTTTTTTCTTCTGCAAGTTGTAGCCAAAGAGCTGTCATAAATAGCTGGGTCATGATTCTACCTTCTCGTAATGAACTTCCAAAGGTTAGTGAGCTGCTCGGAGGTGTTCAGTGAAATCTGGGTCAATTGCGAGTGTGATCCGGACTGTGGCCTCTCTCTCTTCTCTGCTCAGGCCTGTCTTGCCTCCAGAGCAGGTTCACACATTACCCTGGCTTCCTTTGAGTGTCTTTGCAGTAGGTAAGAAATGCCCAAATAACCAGTGGTGTCACATATGACAAACTGAGGACTTCACAGGCAGTGAGCTGTACGGACACAGCTTTTTGGGCTGCATATTTCCACAGCCTCTCTTCTGGACCCTTTCACATTCACCCCTTTTCTGTAACAGCATTATGGGTGGAAAGACACATGTACACAAAATCTTTGGGGAAAAGAAATGATCCCTGAAAAGATTAGTCAGAGATATCTTCTTGGCGAGAGGAGATGCTCAGTGGGTCTCTGATCTGTTGAAGCGTATGTGGGGAGGGAATTCTGTGAAGTATCATCACCATTAAGTTTCTGTAGCCTTTTTGCTGATATGTAGAAAACATTAGAAATCACTACCTTGTGTTTCTTTTTGCCAGCGTAATCTTCCACTGGAGTAGAGGTAGTCAGTGAGTTCAGAGAATAAATCAGTTTGTAAAGCCAGAAGCAGGCCTGTTTGTTTGAGATAGGCTTTTGCCTCTAGGAGCAGATGGAAGGACACAAAAGGTCAAGAAAGAAAGAGCAACAACCACATGAAATAGAGATTGATTTTTGCCTCAAATAACTCCTGAGCAGCAGTGCAAGAACTCTGACAGAAGAAACCCTTTCTAAAGCTCAACAGGTAGAAAGGACTTTGTGATCCTTCAAGTCCACAGTGGGGCAGGAAAGATGAAGAACAAGGACCTACAAGGTCCTTCATTTCTTCTCCACCTGGAATTACTGTTTCCAGCCCATATATAAGGGTTTTGCCCTGCTGTGTGAGCCAGACAAGCTGTTTTTCCATCTTGCAGTCCTCCAAGTTGCCTGAACCACCAGGGATAGCCCTTTCAGCTGGAGTGGGCCTGGGGATGCTGCTTGGTCCAGCTCCAGAAACTCCTCAGGCCACCAAAGTCTCTCCCTCTGTCTGAGCAAACAATCTATTTAAGATCCCTGAATGAAAGGCAGATATGAGGATTTTAATTGCTCCCTTTGCATTTTCTTTGGTTACTTTCTCATTGTGGTTGCTGCCTTCCTGTGTGCTCCTCTAGAGCAGGAAGGAATAAAATTAAAGAAGTGGAGGGAAGTTCTAGAAATCAGGAATATTCTCCACTGGTTTTCATTCTCTGTCTTGTACTGTATTGGGGACGGAAGAATCCTAGAGAGCACACTTGCGGCTGCCAAGCAAATCTTTATTTTATAGCACAAAAGCAGCTTCCTGGACAAACAGCCTATCCAACCGTGCATTTTTTTCTCCCTAGTGAGATTCATGGTTATTATATGGAAAAGTGAAAAGTAACTGATATTTAGACTTAAGGATCCTCAGATGCCCTTCATTTAGTAATTTGGAATTAACTGGAGGTTTATAGTCATGGAAGCAATTTGTTAAATATAAACTAGAAGATTCAATCTGAAAGTAAATGACTACAAGGCATACAGACGGCATTTGATACTGAAGGGAAAGGTAGCTGTAAAATACAATGGAGTTGAGAAAAAAAAAATAATAGTGAGGCTTGTTCTGCCAACAAGCATGGAATTGCCTATGTTTTTGTATTCCGTGCTTTTTCTAATTTCAGACTCATTTTCTGAAAGGATTGGACAGCCATTTTTTACTGCGATTCTCTATTCCAACTGACAGAGATTTTACAGAGAGCCGCTCCAGGTCCCTGACAAAGCTGGCTAGCACAGAGAGAAGTGAAAAGGCAGCAAGACTGCTGCTACTTAAATTAACTGAAACAATATTTTGGCTGTACAGGCTTCTGAATTCCCTCAGTAAGGCTTAAAAAGAGCCATCTGGTCAGAACATTACCTCTCTAGTTAGATCCTGCTTTGAAAATTGAAATGAGGCTCATGAGCGCTTGTTAATGCTTTTTAAACAGGGATTTTGGAGGTGGGTAGTTGCCTTGTTGGGTTGCTTGGTGCAGAGTAGGTTTTGGAACGATGGTGGGCAGGTGTCTGCAGTGCTGGGTGTCTTCCCACTCCATGCTCATAGCAAAGCATCGCCTGCGCTGGGAATGTGCCGACACAGCATGGCCCTTCCAAAAGCAACTCACCCTGCATTTACCTCCTTGAGCTGACAAGGATGGAGGAGCCGTGCCTAGCTGAGGAGGAACCCAGAGAGGTGCCATCCTCTGCAGGGCCTGTGTCCCCTGGGACAGCAGCAGCTACCTCCTCCAGGGGCTATCTCCGGGTGGAAAGGCTACGGAGGCGCACAGATCCATCCTGCTCCTGGCTCATGGTGAAACTTCTCCCCACAGGAAGTATCAATGTGCCATCCGAGTCCTTCTCCCTCTGCGCTTTGGACACAGGTCTTTAATGAGTGGAGGAAAACAGATTAAGAGCCACTGAATGCCTGCTGGGGAGTGGAAAGGGCAGAAGCTGGCAAGAAAATGTTTTTGTACGAGTTTCTGCCCTGCTTAGAAGCTTTTGCTGCCCTGTGTAGTAAAATCTGTCTCCTTCTATCCCCACCTGGCATAACTCCCTCAGGACTGATTGCACCAATGTAGGAACCAGTATAGCACAAGCAATTAGCTAATACAGCCCCTTCTGCTCTTTTGTAGAGGTTCAAAATTTGCCCCAGATGGATCTTTCTAAAAGAAAAGCCTTCAACCATGACACAGAACACATTTATAAAGCATTTTTCAAATCCTAGGAATGTACAGAGAAATTTTGAGTACTGATATGAGCTCTCTCGATATCAAGTTTTGAAATTAAAATCTAATTTGGCCACTTTTTAAAAAGATAAACAACATAACCGTGGCCCATGCTTAAATCCCACCAGCACTCCTCATCTTTGCATAGAGATACACCTGAGCCTAGACTTCTTAAGTCTGGCGCTCCTTAAAGGTGGCAATATATCACAAATTCCTGAATCCCCCACTCTGCAGTGAAAGGAATACACATTGACTGATTAACATAAAGGACAGCACACACCCTGTGCTCTCGGAGGGAGGGCTGACAGCGCTGCAGCCCAGCACACACAGAGGTACCCTGTGTTGCCACTGTCGCCCTGGGATGGGATCCAGCTTGGTTGCTGGCACCTCAAAACTCAGCAGTCTGTCCCGGGCAAGGGGAGTGTGGGCCTGGGCTGCTCCCTCACTCCCAGCTCTACATAAAGCCCTGAGATATAATGCCCTGTAAAGTGCAATATAATCCCTGTGGATTGATGGGGTTCGATACAGCCCCGTGCCAGAGAGATGCTCCCGTGCATCCCTTTCAAGAGGCACCCTTGGACATGGCCCCACTTTCCTAGCAACCACGGGCTGGATTGAGATAGGGTGGATCTCACTGGGCTGGGGAGCCCTCCTGGGGTCCACGGCAGAACCAGGAGAGGGAAGAAAGCCGGGAAAGACCTCCCTGTAAGGCGGTGGGAGCTGGAGCTGGCTGAAGCACAAGGGCGCATCGTCTCTAAGATACAGTGGCTTGGGGTAGCTTTTCCTAAACAAAGAGCATTATAAGAGAGCCACTGCTGGAAATTTCCATTCCTTTGTTGGGTTGATGCTGTGTAAATAAATGCATTCCTAAGATTTTTCATAATCCTGGAAAGGTCCGTAAATGAAACTGTATAGTTTGCCAAATCACTGGAGTTCATATATATTATTCCTCAGCTGCTGGGAACACGATATACAATGACACAGAATATAATGCAAGAAACATATGCTAAAGGTCTTCTTAGAAGCACTCTGTGCATTTGTATGTGGCATGTACAGATATTCCTTTTGATTTGCTCTATGGGATTTAAATATTCAGCCCATATTACAACTTGGGTTTGTGATATACTTTCCTTAACTCAAAATAATCCTTACCTGACAAGTGACCTTGGCAGCAGCATTTAGTTATTCCCTGGTTTAATATGTGGGTGCTTTGAAAGCATTTGTAAATTAGTATGTGAGATAAATGTGTAATCAACCTTTTACTTTATTCTTCTGCTTTTCCTTATCTTTGAATTTTATTTAAAAGTAAGGCAACTTGGGAAGATTCAATTTCAACAATGATATTGTGCCTGATGTATTTACACAGTGAATGGCTTAAAAATTAATTTTCAATGTCTTACATTTTTGTCAAATACAAACACTGACTACTTATAGAAGAGATACAGTCCTGTATTCAGTGTACTGGCAATGTAAACTCAGGAGTTACCTAAATAGTAAAGACCATTATGTCCTCATTGCTAGAAATCAGATATTTTTCTTAAAATAGGCTAATAACTTCTCCCACTAACTCTACCCCCTTAGATCAGTTAATATGTATTTATAAGATCACTTCCCTGTTTAATGTAGTACAAATGCTTTAGAAATTTCTAATAGAAACTGTCCTTTAGACCACTGGAATGATGTTTATTACCCTTTTTAATTTTTGAGCACACCGACATCTATCTTATACTTAGGCTTTCTGACAGCTATACCTGCTTTCTTTAGGATGATTATTTTAATTTTGAAAATCATACCCCCAGTAATGCAGTTCTACTGGAAAAATGTTGAAATGACCAGGAAATAACACTTTTCTTTTTTAGTACTTTTCAATTTTAGACATCAAAGTTTTAGACAAAAGAGAGCACTTAATAACTAGTTGAATAAAATACAAAATGTACTTTTTCAACATTTGTTTCTACTTGACCAAAATATCATATATAAAATTATCATTTTTTCCTAGGCATGCCATTTTTTTAGTTGGATTAGAAATGTAAAAAACAGCCCCACAAACAAAACAACCTAGAAGCCAAACCAAAGCAACCCCTCAAACAAGAAAATATCCATACGGCAAGCCCAAATACTTCTGCTTAGCTGGTGAGCTCTCTAATTTCCTTCTGTTTGGGACACTGCCACAGCATCTCGAATTCCACAGTGCTTATCTGAGATCCTAATTTTTCCTGACCTCAGTACTCACATTTGGGGGCTACTGTGTCAAAGCATTTCAGCGTCCAGGATGAAGTAGCCTGGTTCAGCCTTCTTTCAAAAGAAGATTGTTATGGAAATTGTGGGTCTCAAATTGGAATAGATTATGAAAGATTATTACTGTATTTTAATATAAAATATTGTTAACTAAGGGCATCAAACTTTAAACCAAATTAATAGCAAACTATGATCCCAGAGACTGCAGACCAGTAACTTATCTACCACACAAACAGCTGCACAAATCCCTCACATTTATTTTTTCCAGACTTTCAACTTTGATTAATAACATGGTAAAACCATGCAAGCCTCAACCATATTAACCACAGCCATATTTTTAGTCTTACTGACATGAACACTTTAATATAATAAAAGGGAAAGGAAAACAGAAGAGGTGTTTCATTAGGACACGAGGATTACTGAAACCGCTGTGTGGAGCATTTGCCAGGAGGTGGTAGGGGAAGAGTTATTACTCACATTTTAGCATGTCGTTAGGATGTGGAGCGAGAGGATCCCTCAGTGAGATATGTTTGCTTTGGAAAAAAAATTAACTAATCAGACCGTCCAAGCTCTTCTCACTGGCACAGTCATAATAGCAAATTAGAAACTCAGTTAATGAGTTTCCAGCATTACATGGAAAACTATTTTTCCAATTTTGTTATAAAATGCAGTAATACTAAAATGCTATGAGATTCAGAAGTTCACATATTAACCTGCCAGTCCTTTTCTATTGATAGACGGCTACATGCAAAAATATATGAAGCATGCAACCTGGTTGGTTAAAAAAATAGCCTGCACCACAAACCCTCAGCAAATTTGCTCTTGCAGCTGATTACAGAAGCTTGTAACATATTTTAAAAGCATTTATGAAGAGAAAAAAAATCCCCCAGACCCAAATAACCCAGCTCCCCCCCCAAATGGCTGATATAAACAGAAAACCTCAGCATTACGTCAGTAAAATAGCAGCTTCCTAAAAACAAACCTAAAGACTAACGCTTGCCTAACATTAAATTATTCAATATTAAACATGTTTGGCTTAATGATCGTGTGATAGTGGGACTAGCGTTAAATTTGGTCCAGTCTCCTAGTCTGGTGTTCATATGACAGGGGTGTTCCTCAGGTGAGTTTCTGACACTAAACTCAGCTGAATGAATAGTATTAAACACTCCATAAAAATATTTGGCTGAGTAAGTCGTTTGACTTTTTTCTTGCTGCCTGTACCTGCCTACACATTTGCACCAGCAGTATGTTTGTAAAGATGCCTTTTGTAAGGGAGCCAAGCCTTGTAAATTGGAATAATGGGCAAAACCAGTCACGTATTTTCTATTTCTATATTGTTTACATGAAGAGAGCTACATTTCAAAATTGAGGGGGAGAGAACAAAGAGATCCAGGCATACAGCATCCTAATAGGGACCCTGAAATCACTGCTCTGGACAGCACCCAAACAGCAGAGTCATGGCTGTACTGGAAACACCCAGGTACCACAAAGGGGATGGAATAGCCCAGCGAGGAGAAGGGCAGAGAAATAGCAAATACCTTGTCACACTTTAACTCCGAGAAGAAAGCAAAATTTCTGTTTTTACCTTTGCAGCATTTTTAATGCACAACATCCACATTATCAGAAATGCAGGGGAACAGGGAAGGCAGACATCCCATTTTTTTTCTAACCCACTAGAAAGTGGAAAAAAACATGCAGAAAACATTTATCTGGCACCAGTGAAAGTGAGACCCTATGCACAGTCTTATAGATGAAATTCTCGACTGGAGGGGTTTATCTCCTACTTGAATTCCACACAAGCACATGTGAACCATTCCCATTCATCTGCACTCCCCATTCTGACATTGGGACTTTCCTTTTTAACTAGCCCAGGCTTGGCTGAGACTAAGATAAACATGTTTGGCTGCAACTTTTTTTTTTCTTTCAAAAAGAGGCAAACTGGATTATAGCAAATAACCTTTAAGATAATTAACTGACAATGCCGCAACTAGCATAAAATCTTCCTTCAGGCGACCCCTAATTTAAGTATTACTGGCACAAAGTGGAGACAGATTGTGCATCACCACCGCAATATTTACATAGCAGAAACCCACAGAGCAGGAAACGTGAGACTCAATGATGCACTAAATTAGGAACAATCATATTCTAGTGTTAATTTGCTTTCTCCTCTATCCAAAATTCAGGTCCAGCAATTGGTACAAATGCACATAAAACATCCCCATTTTTAATGATTAAGAACCACAATCTACAAGCAGTTTCACTCAAAAGTACATTCAATTACTACTGGGCATGTTTGAGGGATCAAACCCCCAAAAGTGAAACAGGTCTACCAACACAGAGATTTTTTTAGAAACCAGAGGCTTCCTAATCCATTTATTTCTTTCCATAAATGATGTCTGTGCAAGCAGTCTGAGTCCTCTGCCAGGCTACCTGACTTTTGGTTGCAAATATTTTCCTCTGACAGTAACACTGTGATTCTGCGGCATAATGGAGAAGCAGTTTTAATTCTCCGATGCTGTAGATACTTGCAGGTACCCAAAAGTCTGTGTAATCAAAGAATTAAAGTTAAAATGGGGAGAAGGAAAAGATAGCCATTCTATTTCTAAACATATTGGGAAGTGATACATTTATAATATACACTATCCAGAGACAGATTTCACAAGCAATACTCTTAGTTACAGCACACTTCACAAGGTAAAAGCAAAGAGCCATCACCAACGTTTCTAAATCTTAAATATTATTCAGATTTGGTTCCACTATGGCATATTAACAAAATATTTACCTTGCCTAATCGCTGATGCTCTTCAAAAGCAGAAATCAGTTCTTGTGCCCACTTTATTTTTTCAGGGCTCGGAGAGAACTGTTCCTGGACAACAGCAATTTGGTTGGGGTGAATCACCTGCTTACCTACAAAGAAGATTAATAACACCAGAATCATGCATCGACAAACAGATGTTCAAGCAAAATGTTCCAACCACTTGAGGCTCTCATATGCCTTGCAGACTTTCTTGCTTTCTAACTAATTATTTTACTTGGTTTCTTTTATTTTTAAAACTGGAAAACAGGCAGAGAGCTTTTTGATAGATTATTTTAAGAGTAAGAATATCTTGTGCTGTGCTTGCATTCAGTATAGTTTGAAAGAACTCACAATTCTTTCTCCTCCCTCCCCATTTTGATCCATACATCTTCTTTCAGTTGTTTCAGGTGCAATTGTTTGTCTTGGGCAGTCGATAACAATTAAATATAATGCATCTCTGAATTTGACTATACAAATAGCAGCTCCAGCCACTCTTAAATAAGTTGCATTAAAGTGTGTTCAGAAAATGAGATCTGAAAAAGATGGCAAGAGATCTCTAAGTCTGAAAAGTTACCCTAAGGATCATTCCCTAAATTCTTAGTATTGGCTTAGCATCATATAATCCTCAATTGCTGAAACTGTTGTTGCTGCAATTATTGGTAGTTGCAGGTAGGCTGCAATATTTATTTAGTCACTGGTATAGCAAACAACCACCAGCAGTGCCCTGAGGTTTTGTGAAGCAGATTTTTTAATCCTTTCACGTATAAATATAAGTTAAGAAAATAAAAATATATGTTGTCTTTCTCACTAGAGATTTTCAAACGTGAATAGACAGCCACATAATCCATTTTAATCCGTGATTGAATTTAGCTACCTTAAAACAAATACATGTCTAATTTGTTTGACACTTTGAAAAGTGCAGCGTTTGACATTATTAGTTCATTTCTATGGGAATTTCACAGACCGGTGTGATTTCTGTGGTTTGCTTTTAAGGTGCATTAATAAAGAGAGGCTACCGGAATTCCCAGCTTCCTTCAGAGTAAATGACTCTCCTCGGTGCCAGATAACAAAACTAGTTAGAGGGATGAGCCTGATCCTGCAAACCTGCCAGCAAGTGAGCAGTGCCCTGCAGACCGAGGGTCCCACAGCCCTGCCGCCGCCGCAGCCTCTTGCGCGAGCGAGATTTTTGCACTTTGCCAGGAAAAGTTGGAAGTGTCAGGACCTAAGGAGGTTTCCCTGCACAATGGGGTCTGCCCCCGTGTTCTTACTGACATTAAGCCAGCTGTACTTTAGGAATCAGCCCATCACTGGATCTGAGGGGTCTCACGCTTGAGCGCAGGAATACACCTATTTTCAATGAAATAACCACTGCAAAAATCCCTGCGATTACTTTGATCAGACTGCAGTAGGTCTGAGTGATAACCGGAGTACAAAGAAACTCTCCTTAATTAAATGAGCAAAGAAATAGTAGTCCTTTAGTCCTTTGCTACGTTCCTTTGCTAAAAAGCCACAAGTAGCTCAATTTTATTTCTTGTCAAACAGCGTTTTAGTTTATGGTTTTACAGGCATGCAAATATTCAGTTTGAAATTTCAATATCACAATTATTTTTAAAATAGCTTAAATATAGGTAAAAGCTTAAACCCTTTTAAGAAATATAATTTTTGAAAGAAATTACACAAAGAAATTTTTTAAACTGATGTGTTTTATCTTAGGTCTACCCAGAGGTTTTTTAGTAATTTTAATAAAATGTCATAATTAATAAGCTGATGATGTTCCTTATTTGTAATGCCAAAAATTCTCCATAGCTAAACCATTATTCCAAAAATAAAGTGTGTACAACAATTTCTTGATAAATCCTAAGGAGCTTAACTTTCTGAAAAAAATGTTAAGTATATTTTAAATTATATTTGAAGTCAATCTCGAATTATAACAAAATTAAAAATATATACATATGATTTTTTAAAGTGTAAAAGATTTCTGCAAAAAGACTTGCTTTTGATAAAGATACCTATAGTAGTAAACTATGCTTTTAATCATTAAAACACTACTGAACAATTTAGAGAGAATAAAATCTAACTTTTGATTTATAGCACTTGGTTGATTTTTGTCACAGACTATTTATCCAAATAACTGCATAACAGACATAATGCCATGCAAGAATGAAGTAAATATTTTAAACAGAATTGTTGTTATTGACAAGTTACTGAGAGAGTGCAAAATTGGAAGACATTAAAATTTATGACCACGAAATCCTTTTTACAGTACCACTTGATATATTGTGCTTTTAATCAATAGTTGTCAAGTCTTTTAGGTAACTCTATGATGGTGTCGTTTTAGTCTTCTACAACAGACTGAAAAAGAGAGGACACCTAGACTGTTTTATATTTATATCTGCTTTCTCAGCATGTAGCACAGGACTTTTTATAATGACTAAGTCAGCTGTTAAAGCTTATGGCAAGGTTTACCTAATTTTTTACATAAACATTCCTAAAAGCTATGCCCATTTATGTAGGCAACACACTGATTTAAACTCCACAGGTACCAGTAGTGTAAAACATCTTGATGGATATCTATGGATATATAAATATATATATTTTTATAAATATACATATGAAAGGACTATTAATTTGGCTGGATTACATTTGAAAACATTTGATTTTGTTTATACATTCACTGAAGGAAAACCAGGCTGATTTTAATATAACTGGAAGAGAAAACTTGGCTGCAATAAGCAGTGAGGTTTGCGATAATATTTAAATACCTGGTAAATTCTTCATTATGTCATTTTTCGTGTTTAATCTTGAGGGAGGCTATTTATTATTTATTAGCTATTACATTAAGGGCAATTTTACTGGCCTATTATGGGGACATCTAGGGACATATAACTTTGCTGAATATTTTGGATTTGCATTGCTTTGGATGGTGGTGAGTTCAGCCCTGTTCATGCAAATAAGTGAGTGTTCTCCAGCTATGACAGCAATTTGCAAGACTCAGTTCATTTTAGTTAGGTTGATTTCAATGATTCTGATTCTTTATAAAAAAAGTAGCAGGAAGGGATCTTATATTTAAAAAGTAGAAGAATTGCACATTTTGAACTCGTTATTAGGGTGACATTTCAGTACTTTCACATTATCAGTGGACTGTCGGTGGCAAATACAATGTGCATACTTCTGCTTTACACAAGGTCATGGATTAACCTAAGGCCCACTTGTAATTTTCTGTGATGAATGTGAAATTGGAAATGTTAAAATGTTTCACTTATAAAGATTTGGAAAAAAACATTTGTATAGGTTTGGAAAAACATGATTTTGCTATCAGTTTTGAAAATAGATTTTATTTCAATCAAAACAAGCAGGAAAGATTATAAAAATATTAGATAAACTGAGAGCAAAAAAACCAAAGAACAAGTGAAATATTTTAGATTGACCTAAAATATTTTTTTCTTTTTGCAGAAGAAAAGGAAAAATGCTGTTCTGTTTTACTTAAACAGATTTTAAATTTTTCTCCCCCCATCAAATCAGTAGAATCACTATTGCCCCATCTCTAATTAGAGTTGGACTGATTATCAGGTTGTTTGCTGAATTTTGGAAATGTGTTGATGATAGCTGCAGAGAGATAGGAGGCAAAAGGCAGGTGCTGTGAGTGCACCTTAATAAAATCTGTACTTTTCACAGACCTTTACTACTTGTATGGAAAGGCAAGTATGACACATGTACAGCCAAGACAGAAAGCCATTTTACACCCTAAATTGCTACGTGACCTTTTTATTCATCTTCTGTCTGGACCTTGTTCTAAGGTCAGACAACTTCCACCATACAGTCAAGTGGAGTCCAAATCACCATCAGCATTAGTTATGCTGAGCATTTCTAAATTTCCTAAATTGGCAGCCTCAGTTAAGCATTTAAATGCACGTTAAGTCTTTAAAAAGAGTGCTCTCAAAGGTGCTAGGCACCTGCAACTCCATCTTCTGTCAACAGGAGGTTCAGATGTTCATGTTTTTTCAAAAATCAAGCCTTTCCTTAAGCTAGGAAATATTGGTTGAGACTAGGTAGCCGTCAGCAGGTGCTACCATTCAGCAGCTCTATTATTTTCCCAACTTCAAAGGCAGCCGAGTGAAGGGTGGAAGTCCACACGGCTGCGGATAATGTAGCTGTGAGGAGCTAACCATTTCGACTCCAGAACAAGGCTTGGGTTTGCAAATGTCAAAGCTCAACAGACAGTAAAGCAGAGTTTGTGCCAAAAAGCATCAATTGCTATTCTTTCACTGGCATGCCAAGGTCACTTAAAATGTGGCTTATTTTTTTTTTTGTTTGGTGCTTTAAGATATCATATACAGCTAACTGTAAAACCAGATTTTGCTAGGTGGCATTGCCAGGACCCGTGCTTTTGGTAACAGAAACCTAAGGGATGTACAATTTTCATATATGTATCCTGGATGGTGGTCCGAGAAAAAGAATGTAATGTTCATCCTGTGTGTTAGAATTCTCTAATCCATGTGCCAAATGGCTGATTTCTATTGCAACCCCCCAAACTTTGGTGGCTGCACTGTCCCAACGAGGTATCCGAGTGACCTGGTACACCAGTCACAGGGTAACAGGCTGCATGCATTACAGGACTGTGGGGCAAGGAGCCTGCTGCTCTTGCTGTCTGCCAATACCCATAGGTGTCACCAGCACTTACTGGGGGGAAAGCCAGGAGATGAAAAACAAACCAAAAAAACCAATAGGAAAATAACTTTCCCCTTGCAGTTAGCATATGAAATTTACTTCTCAACTTTTTTGCCTAAAAAGTATTTAAAAGAAAAAAAAAGTATTTTAAAAGAAAGAGAAAGGGCTCCAGTTGTGAAGGAGCCATTGCAGAGTACAGTATTGCCTTTCCCGTGCTCTATGAAGGGAGGAATCACTGCACAGCCTCTACCCCAACTTCTCTTCAAAACCAGTCACATGCTTCACGGCATGCAGTTTTAAAAAGCAGCCTGTGACTTTTCAGGCAAAATTTGCAGCTGCAATTTTTAAGATAATAATAACCATAGAAGAACTTGAAATCAACAAGTTTTTCAGTAACTGATCTGAAACAAAAAAATCAGGTTATTTGTCTAAGTGACAGTAAACATAGCAACATATTTAAAACGAACAAGATCCGTGTTCTTTTGCCACATCGGCAGAAAGTCGTACCAGTGAATCCCATTGAGGCACCTTCCCTCGACTGCCTGCGGAGCCCATCTTCATCATGGAAGTCAATGTAAACAAGGTCTATTGCTTGAAGGCCAAATGCTTTTGCTGTGACTATTATTTTTTGCCTGGCATACAGAATATCATGGGTTTCCTTACTGCTTGTTGCACCTAAGAAAATAACGAGAACAAAGAAAAGCTGACAAGAGTGTTTTAAACCTTTCTGTTTTAAATATTTCTTACGTTAAAAAAGAGGAAACTTCGAGATTCTATTTAACTGATTTAGAAAATAGAAGAGGGGTGTAAGGCTATACTATAGAGTCAGAATTATATTCTTCTGAAGAAAAAAAGAAAGCCCCTTTAGCAAAAATTAAACACTAAACAAAAATCAAACTAAAGTGTCCCTTTAAACATTAGCTTATAAATTCAGATTTTGATTTAGTTTAAATCAGAAGTTGAAAGCCTAAAGTCAGTGAAAGCTTTGTCTGGTAAGGACTGCTAACTTGGCTAACATGAAAGTAATTATTTGATTTTACTATTTACTGCATGTACAGTGAGAAGCATTACAACAAGAGAAGCATTACACAAATTGATATACTGGGTCCTACTAAATGGTTAAAAAATTCACACTGGGAATGGAATTGCACTTTCCTTGGTTCTGATTCTTGTCACAACTGATGTCCTAAGCTGAATATTTAAGCTTTAGTATTTGAATGAAAAATTGATGGTAGATGACTTCTGAGAAGAAGCAAAAGTATTCATGAGACTTCATGTGCTCACAGGCTACCAGCTAAGCAACGTACTCATGTGAAGGCTAGTGGGAAAAAAAATAATAACAATAATAGCCATAAGATATCTATTTAGATACAGATTTTCAGCTTGTAAGGAATATTTTTGTAAAGCAATGCTGATTTTTACATTAACTTACTTATTTTTAATGCAGACGTTCATAGCTCTGTGCTTTTCTCTTTTATCTTTAAATCAGAAGTTAAGTGCCCTCTCATAAAAGAAATGGTGAAGCACTTTTTATTTTTTTAGGAAGAATAATAATGCTTTCATGTGAATATGGGGCTGTATTGACATGTGACATCTTTAAAATAAATTTATGAAAGCAAAATGTAGCAGGAGAGTATTTGTGCTTGATGTCAAAAGCCTGAGTGACAGTTGTATGTAAAGAAGTGGTGAAGCAGACACCAGAATTTTATGACTTTCAAATGTAGTTCTAAAAAGCATATAAATGTTGTTTATGGATAAAGTATTTTTAAATTATTTCAGTGACTCAACAGGGCGGCTTTTTGTTTGTTATTGTTTTTGTTTTGGTTTGTGTTTATTTTGTTTTGTTTTGTTTTTGTTTTTGTTTTTGTTTTTCATTAACTTTTGGTACTGAGTGGCAAGAGACACAAGAAAGTCTCAGTGCCCTCTAACACAAGGACCATGTTTTAAATTGCCAGTGGTTTTAAATTGCCATTCTGCACTGAAAAGAAATTAAGGAGAAAAATGAAAACATAAAATGCAGACTCAAGTGTCATTACTTTAATTATTGCTGTCAGAAATTTCACAGGCTTCTCCAATGCAAATGCCATACATAAACATTTATAGTAAAGAGATAAGTAACAACCTATGCTGGCACGGAAATCCTCTCCTCCAAAGACAACTGCATCCAAATGAAAGCCAGCCTGGGATCCTGTTCTCAGCGCTTCTTCACAGACAGCCTTCAAATGAGAACAGAGTATTAATATCTACAGAAATGCAGGATGCAGAGAGACTACAGAGGATATTACAGCAACTCAGCATTACCAAATCCTTCTGAGAATATTGTTCCTATTAAGCAAAGCCACTGTAGCTGCTTGACAATGCACAGTGCTTTAAAATGACTCAGCAAGAGAGAAAAAGTATTTTGGTTTCCCTAAGCATTCAGATAGCAAATACAGGACACCAATAACAGGTTCCCCACCTTCTGGTTTACTTTATGCCCCGGGTATTACTGTGATCACTACTTCAGATATTTACGTAGTAATATGAAACAAAACATTAAGCAAATATTGCATAAAAACAAACAAAAAGTATTAAATATGATTAGTTTGACATGGAGTATGTCTGCATGAAAAACAGAAATAAAGATCAGAATCTCTTTTTTGAAATAAATTATGTGAATGTTTTACAATTATTTTAAGTTCCTTACAGGATAGAAGGATTGCAAATTTAAAGTCTCTAGCTACATATAATTAAAAATAAGCTAAGGAAGTTAAAAATGCAACAAGTGCATCAGAAAAGCATTAAAATAAAAGTAAAAAAAAAAATTGCTGCTGTAGCTTTTTTCATGAGAAGAGTAGTATTGCTATTTTATATTGATATTTGGATAATATTAGTATCTTTTAAGGCTAAGGTACATGGAGAGACACATGTAATTACCAGCTCTACTAATGGGTGTTCTTCTATGGCAGCTGGTGGGACACAGAATTATTCTTTAACAGAATGTGCTTTAAAAGGGAACTCTCCTGCCAGCATCAGCAACTGCAGCATTAAACCTCCGCTATAAAATACTGTAGGTGAAGAAAAGCCTCAATGGTTCAATACACGATCTAATTCTGTGTTTGCACACCGGACAGGAGAGTGTCCATTGGGTTACTGCTTTATCATGCTCGCAGATAGGTTAGTGTGTGCTGTAAGATAAATGGTTGTATCAAACGATCAGGCTGCCTGTGAGGTACTTCTGGAGGTACTTCTGATCTGTGTGTCCTCAGCTGGTCTGAAACTTTTCCCTTAGAGCTTGGGAGGGGATGCAGAGTTCCTTGTGCATGCACGAGTTCTTCCGTTTCATTCCCACGTTGCCTTGCCTTTCTGAAAAACCTGGACTCCATAGTAAAGGGTTGGGGAGTGATTTGTATTAAAATGAAATTTATAAATTAGATTTGATCCAAAATGACCCTAAAAAAGGAGCATGTTCTTCAGGTAATTTCAAAGTTATTTCTGTTTTTAATCTTAGCATTAAACACTCTATCATACACAGAAAGAAATGATAACATGGAATTTGGTTGTAATGTTATTAGTAGAAACCATTATAAAGATGCAAGTTTAGCAATAGTGAAATGATGATTAACTCTTATTTCAAACTAAGTGTTACACAAAAGTTGCAGCCGACAACTACTAAACAGTCTGCAACACTGAGTATTCCAAATCTTTGGAGAGGCCCATTCCTACTCCAAGTGTGTTCAAAACAATAATAGGAATGAAGAGAGGTTTTGTTATTTGGTGTGGACTGCCTGGAACTGTTCTGTCACTGGAATATTTTGAATTTATGAAGGCCTTCACAATACAAATATCGGAGTTCAACATACAAATGTTTTTGGGGATTGAACAATATGTTTTGTATTTTTTAACCACTTTTCTTTGGTGAAATTAGGGAGAGACTGAGGAGTATTCTGCTTATCCTAGTTCGCTGAGATGGCAAAATATGAACACTTAAAGACTTTCTTACCTTAAAATTAAGCAAGCCCATTGCAGTTTCCACAAAGGGGATAAAATTAATTGGTTCTACAAGTGTTCGGCCTTTTAGGTGATGTAAGAATTTGTCTGAAAACTAAAACTAGACAGAATGAGTTATCAGAGGGGAAAAAAAGAACAGTCTACATGTATACACAGGATGGCAAATACTCACCTGACTGTAACAAACACCCCTCCCCACCCCAAAAACCTGATAACTAAAAAAATTAAAACAGCTTTTAGCAAGGCCTGTGATTTGAAACTGCAGCATTCCCATACATTTCTAAATTTGGAGGCTGGTTTGCAAGGAAAATAAAAAAATCCAAGCTCAACACCTCTCACCCTGGCTTAGTGAAATGCAAATCCGTGGGCTCTGGAAAACAATGAAGTGCTGCTGTACCTGAGGTCCGGTTTTGTTTCAGGTCCAGCACTGCCATCACTGGAAGCGCTCCCCAGCCTTCTAAGTGGCATCCGTATTATTCATTACGGCACCGTTACCCTTTTGTTCAATAGGCTTTTCTTCATAATTTTTTAGCTTACCTAGGAAGGCCTTAAAAAGGAAGTTTAATTCTTTGAAGACCAAAGCTTGCCAATTTTTTCCATGAGACCAGTTCACAGCTAGCTCTGAGCTGCCAGTGGGGTAGCCCAAATTCCAAAATCTATCATCTGGAAACATACAAAAGCTCTTGCACAGATTTTTCTCCCTTTCAAAAGGGGAAAAAAAAAAAGAAAAAAAAAAAAAAAGAAAAAAAAAAGGGGAAAAACCTTCAGCCCTATATTGTAAATGCATTATGTCTGTCCAGGTTGAGTAATTTGCGTCAAGATAAACATGTTGCAGGTACTGCAAAAATGTTAGTAAATAGAGACAAAAATCACATATGCATATATTTTAAATTTAAGGAATATTCGACTATTAATGGATATCAAAGGAAAGGGAATTTTAATCATCTCTCCATTCAGTCTCAGTTGGGTAAATCATATCTAAGAGATTTGCATAAATATAAACCATCAAAGACTTTTCATCTTCAAAGGGGGTTTCAAGACCCTATAAGCTTTGTACTGTAATCATCGCAGGTCACAACCCTGCAGGAATAAGGCTGCTATGGCAACATAAAAAACTAATGCTTAAGGCTTAGCATAATATTCTGACTAATAGAAAGGAAACTCATTTTAAAAGCTGGCAGCCTATTTACCAGAAGCTGGATTAGAGGTGTTATTTCCCCTTTTAGCTTCCCCCCATCACCCCTCCCCAAAAGAAGGAAAATCTAATCACCCAGATCTTGAAAAAAAAAAGCTTTCCAGCAATTTGCAGTAACTTTACAATTAGACCAAAATAAATCACAGCTTTCTCTGATGAAGAATTCTGCCCCCCCCCCCCCCCCATCTCTGCTCTGCATCATCACCATGGCCCTCTTGGTAACTTTTCTTTAGTGAAGAGAATTCCACTCAAAAATGTGCAAAAAAAATCAATTCACTTTACTCTGTACAGTAAGGCAGGTTACTACAGTGTCAGAAAACAGCAAGGTTCACACAAGCAAATGCAGAAAATGAAGTAATATAATGGTATCAGCATATCTTCTTAAGGCTTCTATCTGGTTTTTATTTTTTTAAGAGGAAAAAATAACGTAAAAAGTGCTATTCTGTGTATATTTTAGGTGCAAGTTAAAGAGCAGAGTCCTTGTTTTATTTTAAAATATTTTTAAAAGTCACACTCCTGGAATTCTTGCTACCTTTTGTTTTGAAGGCAAAGCAGAAAAAAAAAAGCACATTTAATTAAATATTGCCTGCCTTCCTCTCCCTTGTAAAAGATTTGCAATAAGCACCAATACAAAAGGTAACGAGTGGAGAAGTTTCAATTAATTTTTTTTTTTTTTTTCAAAAGGAGACGATTAAATGTTTCCGGCCCGGTAAAGTGTTCATTTCAGGGAGAAAGGGAAAAAAAAAAGAAGGCGGAGGAAAAAAAAAAACCCACAAAGCTTGGGGAGGGGATGAAGTAGCAAGGCCTCAGCAATTCTTTCAATTCCAGTGCACACCCAATAGTGTGTCGGGAAGAATGCACACTGGTCGGGATTTGTGGGAGAATTGTCCTGCCACAAAGGAGGGAGAGTTACGCTTGTTATACTCCAATAAGCCATGCCAGTCAAACAAGTACCCACACTACGGACAAAAGGAAAGCAAGAGATTCTCACACAAAAGAAAACAAGTAAGCCCATCTTTTAGTTGTGCATCAGCCTCCAGGTTTTCTGCTGCACATAAATAAAAATGAAGGGGGAGAGCGGGTGTGCATGGGGGGAAAGCAACAGCTTCTGGGAGGCTGAAAAATCATGCTGGAGTGAATTTTTGGAGGATTGGGAAAAGAAGGCAGCAGCGTTAGGCAGAGTATGTTCTTTGTGTGCAATGGCGGGGCAAAGGGAGAGCGAAGCAGAGGAAGGACAATGAGGAAGAAGCTTCTGGGTCTGGCTTGTTTTCCATGATGGAAATACAAGTTAGCAAGAGGGAAATGTGGAAGAGGATGAGGGGACAAAGAGCCCTGGCATCCCAACTGCCTGCAAAACCTACTTGGTGGCAGCAAGGGCTCTGCCATTTTGGTATCATGAATATTCATCACTGACAAGTTACATCTAACACCTACATGGCTGTAAACCCTGAGAGGTGCACTCTGGTTAATTTAATTACCCTTGGTGGAAGGGGGATGACGAACTTTCCATGGCGAGTGGTGGAGGCCGAAGGGGCAGCGCCACAGAAGGGACGGGGCCTGTCACACACCCAGCGTATGGGGCTGTGCTCCATTGTGCGCTCAGGCCCATCTCAATGGTTTGATCAAGGTTAGATGCTGAGATTAAAATAGACCCTAATACGCCTGCCTGCCTTTCATCACAGCTTGCACGCGTGCTAGTTGCTCAGCTAGTGGTTTGCAAAAATATAAAGTGAATAATTAAGCATTACTCCTTCACTGGTGTGTTACAGCAATAATGGTATATCCAAACAAGCATCCCTCTTTTTTTGACAATTAAAACAATTATAGCATAATTAGGCCTATTTCAAAGTTTTCTTAAGTAATTTGACATGCCAACCATTTACATTTCAGGTTTTTATTGGCTGAAAAGTCAGTTGTGAAACACAAACACACCTGTCAGCAATTAAAAAGGAAGAAGTAGAGAACTGTTCAGGAAATAATATCTGTGCTAATTAAAAACACTAGTTAAAAGCTTCCTGTTTGTTCCTCCAGTTGCCCCAAGGAGTGACCTTCCCCCCAGCCCATTTTTTCATATGTTGCTAGCATGGTTTCCCATCTCCTGCTTCCAATGCACGTAAGTAATGCTCTTGGACAGACAATAATTTTGCTTGTTAGGGTAGCCTGAGAAGAGTCAGGCACTTACCCTTCTACTTTTGATAATATATTCTGACAGCAGTGTTGGTTCTTTGTCAGCCTTGGCAGAAATACACCTGGTTTTCTTTATAAACGTGTTCCATGTATGTTTTTTATAAAGCACATTACACACACATTTAAGGGGATGCACTTCCCAATTACCTTAGCCAAGCAACAATATGGTATTTCCAGGCTTCCTCTTAACTCACAGTCATTCATCTCTGTGCTAGTGTGAACTTGGCCCACCAGCTTCAGTCAAAAGCTACTGTGTTGGTACTCACCCATCTTATTTCCTCAACGTTTTCAACCTTTGGCAGCATCATGCTTGAAGGAAGGGTCTTGGACTGCAAAAGCACCTGTAGATCTTCTTCTGCAAGGCCACTGGACACAGAGTTTATCCTAACACACTTTTCAGCATGGCCAAAGTCAAACTCTTCAAGCATTTTCACGATGGTCAGTCTTGCTTCTCTCTACAATATATATGAGTTCAGATGCACAAGAAAAGAAAAAGAAAGCGTATTTTTTTATTGACAGAAAAATGCACTGAGAAGACAACTTGTTGAAATGACATGGGGGAAAAGCTAGACAGCCAGTACAGTGGTGTCCCCAAAATGTCTGTCACTCTTGGACTTTATTGAAACAGTCATGACCAGAACTGCACAATTTTCCCTTCCTCTTTATTGTTTCTTTATAACTGGTAAATTCAATGAATGGAGTTTCTACCGCTTGCAGAAAACAAGATTTTTGTGTCTGCTAGTGCTGAACATGTGTAACAAACACAAATCTTTATGCTAACACAATGTGTTGCACTAACTGTCTGCTCTCTCAAAAATGGCATATTCTTAAATTTGTATAAAACAATTACTTTGGTAATTTGGCTCTATATTACCTGAACGTCAAAAAGTACAGATGTATATATACTTTTTTTTCTCCATGTATTCAAAGTGCATTAAAGGCAGTAACAGAATATACAACTTGCATATAAAAACAAAGCTGAAATAACTCTAAGGTTTTTCTTAGCTCACATAAAAGGGTATTCTGTTGGCACAAAATAAAATCTCCAAAGACAAACGCTTCCCGTGGTTGTTTGCTAATTCTTGTGAATGTAAGTTTACAAATCTGTTTAATAGTTGATTTGCATGAAGTATATTGGTATGCTTTTCTGAAATGAAATGCATTTCTTGGCCTGGAGAAGGGGGTAGAGGTCGAAGGAAGGTGCTGGGCTCCCTGCTTCCTGCCAACTGAAGTTTCAACCCCAAATTCCTTCCACTCACCAACAGCCCCTAACAAATTCACATTGTCAAAATGCACGCTTATCAAAAGTCATTTAATTTGTGAAGAGTTTTTATGGGGCTAATAAAACTTTAAAGCTCCTGACTCATGGAGGCTCAGGAATGACCTTAACAATATGCAGTTGCCGAATAGAGATGCTTTTCAAGAAAACAGGCCAAACTCAAGGGGAAAAAACCAAAAAAAAATTCATCAAAGTTAATATCCAGGCTAATACAAATCAGCAAGAGAGCACATGACAGTAGATTTAAACCAGACGGATGCAAACCTCTGCCAGCAAGAGGGGCAGAGGTGGTTTCCCAATGTGGTCTGAGTTAAACAGTGTGAGGGAACAGTAGCTTACAGTTGTCAGGACCGATGAGAACAGGATCTCCCAGGCCAGTTTAAGACAGCTCTGCAGTGTACTGATTTACAGGGCTGAGACCCCTGATAATTAGGGTAAGTTTAGAGAAAAGCAATTGGTGGCTCTAACTGGTTAAAAGGAAGGAATAATGGAGCAGAAAGTTAATGAAATCTGAAGCGAACAGCCTTGAGCTTGGGGCTACTAGTCGTGCTCCTCCGAAGGCTGGGAGCATATGCCCGTTAATCAGACAGACAGGAACAAGGCACCCATGTATGTATCCCTGGGCTGCGATCAAGGGGTGCGTTCAGAGGTAATCTCTGGAAAACGCAACTCAAAACATTTGAACTGCTGTGAACGGACTCTTTCTGGGGTCATTAGGAAAGCCACATAAAGATTCACGCAGCTTAGTACAAACACATCCCGCTGGAAGACAGCTCCGGCGCATGGCTGTCTGAAATGGCTCTTCCAAATTAGGTAAACCAAACCATAAGATGCCAGTACCGGGAAATACAAATCCCCTATGTTTTCCTTCTCTGGCCTGGGGTAACGGGTTTCTAGGGCTGGGCTGAAAGTTGCTGGACATGATGCAGAAGGGTAGCTTAAAAACACACTCCAAACCAATTGACGCTTTTAATTAAAGTCAGATTATCACCGTTTCAGCACACACCAATGTAATTTGCAAAAGAGAGATCTTCCCAAAGTATCCTCTAAGGCAGCACTCAATTCCAGCTGAAGGCACATCTCCAGCAAACTTGCAGCCTAATTTGTCATGGTTTTTTTCAGAATATAATAATGAGCACTAGACCATCTCATATCTATTTTTCTCCTCAGTCTGCAAACTCCCTTCCCAAAAAAGACAGATCGTGTCTTTCTAGGTATATTTCCATACAAAACACTTATTAACAGGCTGTTGCTGTTATCAATTTACATAAACTAAATGTGCAGCCCTCTGGTACGTATCCCAAAAATAACCAACAACTTCACTGAATTTATACCAACCAACAAACATGGGGAGGGGGTTGTTGTTTTTTTCCCATATTTTAATAGAAAATATGTCACTATGTTAGTTAACACACCCATGCCATCTGTTGGGTTGAGAATTGATGCGTTTTCTTAGAACTGCTATGTTTTAGATCTGTCTGCCTAGACACTCTAGGAATGGAAACATTTGCTTTCCGTGATATAATACTTCTAGTCACTATAGTTTCTACAGCAAGAATCAATGTATGTTTTTAATTGTGGAACAAACTGATGGGACCTGGCTGCCAAAGCCAGAGCTTGTGAGGGGGCTGACTCAGTGCCTACCCTTCCTACAATGGAGGAAATCCAAATGATGTTAGTTGGAGAGTATCAGGTTCCCGTAAAGGTTTCCAATAAAACATTTCATGGGTAAATAAAACAAATATACACTAAAACCTTTGACCCAATGTACTAAAAACATGGAGAAAAGGGAGACCCTTTTCTGCCTCATTAGGCAAGGAAATGTAGATGCTATTCTTATTGTAGAATTCATGCAAAAGCTAAAATCCTAACCTAGGTAAACTACTTAAACATTATAACAGAGAAAAAGGTAGTCCTTGATACAGTACTATCCTTAACTATCCTTACTGCCAAGAATGGGAAAACTAAAATTTTTAAGGAATGGTGAGAAAAATATTTTCCCTGTTCTTCACATGAGAACTACTACATCCGATAATACTTGGTCATGAAAGAATAGCTGATAAAGAAATAAACCAAATCATTAAATAAAATACTTCATGCTCAGGTAGCTTGGGATGGTGGTATCCTCCTTGGGTCCCATGTGACTTGGGTTCTTCACCAAACTGAACAAGAGAAAAAGACAACAGAGAGCTTCATGGTAAATAGGGATACTATTAAAATACTCTGAATTTGCAACTTGTGCTGGCAAGCTCACAGAGGAAAAAAAAAAGAAAAAAAAAAAAAAAGGTTGGTCAGGGTGGCTACTTTAGCGCCCCTTCTGTTTGACTCTGAGGAGGACACAGGAAGAGGTTTATTACCACGTGCAGCCATGCCAACTGGTGAAGATAAAGGTTTTGGTGATGCAGCGTTGCTGACAAATCCATTGCTACCCAAACACACAGACACAGAAATAAAAAATGAGAATATGCACATTGGCGGCTCCACTGGCACCCATTAAACCTAATAACTAACCATCCTCATGAGTTTCTAGCTCTGAATTATCAAATCTGCAAAGAAAACAACATCCGTCCACTTTTACACTCCAGTGGAAGAGGTGGTCCCTCGCGGCAGGGCTGCGCAGTCTCGCCATCTGGAGAATAAATCGAGTGTGAAGTACAGTATAGTTTGGGACCAAGCTCCGTGGCGGCAGCCCAGCAGTTAGTTCATTAGTCCCAAACTTGCGAGGATTAGTGCAGTATCAACTCTACTGTCGGATGGGATCAGGCAGGCAGAGCGCGAGACTCGGGGAAGGGGGTGGCGGCAAAGAAGGAGCCCCTCGGGCTTGTTGGTAAAACCACACTGTATTAGTGCACCTAAGTACATGCTTTGGGTGACAGTACTTGGGAACAGTTTCCCATCATCTGAATCAGTACCTTTCCGTTTTTCCTTTTTTTCTTTTCCTCACCTCTTTTTTCCTTTACGTTATATCTCAAAACATAGAAATTTCCACTTCAGAAAAGACACAGAAGAAAAAATGCCACAGAACTGGAAGTTCAGCCACCCACTCACCTTGGACACGCTGTTAGTACAGCAAAAATGAAGCAAAGATGGTCAGATTAACAGCAGATGGAAAAATTACATTTTCTTCTTCCTTTTCTAACTGGTACAGTTCCCTACAATCCTGCTTTTCAGCACTGTGATTTCTAGACCTACCTGATTTTAAGGACAAAATCTCTGTTTTGCTTTATTTTTCTTGCTTAGTCTTCCTGCTTTTTTTTCTAAAGATCTCCAGGTCTTAATGTAAAGAGAGTGGTCATACTTAAATATATGTTTGCATATAGATCTCATCCTGCTAACATCTTTTGGTAACCATTCTTCATATGGAAATGTAAATATATGATGCACTAAAATGTCAGGCCAGAATCTATCAACCTCAATGCCATAATAAGTTGGCATGTTTCAAATAGGAGAGGAAAAATTAATTACTGTAATCACAATTCAAGTTCTTTTTTTTTGTGACATGTCTGACATGGTAAAAACATACAATTATGTGTTAATGTTAATTCCTCGGAGTGGTTTGTTTACAGAACTTGACATTGCTGCATTTTTTGTCACTTATATTAGTGCATGCCATATGAATGCCCCTCTCAAATAAGATTCTGCAGATGTGCACATATATATATCTATCATATACCTACAGTATAGAGTTTCTGCAGGGGGAAAGCCTGACATTTTCTGCATGCATAAGTCTCCATCAATGAAGTGATGTCATACAGAATGATAGCATACAAATGCCATTTAGTTACAAATTCACAAATGGGATTGGCAAGAGAAAAGACAAATTACATTTGTTTTTAAGGAAATAAAGAGAACCGTAAATGTGAAGCAGAGCACTTCTGAGAGCAGGAGGTACTTGTCTCATGAGACTTGCTTTCTACCTTACACATATAAGGTACTTGTGAGAATAAATCTTTGAAATGGCAAGTACCTATTTCTAGTTAGTCTTGTTAGACTGAAAAACTGCTGTAAAATACGCACAAAGCCTCCAGGAAGTGGTTATTAAATGTTTTCTTATTGCTATCTCTGAGCAGATAATCAGTTAACAAGTTTTTAAAGATTTAAGAAATTTTAGAACACATTTTCTTTTGGTTCAACGTGGAACACACCAAACCCACCATGTAAGCAATCCTTAAGGAAAAAAGGGGCAGGAGTGGGGAGGAAGAGGGAGAATAGAGTCTCCATCATGGATGCTGGTGTCTCTCCTCTGCATTTTAGGTAAACATACATTTTAGTGTACTGCAAGACACTGATTTTGCTGCTACACTTCCCTGAAACCTTCATATTATTTCTTTAATAATTATTTGGTCTTCTGTGTTTTTTTTTTTTTTTTTGTTTAATACCAACATTTTCATTTGTCTGAAAAAGATTCTTCATGACATCAAAATGAATCATCTAACTCTGTGCACTTCTAGCATCTGCTGCTTTTCTCTCTGCTCTGCTAATTGTCCTTATATGCAGTACATGGTCTAGCAACACTAAAATGATGCAAACGTCAATAGTCAGCATTGTGAACCAAGCAGCAATTTAACTGTTCTCTGCTGAGGACACCAAATTTCTTTGCTCATTTCTCTAGAAGTTTCATTTAAGGTCTGGGATCACATCAGTGCACTTATCAACAATAGCTACCCTATATTTTTAAAAGACAGGATCTCTAAAAGCGGTCCAGGAACAGCTGGGAGTGCTTGCTGCCATGTAAGTCTTGCAAACCTCTCCTTCCCTCTACCAATGTGGACAATGTGGATCCTGAAGATATGAGGTGTGGGTCTATCCAACACCATCAGAGTTGGCCAATTTCCACATATGGCGGTCAGGTGGCCTGTCCTGAGATGCTGTGAATGTGGAGAACCAGTGAACAAGAGCCTGAGGTGGTCTTATCCAGCAGCCAGGAGCCAGGGCTCATGAATCCCAATGAAACTTTAGGGGTGGTCAGCTATGTAAGTACTAAATTTCTGCTGAGGCTGACTATCCAAGGATGTGGATATGAGTGCAACAACAAGACATCTTCACAAGTTGTCATCAAGGTATTTTTCTGACTTGCACATATCTCAGAGAAATTTAAACAGAGGCCAGTAGGCTGCTAGAATGAACTGGCACATAAAAATATTCACATAATATGAGAACTGAGTATAAATGACTCAGTAGCAAAAATGATACAGCACGGTATATGTGTGTGTGTCTGTGTGTACATAAACACAGAGACAGGCTTATACCTTAAGACTATTTCTACAGAAATGTTTCAAGAGGTTTTTAATGATAGTAATGTATATAGCAGCTTAAATAAATCAGAATTTTGTTCATGTAGGTAGGCAGCTATTCTTCTGTCTGCCAACTTTTAGAAACTTACAAAAGAGATGTAAGCAACCTTTCAAATAACGCAAATCAAACTAGCACTAATTTAAGCTGGCTGCAAGAAGTGGTCTTTTTACTTTTTTTCCACTGGCTTTCTGAAGATACTTTTGGGTTTGTGACAGATTAGCATCACAGATGAAAATTCTCTAAAAGCATTAGTGTTAATTAGTCTTCCTGGACAGTCCAAATGAGCTACTGCATGATGAAATAAGGCCACAAAATATGCAATCTAATATATGAGTTAAAAAAGGGTTATACTTCTCTTTCATCTGAACTTAACAGTATGTTAATTTTAATTTAAAAATATTACAGCTTAATATGTATTTACTTGGCAGTATGTAATAGATAACTATGGAAAAAGCGTTCGTTTAGACATGTATTTTTTTTTAAAGTGCATCTTTTTGTTAATGCTGATAACGAAAGACACTGCTGTCTGTCAAAAGTACATCTGCTTTAGCAAACTATCAATCCCTCTTCAGCAGCTGATTTCAGATGTGATGATTCTAAGTGAGATACAGATCAAATGTTTTAAATATCAGCAAATTATTGCCTCAATTACTTAATAAATCAGTTGAAAAAAAAACCAAACTTAAAGCAAAGAGAGGTAAACAGAGGTCTTCTGAAAAAAACCCAACTGGCCAGAACGTAATGCCTGCTTGTACTGGAGAAACCAGTGTCTGTTCCAAGCTGCTTGATAGCTCCTAGGAACAAGGAAGGCATTACAAAAAATCAGGTTAGGTGTGCCATGGCATCTTTTGTCCTTCCACTTTTCTGGAATAAACTTTTCCCAGTCTACCTACAGTTTCAATCAAACTATGTGTTCCAAAAAGAAGGCTTGAAGCAATGGTTGTGTTTCTGGTGTTGTGCAAAACCGATTAACAGCTCTTATCTCAGTTTTCATAGAGTGCTTTATCTGCATTGGTAAATTAGCAAATTAATATTCTGTAATGTGATCAAAGCCCCACAGAATGCCCCAAGTCCACGTCTTCACAGCTTATGTTCACAGTAAAACTGTAATGGTACAAAAAACTCTCAACTCTTCATTTTCAACTTGCATTTTAAAGTGCCACCTTGTAGATGTGTGTATTTCCATGCAGTGGGGATTCAAGAGCAAAACTGGTAACTCAGGCATCTTGCGCTGGGCAAGGCACTCCCAGGAAATCCTCCCACAAGATGGGTTCTTGAGCCATCTAGAAGAGGACTTCTGAAACCTTCTCATCCCACAGGCATTTTTTTTAAAGTAGAAATTACCTCTTGTGGTACTGTATACTTGTGAGATCATGCCATTCCTCTCAATTTCCATGTACAGACTCTGAGAAAATCTACACCACTGGATTAACTTAGCTCCCAGCTTCACCTGAAGGTTTTGAGTCTCAGCTGCCCACAAGGCACAACTGCTCATGAACATCCAGACTCTCCTTTGGGAGACTGAATCATCTGTTTCCTCCAAACCACAATACTGGTGTGGTTTCAGGGATAGATCTCTCCAGGCATCATGCCCAGAGAGTGATTTGGGCAGGACTGCACCAAGTTCAGCTGCCTCCACCCTGCTCCTGTGACGCAGCTACAGCAAAGCCCGTGTCCCTCCAAACACTCACATGAGCCGTCTTGCCAAGCCCAGGGGGTGCAACACATCCTCAGCTGAAGTTTAAAAACCTCATGGTGGCATGCCACCCTGCTCATAGGCTGGAAATCAATAAAAACCACGCAAAAACCCCACGTACTACAAACCTAACTACTCCATCAAAACCCCATGCGGAGACACAGGGCGCCCATATGCGACTTATCCATCACTGCACTTAATCTGCTCTAGAGATTTGCCCCTATGCCATGTGGGCACGAGCCCCTCTGCCACACTAGGTGAGGGCAGCAGGGATCTCTCCTTGGATCACAGGCATTTAGCATTGTAGAAGTAGCCTGTTATTGCAGTAATTACTTCCATGGGAGAATAATGTTACGAGATGTTCAACTCAGGAAACTTTGATCTAACTTAGCTTCATACTAAATTGACACAACTCTTGCCTTCCTGCAAAAAAACCCCTTGTTTTATAATTTTATTTCTCAGACAGTGTATATCTTAATGAAGACCCAACTCACTAAGCTAGATTTTGCCAGAAATCCTTCTTTTTTCTCTACCTTCTTCCTCCTTTTGATAGAAATCCCACTTGGATGGGTGACTGGGGTGAGTCAAGGAACTCAACAATCCCACTTCACTCCAAGTGCAGGTTTTAGCAACAAAACTAAATGTTGTCCTGCAGGCAACATTTTCTCAGACGCTCCATATGATGAGGCAAAGCCCACTACACCTTCTGGCAGAGTTCCTGAAGGATGGGCAGTAGTACAAAAGCAGATGCCCTCCCTTCTTTCTGCCCCCACACCCCAGAAGTGGGAGAGGGGTAACAGCACCAGTATGCCATGTCCCATGTGTCCCCGTATTGGCAGTGACTAGCTGAGGCAGAGAGTGATCCCTGATAAAAAATAAAATTATTAAAAATAAACTCCATGACTCATGTATTCATGGCAAGGAGTACGAATCTTTTAGAAATGAATTCACTTGTGTTCTGTGGTCTAAACAAAACCTGAGAATGTGATTTTTCCTTGCCTAGACCTGTGAGTGGTGTCAAAGGAACTGAGAATTTTCTCCAGTTTGAAAGTGGGACCTGAGAAGGTGATGGTTTTCTAGGCCAGATCTCACCTGTGTGAATTCTGATAGATCACTGATAGATGTACTGGTACAATACAATACACACCTTTATAGACATGGTGAGAATTGTTTACTGGTGCTTTTCAAAACCTGATTAAGTTCCTCATTTAGATATTCCTGATTGCAGTGGAACAAGTTACTGTGACATTTCCTTCCCTAACGTTTTCTTCAGCTTACTTGCCTGATGTAATAAATTCTTTTTAAATGCTAGACTGACTGAGAAGGTGATCCCTAGTGGGGCTTCTGGAATATCTGTGAAGTTTAAAGTAAAGTTGGTGCGTATTTCCCAATAAAACAAACCAATATTTGATTATTTCTGCCACATCTAAGCAGTTCCTATCCTCTTCGGTTTATTTGCATTCCATGCTCCACTTTTCCTTATGCAAGCATTTCCAATCAACTTTTTCTCAGGCCGAGATGCAAACTAGATCACTGAAGCAATCCCATTAGAGAAACTCAGATTTTTCTGCGCGGGAGAGTAGAAATTTGCTTTTTATCCCAGCCCATTTAATCAGTCCTGTTTACAGCCTGGCCAAACAGACAATTGCAGCACTGCAAGCAAGGGCATGGCAAGGGATGACAATAAACAGCTAGGAAGGGCGACATGGAAAAAGGAACATCTTGAGCTGTTTTTGTTTTTCTTTCCACCAGAGCCCAGCCAGCTGACCACCTGCCACTGCACCTAGTTTGTGCAGGAGGAGAGTGGTAGGCAGGATTCAAGCAAATGCCTGCATCCCTTAAAAACCCTCACTACAACCTCCATTCCTGCATCCATATGTATTTCCCCATAAAATTACCTCCGCATAATCAACAGGGGCATCTGGAAGCAGAGCACCTTGTTAAATCATTGATTACTTGACTAACACAACTTTTGCCTTCATTTATGTGGTTCCCTTCATAACATTTTTCCAGACCTGAATATGCAGGGCTCCTTCACCTGTGCTTTTGTTACCTAGGCTTGCATCTGTCCAAATTTGACATGAATTTCATTCACTTCAAGCAGACTGTCAGGGTTTGAGTTCAAATTCTTTACACATGGCTTATCAGGTATTTTCTCTCACTTTCTGAACAATGACTCTGTCAAATGTACTGTAAGTAAAAGACTAATAAGGAAATGGGTTCAGCTTTGAACCATTTCTAAAAACATACAATAAATGCTGGGGTCAGCCTGAACTTTGTACTGATTTAACTACTTCAGATTTATTTGACATCAATAACATTAAATTGAAGCAATGGTCTGGCATGAAACTATTTGTTAAAATGCTACTAGCAATATAATTTATTCTCCTGTGTGAATAAAATTCATGGACAATCAGGATTTTACAGCAATATAACTGCATCTATACAGTACTGCTACTTTGTTTATCTTATATTAATTTTAAACCAACAGTGATAAAATAGAATTCAGTGTTTACAAGTTTGACACCCATTAAATTGCCTTTTTTTGGCACTTTCTTTTCCTTTTATATTTTTGCCCAACTTGCTTTATTGTTGTGTAACTGTCTGAACAAAGTATGTATTTAGCAATTTTTTTTGTCCTCTTGACTTGATATAATTCTCCTTCTTGTTCTGAATGAAAGACTGCCAAAACAGCTTAGTAAAAATGAGTTCTACTTACCTAAAAAAATCCCTTTTTGGGGAAACTATTCTGCTTTACTTGCTAAACATGTTTGTATTTTTGATTGCCCCACTACTAATGTGTTTTGTATTGAGAACAGAAGGTAGTTTTTCCCCCAAAGTGCTCAGAGACATTTTCTCCAGCCAGAATCCCCACTCCCATCACCTGCATCGGGTGCAGGTTAACCCTGGTGGGACTCAGGTGATACTCCCCTCCCTTTTCTTGGCAATGGCTTCTCCCTATGCTGCCAGCCTGCCACCAAGCATCGTGTCTTTTTTGGCAGCCACCCCTGCAACCTCCGGAACCTCCCTGGCTCCATTTTCTCATTCCAGCTGGGCACTGAGGCACTGCCCCTGCCAGTGTGTATGCAGTGCTTGTGCTGGTGTGTTTTTATGCTGCTGGATACAGAAGTTTGTTTATGTCCTTTCCTGGTTAAGGTGTCTTTGCTTTCGCTTAGGATGGGGTTGTAGCTGGCACAGTCCAAAATTGTCCTTCAGTTACTCTACATCTAGAGAAATTCACTTATGTTCTGAGGACAAAACTCACAGCGGCATTATTGCTCTTTGACTTTATCTGTTGGCAAGTTCCCTACCCATTTCTCTCCTCACTCTGATTTGGCAAGCAACCATCAATAAATTTCCTAGGAGTCTCCTCTCTAGAGGGAGTAAGTTTCTGCAGCACAGGTGCAGGAACAAGTCCTTCTTGAACCCACTAGACCACTCCAATACCTGAGGGTGCTCTACAAGTTACAACAGTACCAGAAAACTATAGTAAAGTTTGTATCTTACTAAAGTCTCTTTCTTTCCTGGTTCTTCATTTGATCTTTCACCTTCCCCACTGGGCTTCAGATGAAGTCAAAGAATCACAGGATTGCTGAGGCTGGAAGGGACCTCTGGGGGTCATTTGTCCAATGCCCCTGCAACAGCAGGGACACCCAGAGCTGCACACCTGGGACCGTGTCCAGATAGCTTTTGAATATCCCCAAGGATGGAGACTCACAACCACTGGGAAACCTGTCAGTGCTCAGTCACCTACACAGTGAAGTGTTCTGATGTTCAGAGAACCTCCCATGTTTCAGCTTATGCCCATTGCCTCCAGCCCTGTCACTGGGCACCACTGAGCAGAGCATGGCTCTGCCCACTTTGCACCCTCCCTGCAGCTATTTATACACATTGATGGGATCCCCCTGAGCTGAACAATCCCAGCTCTCTAAGCCTCTCCTCAGAGGAGAGATATTCCAGTTCCTTCAACTTTTTTGGAGCCCATTCCTGAGGTCTCTCCAGTATGTCCACAGCTCTTGAGTACTGATACCTTTGGCATTCTCCTCCAGATGATTTGCTTAATTTAGAAGTCCTCTCTGCTCTTTGTCAGACATCTTTGAGCACATTAAAATTGTCTACTTTTTTTTTTTTTTTTAACGTTAAGGTCCACTTAAAAAAATACTAGTATTCAACATTCCATTTTATTTATTAATATCATTGTTTTTAAAATTCTCATGTCCCGTCATGATTTCAGCATCACCTTTTCCAATACAATTCTTGTTTTCAACTGAGTGATTTGATCTTTGCTTTTAAGATAATTTTTCATCTGTTGCTTATTTGGCTTTATTTCTTCTTGACCAGGTTTCACAGCTTCAGATTCTGTGTTGGCAGTTTCTTGGCCAGTTTTCTTTTCCTGTTGACCAGATATAATCTCTGCCAGTATGGATGCTAAGTCCTCTATTGCTGGCCAAGCAAGAATCAATCATGCTGGATCTTACTAATATAAATTTACACTTAATATAAATGTAATCCTTTTGGGAATTAACATCTGACCTTACATGAACTTTGTCACATTTTATGAATGCTTATGAATATTAATTAATTATTCTAGCCCACTTACATGCATGTTTGTAAATAGACAGCGATTAGGACAATTAAAATAGCAAGATGAGTACCAAAATGGCTTCAGTCTAGCAACTATATAAATATATATATATTTAAGAATACTACTTCTGCCTGTGTTTCTCAGGACAGGCCGTTCAACTCCATACGCATGTGGACCTACTTTCCAGCTATTCTTGTTTCACATCTATATTGCAGAATCACTGCAGAGCCACAGGCAGGATGAACCCCATTGTCCTCTAGACCATTCAAGCTTAGCACAAATGCACGATCTAGTGATGAGAGCTTTCACACAGCCAATTCTGTGTGCCCAGAAGTTCAGCTCAGCTTTTTCATCCTGAACAATGGGGAAGCAAGGGGGATAGCCTAATATTTTATCCTCTGTTTTGCCTACGTAGTCTTTGTCCACCAGTGTTTTGTGGCATTAAAGGTGAACCTCTTTCATGCAATAGCTATCAAAAAGCCTTTCTCTCTAGACAAGGTAATAAGGAGTTAGAGTCACTGTTTGCTGTTATCCTGATCTGCTTTTCAAATGAAGATGCTTTTTCTATCATCTATATAACTTGTTCTACTCCTTCTGTGTCTTTCCACACCATGGCACACAATCTCTAGGTTAAATACAGGACAAAATTCTGCTGCCCTGTCTCCTAGGCATCGTCCCCTCCCTTCAAGCTTTCCTTGTACTTTTTTCACTGCTCGCAGTCAAAGAAGTTATTGAAATGTTTTTGTTTGTTTTTTGGTGTTTCCCTCCCTCACCTTCAGTCGATGTTTGTAAAGCATTTAACACTACACCAGGCGGGTTAATTTACTGCACTGGTAAAACAGGCTATTTGGAGTGTCTTGCAACACTGACATGTTTTCAGCTTGAAAATCAGATGTCTCCATCCCAAAGGAAAGAATTCTTGCCAAAGCTTTGTTTATATCGATGCCAGGTGCAATCTGGCCCAACAGTGGTAATGACATATGAACACTAAACAGTTTGTAAAAAACATACTTCAAAATGAAATCTGAATCCTGTCTATAAAGACCCAGGTAAAGGTCTTACTGGGTATTTGCCTGGTGTAGAAAAGTACTTCTTTGTAGAAACATTAATTTGGCTTCTGGGCTCCCTTTAGTGTTATTAGTGGCCTCTGATTTCAGTTTTTTCATTACAATTTGTTTTTCTTTTGCTTCTGGTAGAGTTTTCAAAGCCAAAGGTTTATTGTATAAAAATATTTTAACAAAATTACTGTAATTACTCTATTTAGAATTTTATTTTGTACATGGCTTTTGCATGTACGAGTAGCAAAATAAACCTTTTCTTTTTTTGCTTCACAGAGAGCAGCCCTGACCTGGTGAAAATTAGAAATATTGCAATGCAAAGCATACTGCAGCACCCCTTGAAAGGGAATTGCCAGAATTTAATTGCATCCTCCTCTTCTTAAACAAGTTCCAAATAAGCTTTCATACCTAGAGGCGATTTTTTGGTTACTGGTAAGTTAAACCTGTGTAGGAGTCCTGACCCTTAGATGAAGTAACTCTCTGCCCATAGTGTGAAAGCATCAGAAACCCCGGAAGGCTGCAAATTGTGTATGTTTGTCTGATCTCTGTGACGGCCACATCCTCGGATAAAACTGTGGAAAGCAGAGGTGGGTAGACACACTGAAATGTTTTTAAAATGTGCCCAGATTTTGTTTGCAAATCTGTATTAAACTGACACACCCACTAAATCAGCAGCCATTTAAATGAAGATCTGGCCTAAAAAATCAATGACATTTATGCAGTGATCAGATTCTTCTCTCTTCAGAGGGTCAGCGTTAAAACCAAATGTTCATTGCTGCTGTCAGTATGTGTGCTGCTGTAAGGAAGGTGCCCAGCGTGATCTACATATCCTATAGGCATAGGGCAAATCACTTCCTCAAAGAGTAAACCAAACAAAAGCCAGAGAACAACAGCAATAAGAGACTATTTGACAAAAAAGCTATTCATGTGCAGAACCCATTACCTCACCACATACCTAAGAGTGAGCCAGTGGCTTTGGGTTTTGTCTTAAGAAGAAGCTGAGGGAAATTTTCAGGATGCTTTTCCCATGTGTTTGAAGTAAAATCAGGAGATCAGTATGCCTTTAAAATGAGAGATAAGCCTCTTAATACTTTAACTCAAACTTCACAAATCATGATTTTTGAATCAGTGCCTCAGCAGAAAAGGAAAGACTCAGATTTGCAGATGGCAAGTTGCTTCCTGCAATCTGAAAGGGTCTATACTATAATGGCAAAAAATATGACTATATACACTTTCTTCCTCTGTCCATCTGCCACTGTTATAATCTAGTGTGGGGGTGATTTTATTTAAATTTGGACTGTTTGCAGGCTGATTTCTCATTTCTGCAATCATTAGGTTTGTCACAAAAAGAGTAAATAGATTTTTTTTAAAAAAATCCCAACTGATGCCTTGATGCTGTGTGACTTAAATAGTGAAATCATTGCTATAGACTGCCACAGAAGAAATCTGCATACATCTGCTGCTGGTCTGCATGGTATCTCATCCAGTGACTGTGTATGTACATATATACATGGAGGGAATCTTTGGGAATCTTCTCGATTCTTGCAAGTACTTTTTGAAATGGAAGAGGCAGAATCTTCTGGTGGTAATGACGAGACAGACCAAGAATAACAGAAGAGAAATACATTAATAATAGAAAATGAGTAATCCAAATAGATATTTAATTTATTAATATTTAAAGGTCATAGGAAGAGTCATCTTGTTTTACTCACTTATTATTCTCCTTCATCCAGGGAAATTACACAGTAGCTGCCCTGTGAGCTAGTCTCCCCCGCACTCATAAGAAAAAAGGTCAGTGGACAGAGGTATGTGTTTATCAAGACACAGATGCATTGAAAAACCGTCAGGAACCAGGTTTGGAAACATCAGATCACTCACCTTTCCCCTTGCTCAAGACTTGCCACAAAGAAGACATACAGATGGATTTTTTTCTTGTTTTTCAGAGGGAGTGGATTTGCCTAGAAAAAGCTGTTGTGCTTTTTGACATCAGACCCTCATCACTGCAGGGACCAGTTGGTGGATCTGCCTCCTGGAGTGGTGGTCCTCATGGACAAATTCCCCCAGCCGAGACTGGTCCCTTGTGCTTTTCTCTTGCCCTTGGCTCCCAGTGGGACTAGTGCACCAAGGCAGTATCCCCAGGGCTCTGCAGAGTCACCCCCCAGCACATCCTGCTCCCCAGAAGGCAAGCTGGTGACTGCAGGGAACAGAAACAGCTGTCTAAAGCTGCCAGCTCTGCCAGGCTGATGACAAAGGAATTGCATCAAATAAGAGAAATTGGCTCCTTGATACGTTATGTTTTTAAAATGGCCTGTGATGTTACAGGGTAAGTTGTTTTAGGGCTTGTAAGTCATTAGCTCAGGGGATCTGAAAAAATAATATCTGAAGACAGACTTCTAAACCATTCACTTTAAGTAGCTTATTCTGTGAGACTAAGAAGAAATATCAAGCTAAAATTATTGCAGAACACTGATTCCCATCTCTTTTTCCACAGCAGAAGAATTGTCACTGTGCAAGATGGAAACTCAAGCCCACTAGGACAGTAAATATTTTGGATCTGTGTATTTTTGTAAGATGGAAGAAGACAAAGCAGCTGCTCACAAGGTTTCATCTTGCTCTGAGTCCCATGACAACTCCACCAGTGAAGACAGGAGATGAGTTTGGCCCATGGAGTGGCAGTACCTTGCAAAGTATACAAGGAGTTATCAGCCATCTGCTTGGTCTAAATACTAATGAAATTAGGCATCTTTTGGGTGGCCAACCTTATATATATTTTTTTTACTTTCTTTCTTCTTTTTCCTTTTAAATTTAAAAGGAACTTTGATTTTGTCAGAGTTTGCATTCAGTATTTGTCCTCCATTAGGAAGGTATTGATATAACTTGGCATGCATGTTGTTCTAAAGTCACTGAAAACAGTGGTAAAGAGCACTGAAGAACATTGTTTTCCACGGATCTGAAAATTTATAAACATTAATTTATTTGTTTAATATCAGAAAATGAATAGTCAGGACACATTTTATCGTACAGTTCTGAAGTTTGACTCTTTGTCTAAAACCGATGTAAAAAATAAATGGGTTTTAGGGTATGTAAAGTTTAAACTATCCAGCATCTTTGTCACTTATTCCATGTCAAGTGGGTATAAAATGTAGTGATTGCAATAAGGAGGCTTTTCACATCCATTTTTACCAGTAGTAACCCAAGACGCAGAGGGGGGTGAAGAACAAGGGTCATATTTATAATCTGGAATGCTGAAAAATGTATCTCTTCAAGTTTTCAGCCGAACTGAGATATTTATCTTAACAGGATCTAATTAGACCTAATTTCCATAGCATATCAATTATTTTCCTCATTAGAGTAGCTAATGCCATGTTCAGATATCATGGCAATCAAGCTTGCGATTTCTGGAAAAACTGGTTAGAAGGCTTAGTATTAAGTGTGTTTCCAACTGTGAAATTTATCCTTCTGAGCAATGCCTCCCAGTTTACTCACTTTGTTCCAGGATTCTCTGCAGCATATGGCCACTGGAACCCATTAAATAACACAAAGTAAGACAGGCAGCGATGAGTCAAAAATAGCTGCAGTAGTGAATCGCCTTTCAAAATTCTGTCTCTAACAAGAAAAATAATGAAGAATAAGACATGCAATTAGAAGAAATTAAGGTCAATTTTCAAGCCGGGTTGCCTCCATGGTGGTTTCAAAATCCACGTTAGGCACCTCAAATAAAAGCAGTCTGATTGAACACCTGCAGCTCTTGGCAATGCACTCATGTATATATGGCAGCCAGGCAATTCTTGCACTCAGAGTCTCTACCTCTTGATTTTATTTTCCTCAGTTCCTAAATGTCCTAAAACTCTGGGTCCTAATCACTAGGTTTAACATGCTCCTTCTTCCTGCTAAGGAAGATACCCAGTGCTTCCAGGGCAGGGCCATATGTGTGCCATATACTTGTTGGATAAGTCCCATTCGCTCAGCATGAGAGTGAAGGCACTTTTTCATCACAGGAGCTTGTCACACTGTATTTGGCCAAATGTGTTGTCACAATATACTTGGATTCCTTGTACCCACCCTAAGTCATCTACTAGTTTTGTGTCTGCTCTAATGGTTTTCCTAGAGGTTTTGTTACAGTGGTCAATATATCTGCAAGATTTATCTTCTAGAGTGGCTGTCTGAGGCATTGAGATTATTTGTCCTCTGGAGGCACCCAGCTACCTCAGCTGAATCACCTTCTTCCTAGAGAGTTGCAACAGTCAAGCTGAATCTCACCTCAGTGTTTTAAAGGCTGGTGTCTCCTGTCCCAGAAGAGACACACATCTCATTACTAATATGAAAGGCAGAGGTAGAGACCTGTGCTGCTCTAAGAATATTACACTGGCAGTGGATCTGAGCTCAATGTATGGTTGTACTGACATGCTGCATGGCTGAGGGCAGTCTCCGTTCACAGCTACACCCTAACCAAACATTTATTTATTTCCTCTCCTTTAAAATATGTCTAGTGCTCTGAATGGGTGCACTTTGTATGAAGCACAGGAAACATGCAAGTTTCTGAATAAATGGAATTCTTTACTTGATGCATTTTCATAGAATCACAGAATGGTTTTGAAGCTTTGTAGTTAATATTATTTGGTTACGTTTGAATCCAACTCCCTCCATTTGCAAATAAAAAGATGCTTCATCTGGCTGTCCAAATAATATATTCAAACAAAGTACACCAGAAAATAAACAACTGTGCTCTTCTGACCTGTCTTATGAACAATAAAAAGTTACCTAAAGGTCCAGAGAAGGTACATGCTGTGTTTGTCCCCTTATACCTAAGCATGTCTGTGAATTTAATGGGCATATTCAGGTATTGTGCAGATAGGAATCCAGCCACATTTCTCATAATTGATTTGAAATTATATGGACAGTAACTGTGCCAGAAGACAATTTAGTTTGCTCTTTCATACTGAGCTGAAGTTGTTTGGTTTTCTTAAAAGAAATAAAACTGATAATTGTCACTACAGTAAGTAAATATGTCTGAATACATGCAGAAAGCAGATCTATTGGGTAAGAAGGTTACAGAATCTCATTTTGTGGTCCATCTGCTCCCTCTTTGCTTCCCAAGCCAACAGACACTAATCTGGGATGAAGAAACTGACAGGACATGGGGGAGGAGTAGACGGTCATGATTCCTGCACGTTTCAGCTTTTTGATATATGTGCTCATGCCATTGTGATATAATAGAAGGAAAATAACGCAGTGGAGTCAGGAGGACAATTCCAACAATTATGCATTGCAGCAGCATTTTACTGCTCAAGATTTTCTCACATATTCAGTGCAATTTACATATTTTACCACAGAGATCTGAGCCCTCAAAATTAATGTTCAAGGGGAAAAAGATGCATTGCTGGAAAAGATTGTCAAGCAGATCATAAGCTGAAATAAACACTAAAATAATCAGATTGAGTTAAAGTAAGTGTCCAGGGTACTCCTGCTGGATTTTTTTCCTAATTTGCATCTATGTTGATGATCTTGCAGATAATGTGAACATCATCCTAGTAAAAATTTCTAGTGGCCATAACATGAAATAAAATCAAAAGCGGTTCAAGAGGATGAGAATTAAATAAAGAAGAGATAAGGATAAAAACAAAATCCAAAGCCACAGACCATGAGTGAGAAAGACAAAGCTGAAGTGGCAGTGTGGCTAATGAGGGATGAGAATGAGAGAGGGATGTGCTATATGACTGTGCAGTAATCAAAAAAGGGGCCAATGGAGCTGCATCATGCCACCCCCATCTCTGCACAGCTCAGCAACAACAGCACTGCCAGTTTTTACTTAGAATTCTGGTCACCTTGCCATCAGAAAGACCTAATGAATAGAAATAAGTTTCTACGGAAGCAAAAAGGAGCAAGGTAAAAAAAAAAAAAAAAAAAAAAAAAAAAAAGATTGAAAGAGATAAATATGCATTGTTTGGTTTAACTATAATCAAGATGCAAGGCATGTACAAATAATTTAAGCATTTGAACAGTTCACTAAAAGTGATAAGTTCTTGAACATAATAAAAGAGAAGCATCACTAGCATTCTGGATAAGTACTGTGAAGAAGTTACAAAAACCAAAGCTGTTGTCAGTGGGGAAGCATGCCTAATGATTAAAACACCTAATCCGAGATTTAAAAATAATTTTGACCACGTGATGTGAAGCACTGATGCAATATAAGGTCCCTCTGCCAGGTGAAGGCTGTTCAAAATTTCTAAAAGGGTAACTTCGGCCCAGACCAGAGGCTGTGGGTATGCATAAAAATGACTGGACTTCCTTCAACTAAACATGGATTTCTCATGGATTCCTTCTTATTCCCCTTCCATTCCCATCCTTCCAAAGCCACCTGGCTGCCCCTTGGATGTGGTTACCCACCCTTACGTGCAGGGCCATGATGATTCATGAGGAGAGTGGCCTCACTTTGATGTATGAGCCAAGATGTGCATTTGTTGGCCTAGAATAGCATGGATCCAAGTCACATCCTCTGGTCTGTGTGATGCCTTCAAACGGTCAGAGTCATCACCAAAAAGTCAGTCTAAGCTCTTTCACCTCGCTCTCTTGTATTTTGGAAGCTGGTCTTGATGCATTCCTCTTTCGCAGAGGCTGCCAAAAATTCTCCATTCCCAAGAGTAAGAAGAAAATAACTTTCTCCTTCTACCTACACTGGATCAGAGATCCTTGGAATGAGTGGCAGGCCCTTTGTGATTAATAGTCCTTAACTGGATTATTTAATGGATAAACTCTTGCTTTTTGACTGATGTTCATTTCCACACTGTCGAAAGGGAAATGAGTCTAACTATTCATTGTGTGAAACAGAACTGCTTTTTGATTTGCTTGGAACATGCTACTTGGTAATTTTTCTTGTTTGAAGCATCTTGGCATCCGCAGCCAAAGGCAGACAACTCAAGGACACAGCTGGTCCTACAGGCTCTAGAGAAACCCCAGGAACAAAAACAGGGTTGCGGAGTTGAGAGAAGACTCCACAGAGTGAACGTGCAAAATCAGACTTGGCAGAGAAAGCCACCATGAGTGTGGAGCACAGCCAGGCTTCAGTGAGTGCCTCAGTGGAAAACGTAAGGGCCTTTGTCCAGAACATGACTAGCAGACGTCAGCTAATGAATAATAGAGTAACAACACTTTCTCCTTGTCTAAATCCCATGTCCAGCCTTTAGATCCCATCTCTTGATGCAGCTGAAAAGCCAATGCAAGAGAAGACTACTTTGACAACCCATGTGTCTATCACCTGTGAGAAGAGAGGGCCAACAGCTCTGCTGGCTTTCACTTCGTAGTCATGAATGTTTGGTAGTGTAGCAGAGAAATCTGTGCAATCACCAGCTTCCAGGTGGCCATGGCAGTGGTTTTGCTCCCTCTTTGCAAGGCAGTTCATCAGCTATATCTGTGCTCCTTCTTATCCTGCAGCGCTTGCACGGCTGCTAAGTCCTCACTGCGGCTGCTGGACCCCCTGCCTCTCCCTTTCCTGCAGGACAGACACTGGAGTGCTCTGTAATTTCAGATCCACTTGCAGTCTGGCTCTCCCCGTGGATGGTCTGGATGGCACAGGAGATGGCACTGGTGGCTGGAGATTTCAAGCACAGCTCAGATCCCCGTTATAGGGTCTTTGTTTATTCCCAGCACACTTCTGTATTGTGTGAACTGCTGAAAATCAAGCAGCGTCCTGGAAATGGCACCACTTCCGTGGCAGGTTATCTGATGTCGTAGCCAGTGCCCCACACTGCAGAGGGTGGGAAAGCCAAATGCAATGGGGCAGGGGTTGCTGTGCACCAGACCTATGTCCAACACTGGCAAAAAGAAGGGAGCCAGGCTAGCCAAAATTACATAGGTGGGCAGGTTGAAGGAGCTAAGTAATTCATCCTAACCCAGCAGACCAAGACAGAAATGCTGCCAACCATAGATATAAGAGAAACCACTTGTCACAAAACACACCCTGAACACGAATTAGCATGAAAATATGGATGTTTGGATGAACGAATTAAAAGCAACGACAATTTTGATTGGTTCATAAAACACACAATTATTTTTTTCTGCAGATAAATCAAAACACACAATTTGTAAAGGAGAACCCAATACACCCTATATGCTTTAGGTCCAATATATTTAGCGAAAGCCAAATTTAAGAGATTTAAAGGAATCTTTGCACAAGTGTTGAAGAAGAATCCAGCCCCCTTGATTGCAGATCATGCAGGGGCTAGTGCTGTCCTCTGTCTGGCAGCAGACTCCCACCCTTCCCACCAAAATAACATTTGCTTACTAATGTCTCTTTCTCTGAAAGGTGTAAACGGGCCCTCGTTTGAGCTCATCACAGATTCAGCTATATTCTTTTATCTCCAGTAATCTGGAGGTTTTTTCCCCTGCAGATAGTTTCTGTGTTCCATTCGCTGCTATTTGCTAGAGAAAGACTCTTGGGCTTTTTGCCCTTTGTATTTCCTCTCTTCTTTCATGTGGAGAAGACTGCCAACGTGGGATTTGCAAACTGCTGCCAATATGGGATTTGTGCTGCTGCGGCTGCCAATCTTTAATTTAGCATATGTATAAAGCTAATTTTTGGACACGATGCTAGTGCCTGGCATCTCTGCAGGAGTCAGCCAGGTTGTAATGTTTGTATTGTACTGCACTATAAAAAACAATAAAATGAAAATATAAAGGAAAAAGCCTTTTATCTCTAGCTTTATAGCTACAGATATGGTCTAAATACTTGTATTCTCCCTCTGCATCTAAAATTTGCTTCCTCCTTTCTGTGCCGTAGCCCTTTCTTTTAGATTTGCAGTTTGTGTTGCCTGTAGTAGGAGCCAATGATAGGCTCCTGCTCCCTACTGAGAATATCTTCATATTAAAATGTATAAATTCAACTCTTTAGAGGGAGAAAAAAAGACTAGTTTCCCTTTAATTATATTTAAAATACACAGTCACATGTGCGAAGAAATATTTTCTCTTTTAAAAAAATATTTTAATACAGAGAAACAGAGAAAAAAATTAATCACTCAGGAAACATCTTTCTTATGGAAAACATAAGCTTGAATACCCTTCCTTGGCAAGGACATCTGGTTTGGGAGGATGTTCCTGCAGTGAATTCTCTAAAATACCACAGGGCCATTCTGGCCACTCAGTGGGAGTGCGAGTGAGCTGAACTCCAGCTCCAGAAGCCCCCATTTGGAGGACCCCATGCAGCTCCAGGGAGCTCCTTGGTCAGGCCTGGAAGCAGGTAAAGGGAAAAGCTTCCAGGGAAGCCATGGCTGCAGGATGGGCTGAAGGAAGCAGTTTTATGCTGGCCCATGAGGGTGGCTGTAGCAGGACAAAGGCTGTAATAGAACCACACTTCTCAGTAGATGGATTTACAGGAAGAGATGGATTCATAGGAAAAGCCTTCAGTGACAGTTCACAGTTTTCACAATTCTTCCTTATGGAGAGGATCTCCCAAATCTTTACCTAAACTTATTCCACCCCTTGCACTTGAAGGATGGGTATTCACCAGAAGATGTGTGGCATGAAGGAAATGCCAGTGAATAGGCTGTGGTTTGGAAAAGCCTGGCAGACCAAAGAGTGGTAAACTGAGCTAGTGACTTAAAGTAGGACTCACTGACTGCATACAGTCTGAGCATCTTTCCCCAGATGCCAGGGAGAATACCACCAGACAAACACAGAAATATGAGGATTTTGTAAATCTGCTTTTTACAAATATTTAGTATAATATAGTATATTTATTATATATTTTGATTTTTTCTTTTGTTATCAACAGAGATTTTTGCAGTTTCTTTTGCCACTATAGATATCAGATGAAGGAAAAGGAAATTGCTCTATCTGGGCATCACTTTTTCATTTTAATTATTGTGATTTAAATTACCCCATCTGCGGAAGCCAACAGTAGAGTGTTGACTACCCAGTAATAGAAGGTAGTTTTTCTGCACGGCTAGACTGGTATTTTCTAAGAAGGAGATCTGCTAGCTTGCCTACTTTCACAGCAGCAGTGCCACGGGCTGTAATGAGACAGGATTATTGTTGCAACAGCTCTTGAAGGCCTCTCTCCCCAGGCAGCCAAAGAATGACTGAGTCACACAGGTGATGCATTTGCTGTAATGAGACGGACAAAACCCCGAAACCCACATCCCGAACAATCCCCACATACCCACACCTCTGGAGAAGGGTATTGGGAGGGGGCGAGAACAAAACCACTAACGCCAGGAAAAAACCCCAACCCCAAATGGTTTGTTTTAAATAAATAAATAAAGGGGGGGGGGGGGCTGTTTTCTAATACCAATATGCCCTGCACAGTCATGCAGAAACCCCAGAGTTTGATTTCTAATCGCAGCCTCTCATTCCCCTGGCTGGCAGGAAGCATGCATGGGGTGGAAGGAGGTGCCGTGCATCACTCAGCAGCAGCCCCTCTGGCTGCCTAATGAAAGGGGTTGACAGGCTCTTGTGGGAGACCCATCCAGTCTGCCTTGGCTGGAAGGATGATGGCCTTGGCACAGAGCACTGCACCATGGGAGGGGATTTTTCCCGGCTTTATAAACTACATCCTTGAGGCCCTGTGTTGCTGCCAACTCCTTCTGCCCAGCACAGGACTGTCTACGACTCCCTCTGGGGCTCATCCGCCGGTTGGAGAAGCTGTTATTGAGAAACACAGGATACCCTCTCACAGAGCTGGACCACCCTCGCTGAGCTTCCCGCACCTGCTGGCAGGGAGACCGAGCATCGGGATTGGGAACGGCCACAAGAATAGGACCATTGATAGAAGCAGAAACGTACAGCAATCATTTATCTTGTGCTAGGAGTCTGTGAGGTGGTGACTGTGCAGAGCCCTCTGTATGTTAGAAATCTGCTTTATTCCCAGAGCACTGGTGCATCAAGGAAACTCTACTGACAGACACCTCAGAAATATGGAAAGGACAAGCACTCTGAATGCCAGGATGGTGTCACCAATGTTGTGCTCACATTAGCTGCCATGCTCTGACTCCCCCAACCTCTTCCGTCATGGGGGCAGCAGAAGGAAATGCTGTTATCTTTTCAGAGTCAAGCACTGCCACTGAAAGACATGAGACTATTTCATAGATCTCCATGAAGCTTCAGGATTGCAACACAAAAATTAACTTCCAATCTGTAGTGGAGAAAGGAGGGGAATTTTTGCACTTTTGCCTTGCTTTGCAAGCTCCTGCACTGGGCAGCAGCCTGTGAGCACTGAGGACTGCTCTGGGGAGCTGTTCCTGGTGACTAAAGTCTCATTTCCATCATGAGTACCTGCTGTGGTTTGGATCAGTCATTTCATTTCACAGCACACAGGGCTGCCCTCTGCTATATGCCAGCTGCATCTGAAGCAAAGCAAGCAGTTAAGGATACTTCAGGCCTGTCTACCAGGAAAAAACCTACCACAAGTTTCATTTCACTTGTGTCTGGCCCTTCTCTTCTGATTAAATCCCACGATTTACTAGGCTTGCCTGATGCAGGGAGAGCCCAAGTACCCTGTCTTCCCTAACAAGGTATCACATAAGCTCATGCAAGTACTGCTCATCCCCAAAATAAAGATTTTATCCCTGGTCTGCAAGCACTGACCACTGTCTATGCCTGACCAACCACTGATGACTCTGCTAAACCTGCTGGAAAAAGAGCTTCTACCAAGTATTGTTTCTGTCAGAGAGCTGCAATCTTTGGCAGTGCCAACCAGGTTTCCCCTGAACCAAGGGAAAAGTACTTAAACTACATGCTGCATCATGAAACCTACTCAGACACAAAACCCAATCCAACCCAAATAACAACAAAATGCTTTTCAGGAGGTCTTGGTATGACCTCATCATTGACCTGCTGATTCACCATTCAGTTAGGCAAAGAATTCATATGACACTAGTATTCCCCAATCATGTGAGAAGGGTACCAAATAAAATGGACTCACTGGTGTGAAACATGAAATTATCCTCTCACATTTCATCTGTCAATTATTTCACATCAGCAGTCAAGGAAAACAGATGTAATGAACAGCTCATCATTCAAAACCATCACCCACTAAACCAAATTCCCTTGCTAAATACATTCAGGGAAGATCAGCAATGGTTGGATTTACACACAATGTGAACTGAATTCACTGGCCAGTTTTCCATGTTGGGCCACACCAGGCCAGCTGTACCCCACACCTCTGAGGATCCACCAGGCAGCTGCCTGCTCCCAACATGTGACCCCTCACTGCACAATACCATGTCCAAAGCCAACCCCGAATAGAAGTGCAATGCGTTGATGTCACTCACTTGATAACCTGGGCATTTACCTCTCCCAGCATGCCAGTGCTCAAAAACCTATCTGTGCAGGGCAATAAAATAAAGACAACAAACCAGCCAGGATAGGAGAAAAACACCATTGTGTCCAAGGTAGATCACAATCAACAGTGAATGTGAGGGCACACGAATGTTAAAGCTTCATTTCAAAAAAGATTGATGTTCCCCAAAACAATCCATATTTAAGAGACGGGCAGACACTCCACATCTTTCCATCTTTTTTTTTCAAGTCCTTGCTCTTACCTTTGCCATCCTACCCACGTCTGACTTCAGTACTACCACAGCCTGAACACCGCTGACTTTATCTCAGTGTAAGAAATACCTTGGCAATTGCACAGATGAGATATCGCTGCAGATAGCTCATTTAAAAATGTGTTATTGTGACTTAAGGGAGAAGAAAAGAGAGGACTTTTTAATTTCTCATAATATGGTACACACAACCATTATGTCCTGAGCTTTTACACACAACTTTTTGCTGATGTAAATCCTAGGCATGGATGCTATATGGTCAACAGAGCACTGCTGAAGCACGGGCAGTCACACAAGAGTGACGTTTCCCACCTAATTGCACAAACACGCCAACAAACCGCAGCACCTCGGTGGTCTGGTTCCTCACTGATATTTCAGTTGTTCAGCTGCTGCAGCCACGGACGCAGTGAATTTTGAATTAAACACTACTGCTCGGTGATGCTGACACTCGCAGTCAAGCATATCTTGATGAAATTAGAGATGCAGAAAATATTTTTTGACAGAGTGCACGAGCAAAACAGCCAGAAGTGCAGAGAGTTTGGTGTGAATGGCTCGTGCAGAGAGAGAGACCGGGGAGATGTTGAAAATTGGACTCTCTGATTTTGGCAGGAAGAGGCGAATTTTATTAGCAATCTATGCTGCAAACATAACTTTCCGACTATTAACAGTTTCTGGTTGCCAAAAGAAAAACACCATTTCTAATTGCTTCTCGGCTCTTACATTTTATGATGGAAAAAGAAAAAAGGGGAAGGCAAGAAAACTAACATCTCCATTATGTAAAATATCAGACCAGTGGAGAATACAGCAGCATTCCAGTTTAACAAAATCTTCACAAACGTGAACACTTTACACCCTTCTGCCCAAGCTTGCAATTCCATGACAAATTAGCACACACATATTAAAAACATGCAGGAAAGTTTTGCAAAGCATCATAGACTATATAGAAATCGGTAAAATAAGATTGGTTATTCTTACTGTTGCTATCCCCAAGCATGCGGGGTCGTACAAGTCTAAGGGCATTTTGTTTCCTTGAAGAAACAAAACATGATTTTCCTTTCAGTTTAACAGAATGCAAATCTTAAATTAATGCAAGAGACAGCAGGATTGATTCCAACCTGTAAAGCTCCAAACCCCACCTGTTTCACTGTATTTCTTCCTAGTCTAAGAAGAAAAATACAGCCTTTCTGGCTCTGCAAGTACCACCGTGATCCCTGGGCAGAGAAAATTGCTATGAAAAAATACTTTAATTGTCTTTGACTTAGAGGTTTGGATGGGCTAAATGAGACTTTTAAAGCAGCATGTCTAAACTTCATTGAAAAGATCCTCAGCTTTTTAGAAGGTCCTTAAAAGTTCACTAAGACACAGCTTGTGAAAATTAGTAGCTAGCTTCTTTGCAGAGAAAGGCTGGCAAGCTCAACTGGGAAATGCCCTTTAGTAAGAGCAGAGAGTGGCTCTTGGGGAAGGGCCCAGACAGATTTGGTTCCCATGGGCAGCTACTTCACCCGGCTGAAAACACACAGCTTACCACTAAAATCAAACCAGCTGTTCTCAATCACAAGGCTGTGTAGCTAATAATTGCAAAGGTGTTTTTATCCAGTGCTCTGATCATACTAGCTGAGGTGCCCCCACACGTGCTCTTTCCAGTTGCATACGAAAGCATTGACTTGCTAGCTGCTCTACGAGGTGAGTGGGGACATTTCCTACCCTGCATTGCCAGAAGATGAACAGCATATGTACTAGCTTGCTCGAGACAGGGTCTTGAAAATGAAATACAAATTCTCCTACATGTCCTTACTGGAGCCATGGACGTCGGAGGAAAGATAATGGAGAGTTGAGCAGTGCCTGGTGTGCAATGGTTTGGAACCCATGCTGATGACAGAGCTAAAGGAGCAACACTGTGTCAGGGCACAAGGCAGGAGAGATGTGTTCCACAACAAGCTCCCAGGACTACAGCATGCCAGCTAAAGCACACAGCTGCTGATGGCCACACTTTCTCATTTGTCTCTGTGGCTGGGCACAGCTAGGCATGTGCGACAGTGGAGGCGCACCCTGAGACCTCCTGGGGCCCTGGATGTTGCCTGGAGCACTGCTACGAGGTAGCCTTGGGTCATGGTACTCTCCTTCTCCTCCATTAAATACTCCCAGACTGGAGGGGACACACAGTTCAGGTGACACAGATGAGTGGGAACCACCCCATCCTCATAGAAGCCTCCGGCAGAACCCAGCCACAAGGGCAGACCTGACGTTCTGTGACCAGGTCTAGCTCAGCTCCACGTGCAATCTGGGTCCCCAGAGTGAGCCCAGAGGAGCAAGGGGACAACGAAACCCAATCTTTCAGTCATCATTCTGTGAGACGGCAGAGGGGCCTTTGCCTGTGTGTGCTTGCAGCTTGAAGCCAGGCCCTGGGAGATGCAGCAACCATGACAGCCTGAGCATGACGTGCCCTGCCAGGCACCCGCTGGGCTCTGCACCCACCCCTACTGCTAGCCCCCTCACAGTGCAACAATTTACCCTTGAATAAATTAGCAATAATTGGAAATCCACTTCACTGGACCTTACACAGCATGACTAATGTGACTCACTTTTTAACTCTGTTCCTTTTGTGTGACTACTCAGCAAAGAGGGTGCCTTAAAAAAGAGAAGAGCCAGTAAACTTTATGCTATGAAAAAAGAAATTACAGTCTCTGAAGAGTGATATAAAGGTTTAATGGGTGCTTTGGATGCACTAGAAGTGAGTGTGCTAAGAGTGCTGTGGGGCAAAATGCTCCTACTGATGGCTTTTTGCCTTTGTATCCTTGCCTTTACCTTTTAGATGGTGCATGTTAATTTTGGTGGCATGGGGACAAGGCTCAGAGAAGTACATCTCTGCAACAACGGCAATACAAATCTGCAGAACACAAATAATTTTGAAGAAAAACTCCAGACTTCTACTGTTTACTAGCGATGCTGCAAGAGCTGAGAGCTATCTGAATCTCAGCCTTTGTCTTTGCCTAGATCTCTTATGAGAATGTGGTTAAGCCATTTTAACTCTTCCTTTATGGAAAAAAATAATGTTAAAGGTTATTTAGAAAGGTTACCACAGAGAAATGACAGCATAAAAATATTACATGCCAGAAAGGTAACTTTGAAGAAGCGAGAATGCAAACACTGTTAATTCTGGAGTGTCACATACATCCATTTTCTTTCATAACCCTATTCAAGCTCATTGTATCGACCTAATTGCCAGGCTGTGTTTTTTCAAAAAAAAAAATAAAATGAGGAGCATTCAGCACATAAATGCCTGTGTAAGCCCTGTAATATAGCACAGCTACAATATTCAAACAATTTGGCAAACTCTGTGCACTCACAGTAACTTGCAACCTGGTATATGAAATAAGCACCGTGAACTACAATACAGAATTTGATACATAATCAGTGTGGGTTTATTAATGTTATATGCAAATGCCATGTTTAAATATTTATCTTTTGGTACCTGCCAACAGGTATTTTCCATTCTAGGGGGAGTACTTTTCTCTTGATTTATGCACATAATTCCTACCACATGAAACCCAGATATGCATGCAGAAGGAGAGAGAAATGCATCCCTGTAGCTATAATTTTTTCTAAGACATTAGTGAGACAAGTGTTTCACAATTGCTGTGCAGGATCCTTAAGCAGAAATTGTGGTGCATGAAACAATCCCAATTTCCAAGGAAAAAATTATACCCTTTCATTCTCATAGCAGCATGTAACTAAGGTTTAGATGAGTGAACAGATGCATGCAAAAATCAGCCATGAGAATGGAAAACATTCATTTTCACAATCTGCGAAATCTGCTAGGTATGCATGAAATGAAGCCAAAGAGATCTCCAGCAGAACGCAATGTCACAGTCTTGGCACAACGGGGAACTTTCTCAGATGCTGCTTGTGCCAGCACTGGCACTTTTACTGTACAGCTGTGTTTAGAGATCACTGAAATACACTGGAATCTCCGAGAGTTAATAATACAACTGCTATTAAAATATATTCTCTTCACTTCCCACCTTTTCAGGAAATTAAATGCGATTCTTTTCTTATCATTGCAGCTACAGCTCTACATAAAGTAACAAGTTCAGTAGTGAGATATTCCAAGTGTGTTTCCCTCTGCAACAATGCAAGTCCCTTATCAAACCCTTTCAAGGAAAATCTGGTTTTGTCTTCACAGCGCCTACATGACCCTGGCTTAGTGACCTCATGCAATGCTGAAAAAAATCTCAAATTTTATATGATTTTTTTATATTACCGTAATTCTCAGCTGGAGAAGAAATGAGCATATAATTAGACTGAGTAGATTAGATTGAATTAAAGAGCATAGTCAAATCTTCTCATAAATAGGAGGTTCTCAGAAAGACAGCTTCTGAGTTTTCAAGGGTGAATTACATGTCTTACTCTGTTGAAATGCAGATCTCATCAATTTAACATCACAACTGGTGCCTGGCCTCCAAAAGCCTGACTCTCTAAAGCCCAAAGAAAGCAACTTCACCACCCTGTTTGATTTTAGCATGTTCCAAACAAGGGCCCTGGGCAAGATGATACATGGAAAAGCAGGAAGGGAGGAGACTTTCCTTGAGTGGCAGGCTTCATCTTGGTAACTCCATTGTGCCTCCTTTTGGTGTGGGAGTCTCAGGTCTTCCCATTCTTAAAGAAGGCATCTTCAATGTCTTTTCCCTAAATGCCATTGCTTGGAAGCACTAGGTTTTAGCAGCACCTTCAGGATAAAGACCTTTCTTGGAAGTGATAGGAAGGTTTTCTGCAGAGGTAGCATTGTTTTCTGGTCTCCTGACGGGATTCTTTCTTTTTTGGAAATCTGGCAGCTGCACACAGAAGGGGGATTTAATAGCTTATCTTTGGGATCCTGGACCAATTTTAATGGCAAAAAGCATTAAAGGAACTTGTTACATGGCTTCTGGAACCACATGGAGAATCAAGGATGTCTCCACACTCCAAGGCTGCTGCTCAAGCACTTGCATTTATATTTCTTGGCAAAACCCGCATTTATGTACTCAGTCAATTTCCAGAACAGGGTGAAAACCAGATGCCCTTCTTTGCACCATGCAGCTTACTCCCTGGGATGTCTACATGAAAGATACTGTGATGATGGGGTTTATTTTAAGGAGGTGGTTGATTGGTAGCCTACAGTGTTGCCCTTTTCATGCCACACTCTGGAAGGAAAAAGAAAAAACTATGAAAGGAGGTGTGCTTGCGCCAAGGCACTCTGTGAAGTGTACCTTCCCTCTGATCTATGACCTGGAATCAGTCCCCAGAGGAAGGGAGGTAGATGCTGCCAGGATGGCCCTTGGACTGCTTACAAAACTCTGCTGGAGTCCTGACATGAGGAGGAGGAAAATGAAAGGAGTAGTTTAGAAAAAAATACTTTTGTTTAGGCCAGATCTGTGACCTGTAAAGCTGCCTCAAAAGGGATACACAGCCTCTATACTTCCTTCAGAGGCTCCATCAAAAGGAATGCCTGGAATCTGCAGCTCTGTGCAGTATAATGTTTCACTGTGTACTCCTTCCTCTTTTTTATGCTCCAGAAGTGTGCATTACAATTTTGTACCTTCTTCAACGACTTCTCTTTTTGTAGGGTATCTCTCTTTCTTGCCATTTAAAAAATTTCCGGGGAAATTTCTACCAGAAGAATGGAAAAATCGTTTGTTTAAGTTAGATGCAACATCAGCATCCACCTCTCTGGCTTGTCCTATAACTGACAGTAATGATTTTTAACAGTGCTTTGGGGAATGAGTACACTCCATATTTAGGAAATCCAAGCAAAGTCGGCAAGTTTTTCAATACTGTGATGAAAGGATGGTGTGGTAAATGGGGTGCAAAGCCTTGCTTTGGGATGCTATGTCATGGGTTACATAGATGCTTTCGGATAAGTGAAAAACATGTAATTCCAACTCTGTGACAGCCTGTTGCAGTCACTTGGGAAAAAGCCTCAACAACAACAAAAAAACCCAAACCCGGAACAAGTTCAGTGTGCTTACTGCAAAGCAAGCCCTTTACTGAATGTGCTGTGAGTCTACCTTGGCAGGCCTGTAGAGGCTTACAGGTTGCTTCCACAAGACTGACAAATGCTGGGGAAGCCATTTGCATGGTTCGATGGGTCCATAGGAGAGAAGATGGTGTGCAACCTCGGCAAGCGTTGAAAGCGCTAGTCACGGAAACATGTAAAGTGCCAAAAGGGAAACGGCAGAACATTACACTTGTATGAAATGGGAGTAATCTCATTACCAGAGGTGATAACCATTGCACCCCTGATGGAAATGCATAATTACTGAAAACAGCTAATCAACTGCAAGAGCAGCAGGGTAGCCAGAAGCTCCCATCTAAACCATCTACTGTGCTTAACCCAGTTGAGCTGCTCCTCCTCTTCCCTCACCTTCTACAAAAGGATCAGTAAAACATGCTGCACATACAGACCCTCACATGTGGGTCAGTCCAGCAGAGTGATACACTGCTTTGAATTTTTACTTGCAAATAAAACATGTAGTGAAGTCTCTGTCTTAATGCAACAAGATGCTCAAGCATGCCATACTTGCAGCTGTTCATTTCATAGCTACATCTGTAGATGAACCGAATTTGCAGTAACAGTGTTAACACCCAATCTGTTGAGAAAAAAGGTGATAGCAAGCTTCTTGCCCTTAATGTCTGACTTTGAAAAATCTTTGAGAAATTTGCTAACAATATATATGGCTATGGATAGTAAGGGGTGGTAATTCTCAGGCTAATGGTAAGGTAAGCTGACCTGTTAATGGGATCTGGGGAACACTTGCTCAGTCTCACTGATGGTGAAACTGGTACCAAGCGGCTGCTGGATTCAGCAGCTTCAAGCACATTGGTTTTTTAAATTTTTCTGATCTTTGCAGTGTCTATCCAAGCACTTCCAACAAAAGGAGGAACTGGCTTGAATTGTTTATTGAACTGCAACAGGTGAGGGAAGAGTACAGAGGGAGTGAAAAAATAGCTCTTGGCAGTTGTAAGTGAAATATATAATTCTCCAGTTACAATTAGAAAAGTATTAGAAAATTAAAAACTGCACAAATTGTTTCAAGATCTTTAAACAGGACAAGCTGCTGATGGAGCAGGCAGGCTATTAGGAAAACACATAAATGAAAATTTCCCTGGTAGTATAGCGATGGTACCAATTTCATGTCTGTTGAGGATGATTTCTTGATTATGTTAGCAAACTAGGAATAGAACCCCACAGGAACACATGCACTGTGATGCTTGAAAAGATCAGCCATGGACCAAAATGTACAAGCTGTCCCTGGAGCACAGATGTAAATCCAGGTCTGTCTTCTCTTTCATTCATGTCCTGACCACTAAGCTAGAAAGTCAGCTTCAGGCCTAGATTTGATCGATGGTCCAGTTAATAGCTACTTACTTAAAGCAAGGTGGAGGATGTCTCTACCACAGGGGTGCATGCATACAGATGGAGCACCAGAGTTTTATTTAGCAAGCAGGGTGCTGTTGTCATCACTCCAGATAAGAACAAATAGGCCTGTGCTCCTGGCTTCCTGGACAAGTTCTCTAACCACTAAGAAAATCATGCAATCACACGCCTATTCCAGGAAGGAAAGGGACCTCAGGAGACCACCTCATCCATCCGCCTCCTCAAAGCAGAGTTAACTACCACTCTACACCAGGCAGATAAGGGCCTCACCCTGCCAGGGCTTGGATATTCCCACGGAGCAAGGATAGACCAGTGCTCTGAACAACCTCTTCCAATGTCTGACCACCTGCACGGGAAAGACATTACTCCCTTTGTCTCCAGTCAGCATCTTCCTTCAGGCAGGCTGTGGCTGTTGATTCCAGCCAGTCTTCCTCATTCTGTGCTTACATACCCAGGTAATATTTCTCTATTTCCCCTCAGTAGCCCATCCCTGCATCCATTTCCTGTATGCTTCCTTTTTGTGTTTGAGTTAAATCAAGAGTTCCCTGTTCAGCAAGCTGGCCATCTGCCATGCCTGCCTGTTCTTCCACCCTAAAGATGATTTTTTTTGCATTTTGTGCAGATTGTCACTGAAGTCTGACTAGCCCTTATGAGCTCCCTTGCCTTCAGGGGAAGCTTAATGTGGAATCAGTTCTGTCTACCAGCTGAAGTCTTGTGTCCTTGCCTTCCTCAGTGCCTTCAGGATCATAAACTCCAGCATCTGACAGCTCCTGCAGTCAAAACTGCTATTGACTGACAGTTCATTTTCATTCAGGATTCCAGCAAAGCCTCTCCCCTAGTTAGCTGCTCAGCACTTGCACCAAAAACTTGTCTTTCTTGTATTCCAGAAATCTGGGTTTCCTGTGACCCATCAAGTGCTCCTGTCAATAGATTCTAGCATGGTTAAAGTTCTCCATGAGAGTCAGAAAGAATTTGAGATACTTCCTTTAGTTGTTTAAAGAAATATTCGTCCACAGTCTCCCCTTAATCAGTCACCATCAAGACAATTCCTGTATTCTGGCTTCCCCTCTGACCCTGATCCATCAGCTTTCAGTACGCCTTTTACCCATGCCACCATGGATATGACCATTACTTCCTCCTCTCTATCCTATCCATTTTAAAATAAAAAGGCCATGGCTTATGTGCTTTGCATGTGTCTCTTGTCAGAGTCTGCTAGGCAAATTTTGATTGCTCAAGAGCCTCAGACAGGAGATATATGTCTGATAACCTTGGCATGAAAGAGAAAACAAGCTACCAGAAGAGGACAGAAACATTGCTGAGTAGGCACAAAAGCAGACTTTCAAGCACTTAAGAGCACATTCAGGGATTACCAGTGTGGCTGGGAATAGCACTCTTGAATGCAGCTGTCTAAAGTTAATTCAAGGCAACTATAACATGTTCCAGTGCTAAGTGTTCTTCAAAATACTTGAAATTGTGAAGCTGCATGATGAACTAAGAACAAAGTCTATTGTTCATGACAGCTACTGATTCTAGCTGGGTAAAGAAAAAGACAGGACAGAACAAGCTGCCATCATGATTTCATGATAATTTTCCAGCACTGGTGAAGCTGCTCCTGAATTACAATCTCCAGCCTTGGCCACTTACTTTGAGAGAGGTGTTGAGAGACTGTGGAGGGCAGTCAAGATGTGAGAAAGCTTTTGACACTGCTGCATAAAGCAACTTCAAAGGAAATGTGCTAATGCGACAAACGATCCCAAATGGAAGTTCTAGTTTCCCCTGCCAGATGCATTCATCAGTAAAACAAAAAAAAGGACACAATTCTATAAATGCTCTGCTTTACTCAAGGGATTTGGTTTGATAGCCATAGCAAATTTACTACACATACACTAAGTTTACTGAGCACTTATGTAATTCAGGGTGTAAGAAAGCCACGTGTCTGGCTGACAAGGTGGGAACTTCCTGTGTCTAACCTGCCCATTTAAAAGGTAGCACAAATTCTCTTTTCTTGAAGAGTGAAAGTAGAAAAGGGCCTATAAGCAGCCCCATGTGAAACCCCAGGCAAGACTTCATTGAGCTGAGAGGCTGCTGCTTTGTTCCACTGCTCCTTAGCAGCACCTCATTTTCTTCCCTAGCATTTCCTGACACCGTCTTCCACTTACCAACTCTTGGACCACACTGGAAAAGAGCCTCCTTACCTCCAGCTACAGGGGACACAACCAGCTCATAGATGCCATTATCTGGACTTCCCATCACTACCTATTAAATATGCACAGCATACATTATTATTATAATATTTTTTGACCTCAGTCTGCTTTCCAAGAATATATGGCTTTGAAAGTTGAGATTTGTGGCTCTGTTCACCACTGGCAGCACAATGAAATCTCAGAGATTCCACGGGAAAAAAAAAAAAAAAAAAGAAAACAAACAAGCAAAAAACCCGATGTATGTCTTGAGAGCCTTTGCTTATGGCAAAGATCTGCTGCTCTTCCTGGAGGAAACATCATGAAGACATGAGCCATGCAGTGTTTTGCTGTGTAGCACCACACCTTAATGAAGAGATGGATGTAGGAAGAGGTAATGTCTGCTGACCAGGAATGGGAATTGCTGTCAGAGGCTAGAAGCCAGTTGCTCTTTCTGCTAGTTTCTGTCAATTCACATCAAGCACTACTCAGAGGTTGCTCAGTGCATGGATCACCTCTAGCTAAAAAATGAAGCATGTGTGTGCAGGGCTGCTTGTAACAGCCTCAAGCACGGAAAACCACAACCCACCTTCACATTTCTGGGTATTCCTTTTTTCTCCTCAGCACTTCCACTGTACCTCATGGATGATAAGCAAATTTGACAACATGAAGCCAGATTCAGAGGTCAGATGCACTGGCTGGCAATGCTCAGGCGATGCTGCTGCTGTTTTCCACATGTTGGCCCTGAACGAACTTCTACAAAGCATCCGCTCCAGAAAAACACATACTCAGATACAAGAGTTACGGGTGGCAGAGTCAAGCCTCCTTCATCCCTCCCTCCCTTTCTCCCTCTTCCATGACCTCTTTCATACTCAGGCAAGCAGCCAGTCACAGCAGGCATAGGATCATCTGGAGGAAGGGTCTTCTGCTCAGTAAGCCCATTGCCTCCTTGCATCTCCATCTCTCAATTCCAGAGACTGAAGGCAGATGACGAGGGTGGCTCCAGCTCTCTTGTTATCTCACAGTCTCATTCCACATAAGTTTTCTTTATTTCTCATTTGACAGCTGCTTCCATATGAAAAATGAAGAGCTAAGATTATTGACACAAGCTGAGGAGATAGAAGAACATTTTAAAAGAAACCTGTCTTATGGGCCAAGTCTGTATACCTTCCAACTCTGACAGTAAACCTGGAAAAAAAATGCCATAGCATTGCTCATTACTTAAAGGGGAAGGAAAGATAGATCCTTTATCAAGGACCGTGTGCTTTTGGGAGACATCAAGTTTATGTTCTTCCTGATGTGAGAAATCACAGGCACATTGTACTCCCATTTCCTTGAATATTCTCAGTACCTCAGAGGGCTGTGGCAATGGCTAAAAGATCCCTGTGTGCTTTAAAGCATCAGGCTTTCAGTCTGTTGCATATGGAATAAAAACTACATTTGGAGGACAGATTTTTGAAAAAAAGCCACAACAGAGGGCAAGCAAATATTTCCCATTCCTATTAGGGTTCATTATTATTGGTGCAAAATGCACACAACAGGATATAAATCTTGGTCCTGTTGACGCCAAATGGTGTGAGTTTTCCCAGTGAAATGGTGTGAGTTTTCCCAGTGAAATAATGGTTCCAAGGTTCTTCCTCATGGCATTGCCTTCAGAGGAGGATAGACAGTTTGGCAACTTAGATATTTCACACTCTCATTGTAATTATCCAAATTCTCTCTTTGATAAGAAAGAAGAAATTTGAGACAAGATGGAAACCAAAAGAAGTTGTTGTAAAATCTGCACTGCGTCAACATGATGTTGCAAAATCTAGAAGAAATTGTCATATTTTTGTGTCTGGTAAGTTTACTAAGTGGATTTTCTTAGCCCTCCACTCAGAAGGTTACTAGTTTCATTATTTCAATGCTGCAACTATGATTAAGTAAAGCCTTGGATTCTAACCACAGAACCTTTAAATTAATTTACAGGAGATGCATAGTTCACAATTTTAAGTAATAAAAGTTTTATTCTGCAACTGTGATGTAAACAAAGATTTTTAAAATTTAAATATGGCATGGTACATGCCCTTATAGCTATTCAGTCCACGTATTGCAGGACAAGCAAATTCACTGTCCCATTCATGCCCTGTACCACTGCCTACAGCAACTGTCTAAGAACTGTTCTTAAAAGTGTGTAAGGAGAATTTCATCAGGGTCTCTGTGGAACAACCTGATGGGCCTTTCAGTAAAGGGATGAGTGTTCCTTCTGCACTGCTGTCAGTCTTCCTAGGGCTGGAATGCAGACAGCCTCCCAGGACAGGAGAAGGCCTTGGTGGCTATCCCATGCTCATTTGGATAACTGAGAATTAGCCACAAGGCATGTACAAATCAATGTGTGGATTATATGTGAATTATCAACTGTGGGATCTCTTCCTAGTCAGTGTTTTCCTTTGTATTTGAGGCAGAACATGACCACTCCCAGATTTCACCTCATCCATATTTCACTCCATTTTTCCTTTCTGCACTATTTGTGCCATTTATCTTGTCCTATATTCACTTTCTTTTTTTCCCCTACTTTTGGGAAAAGCATCTAATATCCCTGTAGCATTAGTTTTTCTTTGTTAATGTCAAAAAATGTTAATCCGTGAAGACTTGCTTCCTAGATAATGTTAATTCAGCTGCCAGTTTTATAATAGGATTATGCTTTCCAGGATTTAAAAATCCCACTTGTTAGCTACAAAACAGACTTCTACTAACAGCTATAAAATCTAATTTAATCCCTATTGGCATTAACTAAATAGCTGAGGTATAATTTCTGTCTAGCTGCACTTAACACCCCGCTATTGCCATAAATATATAAAATTCCCTTTGAAGTTGTAAAAGAAACTGTTTGGTAGGATAAACAGGGTCTCGTGAGTCCAATCATATGTTATCTCCAAGGCATAACAAATGTTGTTTACATATTGTAAGGATTTTGTGGACAGCGTATTTAAATAGATTCATCCATGTTTACATGTATTAATTTGCCCTTTTTCTCAAGAAAATGCATATTAAATTATGATCTATAAATATTCTATTTAAAAATAATTGGTTAATGAGTGGAAGATTTGGCCTGTGTGGAATCAAAGCTTAAAATGTAACCAATAACCTGACTAAGCTGGAAGAAAATACCAATTTGTTCCACATATCCCCTTTTAATGCACAATTGTATTGTGAAACCTTAGAAGATAAAGTTATCTTAAGTCTGGCATAGAAGCAGCTATTTTGAGGCAATGTAGCAAGAGGCTGTAACAAGTAAGGAGGAAAGAATGAGCAAGCCATGGTTTATAATCATCCTAAAATGAACAGCCAGAATCTTTATAACTACTTGCTCCCAAATGAGGAACAACACAAGGATTTATGGTCTTCTGCAGCTCAGTGATCAAAATAAAGAAAAGTATTTATAATTATTTTCTCCCAATCTTAAAATAACTGGTAAGTACATTGTTCTGGAGAGGGTAGCCCTACTGCACTGCAGCGAAAGAAGGATACCAAAAGAGCCATTACAGCGATCCACAGTAGACAGCACTATGTTATGCAGGAGTTAAACCAGCAATCTCAGAGCAACCAAGCTGCCTTAAAGACAGAAATTGTTAGTCAAACTCAGAAAACACTAGAATTTCATTTATGCTTTCAAAAAGATGCAAAGTGCTGATCAGACTCCACAGTCATCTTATCACTTTCCTTATTGATAGACAAAAAAGCAGTTCATTTTGTGATATTATAGCCGAAAAGAAAGATGAGCAACCTTGGCAAAGCAGCTGACATTAACATCCGAATCTGTAGGCTGGCTTTGCAGACGCGTGGTTGTTTTTTGGAGACTTACACAATTTACATTGGACAGTACATTTAGATATGCTAACAACTGCACATGCTCCATACAGCTATAAAAACCACTGTCAAAACAGCAACTTTTCAAATGCAGCTGGATGTTTTGACTTACCTATAATGAAGAAAAAAACTGGCAAGTTTTTCACTTCTTTGTAAAAGAATTTCTTGCTTGGCAGCCCAAACTCTGGGCATGGCAATGTGTAACCTAGGGATGCATTAAGAACTTCCAAGCCCCTGGAACCTACTGCATACTGTGGAGCCAGCAGAGCTGTGCAGGTTTAGATGAGAATAAAAACAATGCATATAGTTTATATTGCTCCATCCCCATTTGTTATGGCTTTTATGACAGGGACTAGAAAAATCACAAGACTTGCATATTGTGTTCTATTCTGTATGTGAGTGCACATTAGATTTGTGGCTCTGGATGCCCTCCACTATCAGTGAGCCAAAGATTTTGGGTATCAGCCTGTTCCATGAAAATGTATTCTTTTGGCGTATAAAGCACAGCTTTAGAGTCTTTCACAATTTGGAGAAGAAAGTAATTCACAGAATATGTAAAAACCAGGGCTTTAGGAAATCGTAATCCATATGTTTTGTCTTCTGTTGAACAGAGATAAATTGATCCATTCCAAGTTAAAGGGATGTAATGGCATGGGTTTGATTCATGGTGGAAATAAAAGGCTGGCTTTAGATGGTTCTATGCTTATTTCGCAACTAGCGCAGTTCACAGGCCTTCAATTCAATATATGCTGGTGTATAGCAGGAAGAAGCTCAAACTCCCTAAGGGCTTAATTCTGAGTTTCTAATTTAGACACAAATGTCCTTAATTCATTGTGAAATGTTATCTGAATAAGGACAGCAGAATCCATAGCACTGTCTGTATTGTGGACTCTTGCTCATACAGTGGAAGGAAATGAGGCTTTTGCACAGGTACTGGTGGTACCACCACTGAGTGCTAGGATCCTTTTATCTGGTCTCCAGAAGAATAGTAGATGAACACAAAGATACAGATGTTAAACATCATATTATTTTTGGAATCATGGCAGCTGACACCTGCCAAGATTCCCTAGCCTAGCCATGTCAACACATACCCTCACCTTCATCTGCAGCTTCCACATATATGGTTATGCTGTTTCTCCATCTGACATCAAAATTTTTTTTTCTCTTACCCAGCATCTCACCACATTTCCTTGTTTTGCTACCTAATAACACTACTAAATCCCAGGTGAACAGGTATTGTTTAAACAGTTCGGTAAAATAAACCACAAATTTCCCCATAATCTTCTGAGTATCTCTGAGGTTTTCCCCACTCTTCAGTGGCACAGATCCAGCTTTGATGGCACCAATGCTCTGGGAAAAGTACCATGCATTTCCACCTTTCCTTCTCTACCTATCTTGCCCAAATCAGACCACAGAACCACTGTACCACTACCTGTGACCACAGAGATACCTTGTAGACAAGTTTACCCAAAAGGGCAAGGGTGGTATTCTCTGTGTCCTACCACTTTCTGGTCCATGCCCCTACTAATGGGGGGTCTGTGGGTTTCCTCACTCTTCACCTGCCACTCTGTTTTCAAAGTGTGGGGTGGACTACTGGCTATGAGCGCAATGAAATCTCAAGTTCAAGACAAGGTTTCAAGATTATTTGCAACAGAAACTTGAATACACAAACACATTCCAATGCCTACTCATTGCCAACAAAAAAAAGCAAAGGAGATCTAGACCAAACGGTGTTAAGTGCTGAGTAGCCCTGTGACTGAGACTGGGGCAGTACCTTTATTATTGCTTCACCCCTGGTGCCATTGCAGCCCTGACAACACAACACGACACGACACGACACGACACGACACGACACGACACAACACAACACAACACAACACAACACAACACATGGCTTTGCATGCAAAAAAGTGCCCAAATTTGATCCCACAGATTGTTTCTCAGCTACCCATGTAAACTGAACTTTTTAGTACTAGCTTGGTTTTCTGTAGCACACTTGAAACTCAACAGCTCCCTTCAAACTAAGTGATACCTGTTTAATGACTGTGTAGCCAGGTCCTTCCTCCTATGAGAACAGATGAAATACTGAAACTTGGTCCAGAAATGCGTAGCAACACATTCTAGTCCTGCAGTTAGCCTTCAGTACCCAGGTGTGCTGATGCGCCTGCAGACAGTCAACTACACACAAAAGCTAAAGGACTGTGACTTACAAGTCCATACAAATATTAACTGTATGTTCTAAAATATTTTCCCAGGTCTGTTAATGCATTCCTGTCTGAAATCCCTTTTAATACTGGGCCAAGACATTTTCCCTAAGTTTCTAGACACCATTCTGTCAGCAGTAATAGTTGTATCAGTACATGTCCAAGACAAACTTAATTGGATACATCTGAATCAGTGGAAAAGAAATAACTGGCAATTCAAAGGCTCTGCTCGAAGAGAAACAGGCATTACTGAGCTCATTAAGAAGAAAATTGCTGAATATTGCGATCTCCTTATGAATCCTCAAATCTTTATGTAAGGAAGATGATTGGCTTGTAGAGTAAAACAATAGGAACAAAAACTTTTATTGTCACAGTCAGTAGTCAGGAGTGGCAGTTCTTCCAGGACCATGGTGGGATTAATGAGGAAATGAAAACACTTTACAACTTCCATAAAAATGTATATTCATCAGAACTCTTCAAGGATCAAAAAGGCCTTGCAGAGTTTCACCATACAGTTCAGCTTCCCTACAATAAACCAGAGAGACTTTTGGACTCCCCAATTCCTACAGAAGAAATTTCCCATGCTACTCAGACTTTTAATAATGGCAAGCCACTGGGGAAAGCAGCATTCCCATTTTAATTTTGTGCATCTTTTGAAGAGAAGTCACCCTACTATGCGCCTGTGTACATTTAATCATTCTCTACACACTTTATCAGCAAGCCTTCTCCCTGTAGGAGGAATACAATTAGGTACAGTACTAATTTATTATAAATAAAGCAAAGACCTGGTAAAATAACCTAGTTATCAATGTTTCATGCAACTGTGCCTATGAAGTACTAGCTAACAGTCTCACTGTGAGCCTAGAGAAATACCTGCAGCATTGATAAATCCTAACCAACATGGCTTTATTAAAAAAAAAAAAAAGGAGATTATTATCATATAATACAATACAGGAAAACTGTTAGTTTTAATTGAAGTAACTAGAGATTTATGGAAACCAACTGGAGCTTTCTTCCACTAATATTATAAAATCCTTCAATAACATCAGTAAGGAAACACATCTCAACAAAGAAAGCCACAATTTTTTTTTTTTGTATACCACGCTGACCCATTTTATGTATTTATCTCCACCCCTGTATTTAGCTGAAGTGTTGTTTTATATGCAAGAGACTCTTGTCATCAATGATAAGGAATAAAAAGGTCAGAAGGTCCCAGATTAAGGGGAAAATGGTAGGCATGGATGCCCTCTCTCTGGTGTGCTGTTTGTTCTGACCCCAGGATCAGTTCACTAGAGAGATGGAGGAGGCATTCTCACTGGGAGAAATCTCCATAAAATCAGCATGTTTGTGGATGATCTGCTCTTAACTTTAATGAACTAAGAGTCATCTCTTACATATGTGTTATTCATAATGGAACACTTTGAAAAGTGGCCAGGCTTCAATCCTATTTTTTAGAACAGACAATTCAAAAGAATTAACTGATTTTTCCTTCTTCCATGACACAGCACAAAGAGTTTTTAAGTGGCTCCATGATATTGGGTAGAAACACATTTATGCTATGATTCTAAGAAGACATGCTTCAGATTAGTCAAATAGGTTCTTCCCTATCCTTCCCCTTAACACAACCAAACTTCTCCTCACTGCTGAGGAAACTGGGGAGAACAGGAGACGCTCAGGAGCCACCACTTCCCCTCTCAAGGAAAGGACATGGGGAAAGGAGAGAGTTGAGGCTTCCTCTTCCCCAGCTTCTCTTGCTTAAGCGCTGGAGGAGAGAGCAACTTTTTCCTAAAAGAGACAAAGCCACATAATGACAATTCACATTAAATAAAGCTTAGGAGCTTAAACTCTAATCAGTCTGACATAATTTTACACTGCAGCCCTGGATATCAATAATTTTTTATTGGATGAATGAGGTCTATATAGTTCCCGAGGATCAACAATAAAATTCCCTATTTTCAACTGTTTTATGCTAAAGGAGTGCACAGACATTTCTCAGCCATATGTACACTCCAAGGGATTGCTTTTACACCTCTGATACAAAAAAAAAAAAAAAAAAAAACAACACATGAGCAGAGGGAACATGGGGCTTTGTTTTGATTCTTAATTATAACACCAGCATTCCCCATGGAAAGAAAAGGCCAAATCCTAGCACTTTCAAAATTTGCCTGAGAGAATTTTCAAAGGCCATCTTTGGCAGGAGGGACTGTGCCCTGCCTGGCCTGATGGCACACTAAAGGCAGCTGCAGAGTGCACCCTATTAACCCAATTTTTCAAAACCACCCTGGCAGACCACAAACAAGATAAAGCCACAAACAGCATTGGTTCGGAGGCATCAAAATTCTCCAAAATTCTTGCCAAGGACTCAGAAAGATAGAGAAAGACTATAGTAGCAACCCCAACTGTTCTCTTGCTAGGCTGACCTGGCAGCTAACACTTCATGGATGCTCTGAAGAACAGCACCACCAAGACAGGATCCTGCTGGGAAAAATGCAGTTCTAGAAAACTCTCTTGTAAGGGCAGTAACTTTACATAGCCCATGGGAACTAACTACAAAATCTCGGCTCACTATGTCCTTGGAAAATGAACTCACTGTCATGGAAATCTTCCTTATTCCAACAGGAAGAGAAAAGTTTTCCACCTGATAATAGATCCACCTGACCTACAAGCACAGTGAGTAATGCAGCTCTGCAGAGGAAAGCTATAGCAGGGACTGCTGGCCTGGCTGAGAGCCCTTGAGACAGCTCAGCTCTTACACAGATCTTTCAATTTCATAAGATGCAATTCAGCTTGCTGGCTTATATGAATCATACAAGCATGTCAATGCAGCCATTTTTAAAACCTTTTTATTTTTTACAATCAAAATGAAGGCATATTCAGACCTTTTCCTGTGAAGAGCTGAAATAGATAACAGGCTATTTTTGTCTCTAAGAGTGTGATGCATTTGTGACCTATCAACACTGCAATCTGTATTATTTCTAATTTTATGGTTTTAGATTTTTTATTAGAACTGTTCACTTTAAAATATCACCAAGCCCATAATTCTGAGTAATTTCTTTAAAATATATAACAACACTTGAGAAACTTCACATGTACATCAGTGGCAAAGAAATCTTATCTTTGTCTGTGAATAGTACCTCAGGGAAGGTAACTTCCCTTTACTAATATTCAATTGTTCCCACAACCAAAACTTAAATTTCTGTTGCAGAAATACCCAATGTCTTACAGAGTCAGAAACCTTGAGAGGCAGCTGAGAGTCTACATCATGTGACACTATGCATCTGAACCTCTAAAAACAGCATGTGGATCCCCAACCAGGATTTGAGAACAGCATGACTCGTAGGGTATGTTCAGCAAGACAAAAGCTACCTTGTAAAAGAAATTTACAGCAACACCAGCGTATCTTCCTATCACCTTTCCCATTCTGAGTTTTTGAAGACCTCCTACTGCTCTGCCTGGTCCCAAAGGTGTTGCAAAAGCCCCCATGCTACTCATACGAGGATCAGGTCTAACCCTACTTTCAGGGTTAGTACTCAGCGTACTATAACAGTTTTGCTTCTTGGCCGTTTCCTCCCACTGGCTCTCCTCAGAAAATTCACTGAAAAGTTTTCTCCTTGTGAATAGTGTGAGGTTGTTTCTGTTTTTCTGATTTAGTCAAAATATCAGCTAGAAAATAAGACTGAAAAGGAGAAAGAGATGACACCTGAAGTTGCGGTCAGTGCTGTAGCTCTTGAAGGTAAGAAATGCAGGCACCGAAATGATAAGGAGATTAGGGTATGGGTATGGGTTCCCCTCTTCTGGTGATCTCTGTCAGCCATTAGAAAACACAATTGTGAGGGTAAGGCACAGGGAGGGAAATCTTTCAAAACTTCATTGACAGAAAATATGGCATAGAAAATAGTTAAATATTTTTATTTTATGGCTGCAGCTTCAAAAGCTGCTACTGCAACCAAATGCAGGTTTGCAAATGTTATCAGTTTCAGTAATAGGAAGCTCATCTTCCTCATTTCCTTCTGAATGAGCAAGAAAATAGAGCCGCTGACATGCCAGATTATCGATCTGTCAAATTTTAACTTAATCCTAATATAAACCACACAGCATCTTGTTAAAATAGACCCATTAGATGTGGTTCAAACTTGCTGGTTGGACTTCATGCAAATGAAGATCTGTAGACAGGCAAGTTTGGCCCAAGGCACTGTTAACCTCCAGTCAGATCCTGGTTTTCCCCAAACGCAACATTTCTGCAGCAGTTTGAAGGAAGTCCGTAAGTAGCATTTAAAGTAATACAAGACACAACAATAAATAGTCAAATTCATCAGTACCATTTAAGAATAATTAATAAAGGACAGGCTCAGCATTGCTGTGTTTCCTAGCGGGGCTTTTTCCCCTCAGTTTGAAATGACCCATTTGCAATGGGCCACTGAACGCTGTACTTCAATGCATGTTCTTGACATATCTTTCACACAAAGTCTCCAAACACCTCATAAACATTAATAAATTAAGCTGCAAGAGCAATAATAATTTCAGCTTCACATTCATAGAACCTAAGTCTCAAACTCTTCCTGAGTATCTGTGGCAGATCTAAAAATGAAATTCAAACTTTCAATCACTTTGAATTAGGCTTCTCTACTAAATCGTGCCATCACACAGTCTAATTCAGGTTGGAAGAGATCTCAGGAGACCACCTCAAAGCAGCATTAACTACTGCTCTACACCAGCCTGATCACAACCTCATCCAGCCAAGGCTTGAATACCCTGAGGGAGGGAGGATACACCACCGATGGACAGTCGCTTCCAGTCCCTGACCAGCTGCATGGGCAAGATATTTTTCCCTTGTCTCCAGTCAGCATCTCCCCTCATGCAACCTGTGTCCAGTTTTTTTCCTTGCACCATTTCTGAGCTCCTCTGAGAAGAGTCTGGCTTGCACCCATTCAGCTCCCCTCAGGAAGCAAAGTGTCCATCAAGACCCAACTCAGGGATCTCATTTCCAGGATGAAGAAACTCAGCCCCTCAGCCTCTCCTCCAGTGCCATGATCAGCCTGATGGCCCTTCATGGCTCCTTCCCATTGGTCAGCCTCTCTCTTGTCCTGGGATCTGCAGCATGGCACAGGGACTCCACAAAGAGACTGTCAAAATCAAGTGGAGGGGAAGGCCCCCTTCCCTGGACCTGCAGGGTGCAGCTGTGCCAGCACGGCCCTGGGGCTGGTTGGCCACCTTTGCTGCAAGGACACACCACTGACCCTGCGCAGCTTGTTGCACAACAGCACCCAGGGCCTTTTGGGCAGAGGTGCCTTTCTCCAGGCTTCAGAAACATCCCCCAGCCTTGACTTTTCAGTGATGACAGACAGCAGCTTCATGATGACACATGACAGTTCCTGCAGAGGCCTCCAGTGTGTCCTGTCTGGTCCCATAGAACAGCTTATTTAAATAGACCCTAACTCCATCGTCCCCTACTGTGGCTCCTCCCTCCCTCCCTTGAGTTTTCCTTCTAGGCTTGAGACTGGGCAGACTGACAGTAAAGCCTGCAGTTTCATGGAGCAGTGCATCCATTTGACTGGTTTTCCTTCCCATTTTTACTGCTGATACACTTGTAGTAGCCATTTTTGCTGTACTGCTCATCCCTCACCAGTTTTGATTCCAGACAAGCTCTGAACTTCCTCGTTCTGCTTCTACAGGCCTGGACCACACTTTTCTGTTGCTTCTTGGTAGATTGTCCCCACTTCTACATCCTGTCTGCTCTCTTTATGCATTTAAGCTCAGGCATGGGCTCATTTGTCGTCTCAAGTTTCCATTACCAATTTTTCCCCTAATTTCTTTGAAATCTTATGCCCAGTGGCACAACTTCACTTCAACAGAGCTAGAATTTTACCACCCTTAAGAAATTACTGCTGTCAACTTTGTCATCTTGATAATAAATTTTTGTTTTTCTGTAATTTTTTATTACAAATAAATGGTTATGCTATAAATTATTTTATATAATTAAACTGCACCTAAAAATACTTCTGTTTGATACACAACTACATCTTGTATCATCTTACAACAGCAGCCTCTGAAATGTGATGAAACAATACTGATTCACTGTGACAGGAGATACAATCTTAGTCTTTCAACACAGAATTTTAGCAACAGAAAAAATGCTTTCCAATCATCTACAGCAGCACACAGGAACAGCCAGCAGTGCTATTTTCAATTTTCAGAATTAAAATAGGTACATGCAAACCCTGTAAAACTTTCACTTTCCAACATACCTGTAAAGAGCTGAAGGTTAAAGAGAGAGAGAGAGCCATTCTGGAAAGCATTAACTCACACGAAAAATAAAGGAATAAAATTTCATCCACATTTTTGAAAGGATGTGGGAAATTTTTCAAGCCTGTTTTTCTAACTTTCTGGACAAGACATTTATACTCAAACCATAAACACTGCTTGCTGTAGTCTGAAGCATGGAGACACAGTTACGAAAACCAACAAATATGAAAATAATGTGACAGCAAACTTACATCCCTGTTGAGAAATAGCTGTCACTAGGAAACATTTGCACCAATTTCGTGAATACATTGGTTAAGATGGCTGACTTGGCAGTTACATATAAGGTTGGACTCAATGATCTTAAAGGTCTTTTCCAACCTAAACGATTCTACGATTCTAAGACACAGAACATACTAAAATGGTTACTTCCATATATTAAAAAAAAATTGTTTGCAAGCGAAACTGAATGCATGTTAGATTCATTCTGTCTTTTTCTACAGTTTAATGTTAACAAAAACTTGGCACAGGTACTTGACACATCTACTTCTATCACCCACCCTGCTGTCCATCCCCATTCCAAACACTGATATGCTCAGGATCTAACTTCTCCTTCCTTGAGAAATATCCCTAACAGCATTTGCCCCCAAAATTTCATGTTTTGGAAAATATATCTTTCCAAACACCCCAGGGCTCAAACCCAGACACTGTTTTGCTCACAGTCTGAAGATGCTTTTATTTCAATAAAAAATCGCCCACCTGGTGATTCTGAACTAACGCTTCCTTTCCCACTTCTCTTCTTACAGACTGTTTCTTCCTCTTCCCTAAGAAATGTGTTGCAATAATAACAGTATCTCCCACTCTTCTGTGATGACAGCTTATGCCCAGTTCTGTATTCCTGCAAAACTCCCTCCCCGCTTACTCACACGGGATCTCTTTGAGTTCTGGGTAACCAGATTTTCCCAACGCCTTCACAAGGCCTATCACTGTGACATTACTTTGTATATCTTAACAGTTATCTTTGTCTTTCTGCTTGTCACTTCCCCAAGGCAAAGGCAATGTTTTTCCACAAGTTCTCTTTAGTGCTGATTATATCACACAGACAATTTTTAATTACCTTTCTGTTCAGAGCAACACCATCTTCACAGTCCAACACTGCACAATCTACATTTAGTGATGGGATTTTTCTTATCTTCTTTTCATCATCCGCAGGTACATACAACACAGCCCGTCTGGGAACATACTTGTGTGATGATGTAAAGCGATAACTAAGCTTAGGAACACCAGCTGGCAAGGGAGAATCCACCCTGTAAAGGATATTGTTGAAATTAGACTATTGGTAGCAATGCTGTAAAGAATACTTGCCTATATTTTAAAAGCAAAACATTCCTACCTAGACAGTGGCTAGGTAGGTTTTGGGCTATTTATATACATTTTTTCCCCTTTGGAAGAGCCAAGTTAGGGAGATATCAGTATTACAGTTAATTACAATATAAAACTCCAAACCCATTGTGTTCAACAGAAGTTGCAAACATAATTGAAGGCCTGCCAGGGCTGAGGTTTATCCATGCAGCCTTAATTACACTGACCATTCTGGGTGCTACAGCAAGTATGAAATACAGAAAGGTGGTGGTTGTTTTTTCCCTGTCATAGGACTCCTCTATAGGATGCAGACTGTGCTGGGAAAGGATCAGGATTGCTTTGGGGAGGAGGCTGCTATCTGCCACATTTCCTCCAGGAGCCCGATGCCATGCTGTGATTGAAGCAGGGGTCCTGGTTAAAACAAGCACAGGTTTGTGAAGTTCATTTTGCAACCTTAGCATTGTATCAACAAATGTATTTGCATGGAAATTTGAAATAAGAAAGATGGATGGAGGGGGAAATGAAGAAAACAGTGAAAACCCCATGTAGTGTGGAACCTTGCTACTCTCTTCAGACCTTCAGACCCACAGCACAGACTTCCATTGACAGAGTTCATAAACCCACTAGCATCAGCAGCAGGTTTTCAGCTGTGGTGTCTTTTAAAATTTGTAAATGCTTTGTGCACCACACTTCAGTGCAGGTGTGAGCCTTTGGTGCCACATGGCTTGAGAGGATAATGTCCCTGTGGCCCGTAGGTGTGAGGTCTGGGGTGGTCTCCACCATGTGCAGACATTTCTGGTGAGGGCCCAGCTAACCTGCTCCAGGCAGGAGCTGGGTTAGTGCACTTGGAGGCTGTGGGACTGCCAGAGGAGGCTGCTCTTGAGTGCCGTGGGGAGCTTGCTTTGCTCCATAATTACAAGCACAGAGAAATAAATTATAGAGGGTGCCACTGTGTTTCTTGGCCTTCCAAAAAAAAACCTTTGCCTGCTCCTGTTCCTCCCCACTGCATGCTGTACCCCCCAGGCCTATTCTGCTACATCAAAGATGAGGACAAAATAAGACAATTTACCTTCAAACCAAGTACAAGGCACTTACACCACAAAATAATCCTACCATATAACACCACTATGCATTATCATGTATATTATTCAGCACTTTGAATAATGCAAAGCTTTCCTAGCACCATGCTGAACATGTCATTATCGCATCATGTCAGGGACCCATGCATTTTTCTATGCCCCTCTTAATAATGCTTCCCAAGTTGCTCGACTTGGACGACACATGGCTACACACACATGTGGGTTTTCTTCAAAGTAAACATGACTAACGCTCTGAAACGCTTGGAAAGGAGTTCAGTCAATCTATATCAGAGCCAATGTGGTATGTCACTGACAGACTGCTGTAATATTTTCCTTTCTAAGCTGAATCCGTTGAAGAACCCTCTCTTTCCCTAGAGTGTGCACCCTAACAGCTGAATGTAAAACTTGGGTTAAAAATATGAAGAAAGCTTTTATCACGTTTTACCTCAGTAAACTAAATTGAAAAGGAAAACTATTCCATCATCTCATCTGCTGCATTTCTGCCTATCCTGTATGGATCCACTTTAAGAGCCTACAAACACCACTGCCAGGCTCTTCTGTTAATCCTTAATTCAGTTTAAGAAATAAGACACCTTGGCAGTTAAATAGAAATTACTTTATTAAAAGTGCCAGTGTTATCCTTGTTAAAAACAGCAACAGCTTCAAGACTCAGGTGGTGGAGGTCCTATCTACACCTGGAGACATGCAACTGAGATTTACTGAGTCCCTCCAAAGTACTGTCTTTGGCTCTCTCTCACAAACTACTTCACATTTCCTGCTTCGGGCTGAAGTGGGGATGGTAACAGAACTTGTAGCAACTCAAGTGGCTGCTAGACAAATCCACTTAATCTCATTTTCTTGCAGTAGTACACATTGGGAGAGCAAGGACTAGGTGGAAGAGTGGTTTATCTCAAATGGAAAGAGGGGGATCTTTTCTCAGTGTGACACAGAGGTCAGTAAAGAAGTCTGAAGTCCTTCCCTAAACATATATGAGAGAACAAAAGTGATTAGTTTCTATTCTCTTTCACTGATGGCTTCAGTCTTGTGGTTCCCAAAGGCACAAAGGAGTCAAAGAGCTCAGCCCATTAATAGTTAACTCCAGCCTAGAGCCAAGCAGCCCCTGAAGCACCCTTAATGACTGCCTCTCACCAACCCTCCAACCCGACAGAAACCTGATAGACGTGGCTAACACCATAATCTCAGAGCATGCTGAGATGAGATGTATCTTCTGTCACACATGTTTCCCAGGATTTCTTCTGGGCTGTCATCAAACCAAGGGCTGTTTGACCAGCGGTTTTCCCTCTCACTGCTGCAAGCCCCATGAAGGCAGCCCTGATCTGCATACCACACACAATGGCGTGTAGTGTTGTGTAGCTGAAAGCACCATTACCTGCAGACCAGATGTAGTCAGGTGTCACCATCCAGGTCGACAAACTTGTGTTTAGATGGAGGAGCAATACAGCTTCCTCAGCAGACCACCTGACTCCAAAGAAGTGATAGACTTAATCCATTAAAAAGTCATCACTTAACAGGCTTAATGCTGGAAATGCTACTGCCTGGTGACTATTGGTATCTCTCCCTCATCTAAACAGCTTTTAGCCACATGGGCTCAAACAACAGGTTTCTCAGGTCACAAATTATTATAAAAATATACTGTTGTTGGGATATCATAGCAAGTTGAGGAAGAAATATTTTTTTCAAAAGGTATGGCCAGGAAAAAATATATACAGCAGGAGCTGGTGTAAATGGACCAACACAGAATCTTTCTCCTTTCCAAACTAACACCTTTAGAAATATTAATACAAAATAAGAGTTTTCAACAAGCATCTTTAGGTATGACCGCAGTAAATGGTATCACATGCTAATTCTTTGACATACATTCTTTAATCATCACTGTGTATTTTCCTTGCAAAGTCATATTTTATGTTCTACAATAAAAAAGCAGAAGAAGACATGGATTAATTAATAGATCCATTTGTCTATAGACTTATTTTAAACAGTGGCAAGGCTTGGGGTGCTCCATATATGAGCAGTTAGCTACTCTGGTAGGAAACACTCTCCTGATTATCTTGACTTCTGTTATTTTGATAGAATAAAAAAATCCCCAGCAGTTGCTTTTTTAGGACAAAAAACCCACACAGCACTGCAGTCTTGATTATACTGTTAACCCTGTGCCATAAAGACGAGGAAAATCTTACATATGTTTCCTGGCTCCAAGTATTTTAATGATTCAAACTAAGCTTGACTATGTTTTAAACTAAACACATGGACAAAAGCCAAGTGAATATGCTAAGACAATGTTTCTTCCTTTAAGCACTGTAAGTTAAAACAAGGACTAGGCTATTGGGTAATGCTCATTAAATTGTTTTACAGCGGCATATTTTCATTCATAGCATCTGGCAGCATGCTGAGTGCTCTTGGGTTTTGGAAATAAAGCTAAATTTCTTCAGCAAACATAACACTCTACTAAAGTCTTCATCAAATATGTAAAAGTAGCTGGCAAGTTAAAGTTACTCATGGTCCTCTGAGAACAATTTCACCCAAGAGTGAATAGTTCATCCTCAGAAAGGAGAAAAGAAAACCTATTTGACTACTAAGAGACACTGCAGTTTGCAATGGCAGCCATACAGCATGACTACGAACAGTGAAATTACCCCAAATTAGGCAAATTTCCCTGCTGTAAACTGCATTTTCACATTCCAGCATTGCTCATACTCATACACATACTTAACTGCACACACCTGTGTAGTCACATTGGAGCCAACAACATATAGCTCACAAAGTAAAGTACTTGCACAAGTGATTTCCAGCACTTTAACCTGTGCCTCTGTTCTCTGTTTATTTGCAAAATCAAATTGGTCCTAGAAGATCTGCCAAACACATAGAAAAATATTCATTGCTCCATAGGCCAAATCTTTCTTTGCACAATCTTTGGCATAGTGTTGGCAAAGTGTTTGCAAAGAGCATTTTTAGACATTTCACTAAAACTATTAAAAAATCTGGATAATTTCCACAACATGTATTTTTGACCTCTGTGCATGTAACTGCATACCGTGATATCTGTGGAGCTGTGAAAGAAGGACAGAAGTGATCCAAGACCCACAACACCCCCTGAACAAGACCCAGCTAGAGCAGGAAAACCTCCTACAAATTATTTCTGCAATACGTGAAAAAAACAAAACAACACAAAACAAAACAAAAAACCACTCCGGAGAAAACAAAATGGTTTTCCTGTGTTGAATTTACTAGCGAGTAGCACACCACTCCACACAAATAATCTGCCAAAAAACAAAGGAAACTTCTACGGAATTACAAAGCCCTGCAATTTGCATAGTAATTCTTTCTAATTAAGAAAAGAAGATACAAGTTGTTTGTTATAAACATCAGCAGGCCCTGTGCAAATAAGAAGGGCTCGCAGCCGCACTGAGTATTTGTTGAATCAAAGCGACTCGCTGGAGAGTTTTATTGGTACAGCTGCGGCACATGCATTTTATCACACATGCTAATAATCCTGGTTATGGCACTAACATTTTAATCATTTGTTCTCTGGGCTTGTTTCTCAAACAATTAGCACTAATGAATGGCCAAAATACCTCGGATCATATATGTCTAATTGCAGTCAAGAGCGGTTATTGTCCGCATGTACATTTCAATTCACCTCTGGGGATAATGTTTGTTAATTGTATTTCTTTATATAGCAAGTGAAAAAAGGCTGTTCACTCAAAAAGGGACTAAGTGTTCTCTTCTTTCCCTTTGTTCCCACAAGAAGCTAAAGTCACTTCAAGAGGCACTTAATCCCATCATCCATGGTTACAATTGCCTTACAGCATCAATCAAAAAGAATCTGAAGTAAAATGATGCAGCTATATTGTGTAATTAAAAACAATTCAGGTAGTTATTACTTGGGGCATTTTCCAGGTCCAAATACTTAAAATGGCACTGCGGGGATTCTAAATACTGTAGTGTTTTAAATTTGGTGAACTACAATATCTTACAGAGAAAGGGAAGGAATATGCAAAAAAAAAAAAAAATCTCCTAGTGTGTATTGTAAAGCAAAAGAAAAGAGGAGGAACAGCTAACGTTTGAAGTGACAAAATCTACAAGTCTCCATATAAAAGGGAAATAAAAATATCAAGAAGAGAGAAAAGGGGAGGAAAAAGAAAAGGACAGCAGTTTTCAAGGAAAAGAAATTCCCTGTAATTGTTAAAAAGTTAACGTGAAAAAATGCTAACATTTCCTCGAACGGAAAACAAAAGCTCATGTCACAAGCTTCACCATCAGAATACAGGTCCCCAAAATCTTAGTGCTCTCCAAGTGAAAATAAATCTGGGTAAAGCAAGCAGCTCTTTTTTAGGAAAAAAAAAAAAAACAACAACAAAAACAAAAACAAAAACAAAACAAAACAAAAAACCCCAGAAAAAAACCAAACCCCAACTTAGGTTAAAAGTGAAGAGTTATGATATTTACTTTTGAATAAAATGTAAGGGAAGGAACTTTACGTAAGAACTGCTGCTAACCCTGATCCAATTATGCTGAAATTAAAACTGGGGGGTTATCAACATACCAAACACTCAGCTTTACATTTAGATTTCTTCCTTTGTTCCAGACTCAGTACGGTCATTTCCCTGACCCTCAAAAAACTAATTAGGAAACTCCCCAAACCTAAGCCCTTGCCAGGGCAGGCAGAAGCCACCAGCTCTCATGGTTTGAGATCTCTTGACAAGCAGTTTTCTTTACCAGGAGAGGCTTTGTCTGATTTTAAACTTCCCACCATAAGGCTGATACTATCTCGCACAGATGTAATGTGAAGATTAATTCCCCTGAAGACATAAAGGTATAAAATTGGCCCCCCAAAAGTGTGAAGAAGGTGAAAGAATAAACCCTAACACTTCCACGGCATCCTAAGGGAGACAGGCGGTCTGCACCCAGCTGCGGGGAGTAAGAGTGGTGAGTTGAAGAAGCGCTCACAAAAACTCAGCGAATTAAGAAATTTAACCCCCGTAACAACCAGCTTTGGATATCAAAAGGGACAGATTGGAGGGGGTTGCTCCTGAGAGCGCTTGCCTGCTGGAAAAACTGTAGCAGGAAGAAATGAAAAGGGGGCTTCCAAGTGACCTTTCACAAGCACTCACTCCAACTGATCAGGACACATTGCATTATAGCCAAAAAACAGAGAGCTGAACCAAATGGGGAAGGAGAGCCCCACTGATTAAAAAAAAAAAAAAAAAAAAAAAAAAGACACAGAGAAGTGTGAGTGGAAAAGAAAACTGAGCACCAAATCCAAAGTTGCTGGAAAGTAATTTTAGGAAAAATAGGTATCTCTGTCTGCTATTTATAATTTTTTCCTATCTCCAATAAGTCAATGTAAGTCATATAACTGGGCACCAGAGAAAAGACTGAATACAAAACAAGGAACTTACTGGCAAAGGCTTAAAATCATGGACCTCTAAGCCATAAAATGATAAAAGGCTATCATAGGTTAAATAGTTAACCAAACTTTCTCCTCCCACCAGCACTAAATGTAAAAAAAAAAGGACCTTTTATTTACCCCATCATGTTCTTTCAACTACATTTGACCCTGTTGTTTTGGTTCACTCAGAGCTCCATCATGCCTTAAATTGCTTTGACTGAAGATCAGGCATTTTTTTCTTCTCAATTCAAAATGGCCAAATTAGACAGCTAAGATAAAAATAAAAGGACCACTGGCTTCTCACATTACTAACGTCTCCTGTTTTCAGGACAGCAAAAATAGTCTGTTTGTGAGGAAGAGGAGAGTGCTACGGTTCTTTGACTTAAGAAGTGAATTTTAAAAGAGATTTAAATAATGGCTCAGGGTGACAAGGGCTGTTGCTTCCTACTAATGGCAACAGGCTGCTCCTCTCGGGCAGCCTGTGTGTGTGTGTTTGCTATCATCCAAGGTTAATTGGTGTCCTGTCTTGGGGAGCTTTAGCATATGTGACATACAGTTGAGGCTTTGCTCCCTTCCTTACAGTGTAGATAACTCTGAATAACTCATCATGCCCATAAAGTATTCTCGAGCTGAGTTGTACCTCGCTTTGCCTTTACCATTGACAAAGTATCTGGCTTCTTGGGATGCTTTCTGCTGCTTTATCAGACCCACAGCACTGCAGGGCAATGGAAAAGCACTCTGTCTGTAACACATTCACTTTGCCACTTGCACCTAAGGCACATGTCATTAAGATAACAATTAATTTCCCTGTCTTCCTAAATATGAAGACAGAGAAATAAACACCAAGTATGGACAGTTTTTGTTTTAGGAAAATTTTAAGTGCTTTCATTTATTTAACTAATTCAGTTTCTAAGTTGCATTTTAAAAATCTACAAGACTAAAGAGATTTTGCAAAATTTTGTTTAGCTGTAAGTTTTCTTAAGGGAAAATCCTGCATTACAGTTTTTTAAGAGAATTGCAACTAACAGCTGCAACAGAAACTTGCAACACGTTTTAAATAACAAAAACATGCCACAATAAAGATGAAAATCCAATACCAATATCGAGAGATTTAGAAAAAGCTACGCCTTTTTCAAGGTGTGCATTGAGAAGTAAGAAGATATTGCTTTGGATGTATTGTATTGATGTATGATTTCTTTTGATTTACTTGGTTTTGGGTTTTGTGTACAGACAAATATGCAAGTGTTATCAGAGCTGCGTGGCACAAAGGAAAAAGCATGCCTTTATGGGCTGAGAATCTTCCAGTTCAGAGGGAGGACCAGGCATATATAACCAACAAGCTGCCCTGGAACATCCCATGCCAAAATCTGTCTTAGGAAGTGACTATATAAAACCCACACATCTGCAATGGTTGCCTTTTATGCAGTCAGACCCATCCTGGTGGCCTCTGCAGAAAAGCTGAATTTGAAGAGATTCTTTATGTCACTGCAAAGCCACTCTTGGCTCTTCCAATTCTCTCCTCCATCTTACCATCAGGTACTTGCTTCCCTTGCTCCTAATTCTGCCCCAGCCTTTTCACACACTGAATTTGCACCCACGTATCCTGGTGTACATACAGAAAAATGGGTAACTATGTTTGGGCAAAATTTCTTTTTTTACTGACCATGCTTTTCCCCTCTTTTCTTCCCCACTCCCTTCTATTCCCTCGGCGTCGGTTCCCACACCAGGACACCGGGAGCATCCCCACCACTGAGCTCTTGCCGCCCCTGCCACCAGTCCAGCTGTGTGCGCATTGGCTAAATGCTACAAGGTCAAGATCGAGACCAGTATTCAAAAATTCCACGCTAATTACTGTAATTAAAGTCTGAGTCCCAAACTCATCCAAAGACTCCTGAGCAGTTTAGGAGCAGGCTGCTAATGAGTTATATACAAAATAAGAAACAGGCACTTGATAAAGTCAGAATCAATAAAGTGCCATTCCTGCCTGTTAAAATGATCTTGTCATCCATAACAGAGAGTCACTATGTTCACCAGAGCCTGTGCACGTTAGATAGCCATGTCTGCATGGCATGAGAGAAACGGAAAACAGTACAACTCTTGAAATCACTTCTAATTTATATCTGAGTTGAAATAAAATTACACTAAAGTTGTGAATGACAATATTTAGCAGAAGGAAATGAACGGACTGTCAACATACTAGTGATGCAGAAGTCAGAAGAAAGAAGGAATTTGTCATCCACTTCAGGTCTTTCAGAATTTCTGATATTTTATTACAACCTGTTGTCTTCATAGTTTTGGTCGTGGTGGGGATGTTTTACAAACTGAAGGTACCTTCACACTTCTAAGAATTTTTCACTGGTAGACCATATTTTATCTCAATTTGTAATTTATGTCAGTCTACACTTAGTCAAGCCACAAACATTTTGATGATTCCTGTACTTAGAAACATAAGTAATTATAATACTAAATAAAGTACAGACATTTTTACCGTATAGAAAAAGAAAACAATATTGCAGTCTTCTCTGCATTTTGAAATTGCTCCTGTAAACCCACTTAAGCATGTGCCTAGCCCAGACAAATCAAAAGGACTAGCCAAACACTTGCAGTTAACCATGTTCTTAAGTGCCTTCAGGACTGGGGATTAATTTTGAATTTTGAAACTGTTTAATTTTGAAACTGTTTGATTTCTATGTGTTCTTAGGCTATACACAGGTCAACCTGCTTTTTTCAGGTTCTAGTATAGAGACTTGTGCAAAATTGAGACTTAGATGTATGCAGATGCAATCCAAGTGGTGAATATCTTTTAAACAATATAAAGATGCACAATTTCAGCTGGGGAAAAAACCCAAACCTGCATGATATTTTCAGAATAAGATTAAAAGTAAAAATATGATTTATGTTTAATCAAGAATTATTCTGTAGAAGTATTATATTATGCAGAGGAATTATTAAGTCTAAGAATTATTTTGTATTAAACTGGACTTATTCAGAACATTTTCTGCACCAAATAACTGAGCAGTGATGAACAATTTAGCAAGCAATTAGTAAATATTAAAGCTCTGAAGAACAGAACTATAAAACTACAATGCACTGCAATTACATCAAAAAAAGAAAATGTAATTACATCAAAGCTGATGCAATATGACAGAAAAAAGGAACGAATACACAATGCTATTAGTTCAACAGCAATTGTGGCTACACTAATTGAAAACCAACTGCTTTCTGGTTTTGAATACAAGCCTGGTGGAAATTTTAAAATATTTCCTAAGCGGACGATAAAGAAGAATGCTTACAAATCCTGCAGTGCTCCAGGCAACACTTAACTTCAGAAATGTCTACAGGCAGAAATGCTACCCTGCAATATGGCTCAGGATGGCACAAACAAGCATCTGTGTTTATTTTTTAACTAGTAGATTTATAAGAGCAATGAAATCCCTACATAAGCATTTTATATTGACCTGATATGGACTTACTGTTTTAACCAGCTTTTTAACTAACTCCACAAGTTAATAAAGGCAACTACATGAATCCTTACTGCCTACACATTAAGATAAGAAAAGCATTCATTAAGCAATATCCAGACTGTTTTAATTACAGGAATATCATTCTTATTTGTAGTATAATGTTCGTTAAGTACAGTATAACATTTTCTTAAAATGCCCCAGAGGCAGTTAAACTCTTGATTAGCTATTAAAAAAAAAAAAAAAAAGTCTCCCTTAACTTCAATCACGGGAGTTAATGCCTACTGCAATGACATTCCAGCACTTATAATCATGCAAAAATGTCATATGCAAATCTTATTAACCATGAAAACATTTATATAAGATCAAATGAATCTTCTGTGCTGTTAGTACTACTCAATGTTAGCAAAATGTTGGAATCTTTCTATGATGATTGTGGTAGTAACAATAATAAGCCCAGCCCTATTTCCTTTGAAAATCACATCAATTGAACACCAGCTCTTATTTTATTAATTTCGAAATATAGCAAGGAATTTCCAAAATTTCTGACTTCTATATTTTCATGCCTTTAACTACATCTCTGTTCTATTATCCAATATTAAAACACACCAAACTAGTAGCAGTGGGTGGATTAATTATAAAGACAGAACCTTCATGATCTCCAGTAAATAAACACTTTATTTAAGTGCTTTATTATCCAATAATGAAGCTTTTTTTCCCCCTGCCTTTTCCAATACATTACAAAATTTAACATTATTACTGTTATTGTACAGAGGACAATGAAACATCTACATTTTCTTCAGTGTTTGTTCTGCATCTGCCCCTTATTCCATACATCTCTTGAAAAAAAAGATGCTCATTTATTTGCTGGCATCACCAAGAATTAAAAAAAAACGTGAGCAACATGATGCATTAAAAATTGCAATATTTTTAAAGTGCATATTGAAACAATATTTTTTGGTTCTGTGTCCCTGACTTTGTATTTTCAAGATTTTTCAAAAACAAAAATTTTCGTGAAAAATAAAAAATAAGTTAAAGGTGAGATTTCAGGAATCCAGGATTAAAGGAAATAATAAATACAGTGACATTAATGATAAACAGGTGACAGTTGTCAGCTCATTTTGATCTTTCACATAAGCAGCTGAAGGATAATTTTATTATAAGGGAACAGGCATGGCAAACCCTAACTCAGCAATGGCCCTCCAAAACCATCTCCTTAGTAAGGTCAGTAAACTAAAAATCGCAAATTTAGCACCCACCAGTCTCCTCAAGCTCAGCACCTCTCTATCCACAGAGTTCCCCATAGTACGTGATCAGCATTTGCGACCCTGAAAGGGACAAACCCCCACTCTACTGAGCTGGTGGGTCAGGTCCTGCCACCCCTATGGGTGCATACTTGGGGGGTGTGGTCAAAGCCCTGGGTACACCTCTCAAGGGTGGATTCAGCCATAATCCTCCTCCTGACTCAGGCAGTTCCTGATGTCCCTCGAGGAGGTGCCTGGAGGAGATGAATCCCATCTCAGGGTGCCCACAGCAGAGAACCAATTCCAAGGAATACATCGGTCATATCACTACAGCCTGTCCTACCAGGCATAAGCTTTGCTGTGTAGGCAAGCTTAGAGACCATAAAGGTGCTGAACCTACCAGGCAGATAATATGAATGCGTGATGGAGGAGAAACATTGGCCAAAGAATACCTTTTAACACTAAATCAGAAGATTGCTATAGCTATTTATTTTTTAGCCCTATTCCTAAACTACTGTTATAATTTAATTCTCTAAACATTTTCACAGAACTCTTCAGATTAGCTTTGGCACATGCCAGGAAACTCAGAAACCTGTCCTAAAACCATGGCTCTCAGGTCCCTGTTTCAGATCCCCCCCCACCTTAGAAAGTCCCATTCCATGTTATGGTCAGTTCATCATCAGCATGGACGCTTTAAAAAATCATCCAGACTGAAAGTCAGATGGGGTGAAAATCAACTTCTCTGCAAATCACTATGATTTCATTTTCATTAAAAAAAAAAAAAAAAAAGGGGGGAAAAAAAGAGGTCTAATTATCAGGTAGCAGCTCTTTTTGGGGGCACCTGATGGGCCTTTGCAAATGCAAGTGCCAAGTCCAAGCACTCTTATTTTATTACATGCTCTGTGGAAGTTTTTTATCTGTATTTCTCAAGTAAGATTACTTGTGTGGTTATGGTTCCTAAAACATATATTTACTGTGGCTAGTGAACACATGAAAAGGCCCACTGACACTTAGGCAAAGCTGAAGAATGAAAGCTGCTCTCCACACCAATGGCCTTGTTTCACAGGGATGTCCCTTTTCTCCCAAACATCCAGTTCCGCTAAATGTGGATTTCCCATCTCACTGTATCACAGCACACATCATCATTGGTACCCCTCTCTTAAAACTAATTTTTAAAAAACAGCCCTGTCCTTAATGACTGCCTAGAGGGGAGGAAAGAGTTGGACTTAGAGAGAAGAGAAATTGACAGATAGGGAAGGGAAGAAAGAGACAGAAGAAGAGGTCACCAAGCACACAGCTTGCTTGGGAGACCGATGAAGAAGGAATTCTTCCAACTGCCTTAGTTTAAAAGTGAGTAAGTTTAGTAAGTCTAGATTCTTGACACAGGCTGTTCAATACTTATTTAAAAATAAGTGAAGAAGAAAAATCTACTGCCTGCCTTGCAATCTGCACCTGTAAAGATAATGGCTTTTATGTCATCATGATGGTACATTCTAGATAAGCAAAAGTCCTGGATTACATGAAAATAAAATCTATAAGGAGAAATAGGATTAAGTCTACTTCCACATAACAGCTTTTATGACATTTAAATGAGCAGCTGTGTTTCTTTAAGTAAGTGTTATAGCATTCCACATCTGTGTAAAAACTGCACGACAGACAGACTCTCTCAACTCACTGATATATAACCTTGTAAGGAAAAAAATCCCTGTGAAAATGCATAAAGGCATGGCTTGGCTCTCCTTTAAGTCTTTTTTAACAACCTGTGTCATGAATGCAGGTTTAGACTTAAGGAAATAAGACAGTTAGATGGCATATGTCTTTTGTCCTGTCCTGGATAATGAGAAAAATTATTCCATTACTGAATGAGCCAACTTATTTCTTTGGGTAACATTTTAGATATACTTTAGCGGAAAGGCCTTGAGATACGTTTAAGTATGCAATGCATGCCAATAATCTGTAAGAATTTTAAGAAACAGTACCTCCCAAAGTTGATATTATATTTAAGGAATTTGGATGATTTGAACGAGTTTTAGTCTCACTTGGTGCCTTGTTTGCCATCATCTGTTTCCTTGCTGATAGGAAGAATGTAATGGATGTTTCAATTTTTATCTTCTTCCTGAATAACAGTTCAGTTGAGCTGGCGTCTCAGTAATGGCAGAATTTGTTGACAGAGATTAACATCAGATGTGGTGAAAAAAAAAATTGTGGCGTATCTACTCTCTTCTCTAGAACACATCCAGCAGGCAAAGCCTCCCTCCTTTTTTGTGTCATTTGTGTTTAAAGGAGAACATGCAAAACAATGACCTCACTAGTTCTGTGTGCAACCCAGAATGGAATGTGAAACTCCAAGCAGACATTAAAATAGACACACCCTTAAAGGTAAGGTTTGCTTTTGGCCTGCAGTCACAGTAGTCGGAGACAAACATTTATATGTGTGTGTGCCTATGGTTTTATCTTTATGTGCCTGTATATATAAGAAGACCCAACATGGCATACACAACAGCAGCACTGATCAGTGCGAAGTGGCAAAAAGAATTGACTTCCATAAATCCAAGGAATAATAAAACTGGTTTTCCCCCAACTTTTAGTCTCAAACATTCCTCATACTTTGCTGGAATAAACTACCTGTTCCTGCATCTCCAGCAAAGGCATTTGAGTGAGAATTCTCCAGTGGAATACAAAGTTTTCCCCGGACCCCATATATACTAGACTGAAGGCTGTTCCACCATTATTTATCGATGACCTTGCCGTGCTTTTGTAAGGCTTGAGGTCTTTGCATCACACACCTTGCATCCACACACTGTGGGCATCCTGTGTATCTTGCAAGTTCAGGTGTGACCCCATATATTTACAGCTGCTACAGGCTGAAGCCGTGTCTCAGTGAGCCAAAGCAGTGCTGCCTCTCACATTACTGCTGTCTTTGACAAATGCCTGCCAGAATAAACAAGCCACATGTGGTTTTTTTTGCCAAAAGTGACGCTCCTTCTTTCCACTTCATCTCTTGGAGCTCAACATTTTTAGCCAGGAGAAAGTGAACACTTTTATATACTCTTTTCCTTGACTCTGCTCGTATTACTTTGGAGGTGAAGGAGGGAATTTAGGGGCTGTTTCGCCAATTCTCTACCAGTATATATTAATAGGGGCGAAGAAAGACTAATGGCTAAAATAGGCATTTACAGCGATACCCAGAGGCATTAAACTGAACCACAAAAGGCGGGGGGTAGGTTGGGAGAATAGATAATAATTCTTTCCTTTTTCCCTTTTGAGAAGCACCAGGGTAAGGTGGGGCATACTCTTGCCATGAGTATCTTAAGGGTCTTTCCCAATCTAAATTATATTCTCCTTCCCTCTCCTAAGGGCCCAGTCTGAGCTGTGGAAACCGCAGCTGAGACCTTAGAAAAACAGACTCTGTTACTGTCCTAAGCAGATATAATGTAAATTGTTTTCCCACCATGACAGCAGCCATAGATGCTAACTTGAGCATTTTGAAAATGTTGTTAGATTTCCATCCACAAAAAGGATATTATAATTATTAGTAAGTACATCTATTCATGCCTCTGTGGCTTATATTAGTTTGAAAAATAAATAACCAGTAGTTAAGTTGCATGTGGTTGCAATTATATTCATCTTCAAATATTCTGTTTCATTATTTTCTAACCTCTGCAAAAATGTTGCTGTTATGAAGAAAACAAACAGAAGACAGATTCTAGGCCAGGACAGATGGAATTATGGAGAAGTGAAGATAAAAGAGGCTAGAGAGACAAATAAGGTGGCTGCAGTATATTTATTAACCTGTTATTTTAACAGACATTCACATCTTGATTCAAAATACACTTTTATTACTCTCTCACCATTTCCATTGCTTGGAAACAGCTATCAACAAACCGGTGTTTAACCTACCACAAGGGATATTAGGGTGGCTTTGGAAACAGGGAAGATGGAGAATTTTGTAAGACTTTGTTAATGTTTGAGGGCCAGTAAGGAAGGACCCTAAAAACCATCTACAAGAGGAAGAGGAAAAGAATGAAAAGGTAACTGTAAGCTGCAAGACGCCAGGTCTGGCAGACTAATGAAGTGAGGAAAGCCCAGGACCTGGGCACCACAAACATGAAAAACTGAAGCTGACAACATGCAACAGGCAGCTCTAGAGGTAAGTCAAAGCAAGAGAGGCAGTCCTGAACAGCCAGCACACAGCAAGGCAGGATGGCCCAATTGGCCAGGAAAGGGGTGACACATGCATAGGGTCTTGGTGAGGTGGCCCCTGGGCACCACAAGGAGAAATGCGTTTTGGTTTGGTGCAAGCAGCAAGGAAGACTCTGCCAGGATATGTCCCCAACTGAGCCACTACAGAAGATGAGGAAGGACTGTGGGAGAGATGAACAAAGAAAGGATGTGACACCATGGAAAAGGAACGACACCATCAACCAGGGATGCCAAAAAGGCGAGAAAATAGACATCCACTTAAAACTCTGAGGAAAACAAGGTCAAAGGCAAGATTAAAAGAGCAAGGTGGAGATGCAAGTTAAAGAAAAAAAGGGAAGAAAAAGGAAGAGGACAAGGTCAGTGGAGATTTTGGTGAGGAAAGAATCAGTGAAGCAGGGACTGAGGAGTCGCTTGATGCAGCATCAGAGACAGAGAAGATGTCTCAGGGCAGCCAACTGTATCGCTTAAGGAAAACACGGGTAGAGTGGCATAGGTCTTTGAGGGACGAAGCAGTGGAAAGAGAAATCAAGGATGGGAGCACAGGGGAGGAAGAGGAGGAAGCAAAAAAGAAACAGTGGGATCTTGATTCAGCCAATAAGCAGAGCCTAATATGAAGAGGCTGAGTACATGTGTAATATCACTTGACTAACCAGACTCTGAATCAGGGCCTGGTTCAGGAGCCTTTCAGTGAAAGACTGCAGAAGATGAGTAAAACACACAGAACAGTGGTTCAGCAGATAGAATAGAAATGAAATGGAAACTTCGATGCTCATCCCAGAAGAAGCTCTTTCGAAGCCTTCTAAGTATGACCTGTCACCTCCCTTCGTAGAGAAAACAGAAAAATGTTTTTACTTGGCCTACACACTGATTTCCTGCACACAAGCAATCATTTTAATTTAGGCCTCTAGATTGTTTTGCCAGCACTTAATGTTGCATAAAAATAAAGAAACTTCATCTCCCTGCAATGCAGTGAGAGTGGCTGAACTTCTTTTCAGTAGCCAGAACTGCATCTATTAAATGTGTGAAATGCTAAAGGTAACAGTGTCCAACAATAGAAAATGAAGCAAAAGGAATTTAGACCAACCTCAGGAACCAGTTTGCCAAAATTATGGGGGAATGCTAGGGAAAAAGGACAATTAATACAGGGACAGATGGCTAAGCAAAAACAAAAGCCATTCTCTAAAACCTGGCTAAGGAAAGCTTAGCAACTGATTGTTCAACAGAAGGAATTAAAGAACTCTATTAAATACAGTACTATCAATAGTTTGAATCATAAGGAATAAGAAAGCAGAGGACTTGCTGTCATTCGTGGCAATATTAAATTCTTTCTGTGCTTACATTAAATATTAAGGTGCACAAGTTTTATACAGAAACTGACATTTCTCATCCTTGTGAGAAGGTGGGTTATAGAATGCAAACGAACCTTAGGCCAATAATAAAAGCTTTAGTGGCTTGACAAGTCTTAGAAAACCATAAGAGTGTTCTGCAAGTGGTCTGCAGCTCAGGAGATCCTGCTGAAATATGACAGTCTTTCCCTCCCCTCTGGATTCCCCCCCGAAACACGCATGCATATAGTCCTGGAAAACCACACTCAGATGAGATGGACAGTCTTTGGCTGTGTCCCCATGGGGGTGAAGGGTTACTCCAGAACAGCAGCATCATTTTTTGAAGGTGTCCCACCTGAAACACATCAGCTGACAGCCACCACTGAGCAAGAGTTGGGACAAAAGCATGGGAGGAGGTACAAGTTGCATCCCTCTGGCAACTCTTAGCAGAGAGAGGGTGTAGCATAGGCTCTGACAATCCACTGACATTGCAACCTGAACTGCTCTCTGCCAAGCAGCCCATGTAAAACTGCATCTGTAAGAGCTGCAGCCACTCACCATGCTAAGAGCAGGCACGCATATTGCTGTCAAATCTCTTGGTCCCATACAAAAAGAATTAACTCCAAATAAATCTCTGAATCTCTGCCTGCAGCCTCAGTAGAAACACTGACTCTCTCAGGGGAGCACTCCATGAAAAGTTGCACAAGTAATGAAAATGAAGCCTTCTAACAGCTTTATACAGCACAAAATGATGGCTAAACCTGTCTGCCATCACTGTCTCATACGAACAGTTTGAACCGATAGGCCACATTCATACTTGCAAGTGATGCTTGGTTCTTTTCGATACTTTTGCAGTACTTTATTATTTTAGTAATTAGTTGACATGCATTGTTTCAACATATCGGATCTCCATAGTGGCATCATCAGTTTGTAATAGAGGCTTCTTTAAGAAAAGAAACAGCTTCTTAATTTTTTTTATTAAAAAAAAGTTAATAATTACAGGAACACTGACAGTGTTGCTATAGTTACGACTATATCAGCCTTTCACTTACAACTCCCTGTTTTCAAGGGTCAATAACTCAGTTGTCAAAAATCCCACTGGGCAGTAGCCTGACACATCTTAGACATACATGAAACAACTGCATAAATAAAAATCAGCTGTTACACACTTGTGAACATTTTGAATCAAATCAGTCTTTCCATATGATATTTTGTGCATCCGACAGTAGGTTTGGTGGCTTTTTTGTATTCATTTTTTGGCAGGCTGTTAGTCCTTTAGGTACCTCAGCGTTTTTGGCAACTGCCAGAGAGAAAGGAAGAAGAGCCATCACTTTTTCCTCCAGCCATTTCATCCCATCCCACCAGAAAGGAAGCAATTCTGGACGTGCCCGCTACGCTCCCAACAAAACTTCCCCAGGATTTTCAGGCACAAAGGCTTCACACGCATGTGCAGCAGCTGGATTACCACAAAAGACCATAACGGCCCTAAGAGCCGTTACGGTATATCAAGTGAGTAAACCGAAAACTAAGAAGGATTTACACAATGACCATAGTGGCTCCCTGGGAGCCGTTACGGTCTATCAGGTCAAAAATCCACTTTTCAAAGAGCGCCTAAATATGTGTATACCCAACAGGGCCTTGAATCTCCGCAGCAACTATCACACACATTTTCAAAATCAGCCGGGGAAGAGAAGGGAGATTACACCAAACAACATAAAGAGAGAAATTTTTTACAATGAATAAAAGACATATCATGCAAATTCTAAAGACCTATATTTAAATGGGAAAAAAGTGCATATTAAGTTGAGAAATAGGACATAACATGATTTATTCATTGTAAAAACAGGCCCTTTGAGGTTTTTTCTTTTTTTTTTTTTTTAAGGAGAATTAAATGAAAAAAGGAAATTTCCCACCAAAGCCAATCACTTTAAAAAATAAAAAGTTAGGTTTCAAGAAGTATAGATATCATGCAATCACAGCTGGGTTCTTAGTTGCAGTTCTGCTGCATTTCAAGTCCCTAGTCACGGCAGAAGTTGGCAACAAGCTTTGCCTTCCTTTAATTCTCTCCCATTGTGTCACAAAATGAACAAGTTATTCAAGACAGTAATTTTCTCCGTAAAAGTCATGTCTATTTTTTCTAAAAAGAAATCTGTAATAAATCATCAGCCTACTTACTTTTTCTTCTTCCCCTTCCTTTACATGACATATTTGTTCCTGCAGCAAACCTGTAAGAGAACACTTTCTCTCTATGACCTGAGATAACGGTAATGTTGAAAGAATGGCCTCACTTGTCAAAGATTAGAGGGCTGTCTGCAGCCTACACTCGTCTTTACTTCAGCCAAATAGGCCCAATAAATGCTAATACTCAGCATGACGCATTGAGAACGCTAAGCCTCAACACCGACTAAGAAGAAAGTATCACAAATTTACTGAAATTATCTATAGCACAATAGAGAAGAGAAGGAATTAATCAAAGTCTCTCTCTTAATGCAATGCTTGATTGAACTATCCCAATCCCTTTTTAAATAGGATAACCTAGTGGCAAGTGACCCCGATGACACATCCTAGAGAGGTACACAAGTACCACTTGTTCGATTTTTTCTCTTTTATGACCTCATTAAGAAGGATTTTGAAGATTGTTCCTGAGTATGAGAACAAAGTGTCTGAAGATATCTCTAGCTTTTTATGTCTTTAGCCTTTTGCTGTTGAAATGGATTTGAACATGTGTTTATAAACTAAGTACATGCACAAGCAAAAAAAAAAAAGTCCTTAAAAATGATATCTACTAAGGCTACCTTTTCTTAAATGCAAAGACTAGCTAAGTCTCCAAGAAACAAGAAAGTTTTGCCAAGATGAACTCATGATTGCATCTACCCCCCACCCTGTACTCCCTCTCTCTCCTTTCCTGTTATAGACCCCATTAATTAGATTTGGCGGCAATTTTCCCTTCCTTATCAGGGAAGACAGAGTCTGCCAAATTTGCTAGTGTGAAAATACTCCATCGCCAGTAACATTTTTTCCTAAGTGTTTGTTGATTCCACGTTTGGATTTAATATCAAGGATTATATTTTATAACCAGAAACAAACAAACAGATTTATAACTGAAGACCGAAAGGCAAACAGCAGAAAAAAAGCAAGCCAAGTACTGAACCTAAATGTAGCATTTTTATTGACTTCTTAGAAACCAAATAACCTGGCATATTAGTGTGTGCATTCTGCAACAGACATTCAGCCCCATTGTACTACTTAGAAGAGAATAAAAAGAAACCCTACTGTTTGAAATCCAGCGGAACATCCCCACAACAGAGCACAACTGTTCCCTCATGCATGAATGGGAAGGAGATGAAAGAAAAGATGGACTTCTGAGGTACAGCAAAAAACAAAGACAACAAAAGTGCTGATCATGAGGGAATGACACAACTCATTGCTGCAAAAAGGATGAGAGAAAGAAGCTCAAACAATGGTGCAGACAGCTAAGTGACATGTAGAAGAATTGAAAAATCTACAGAAGTGTCTTTTCTTTCCACACTTGACGAGAAACAATTAAATGTTGGTACATCTGTCATAAAAAAGATAATTGAAACCTGTTACCATCATTATAGACGGTAACTTAACTACCAAAACTGTAACTGTCCAATTAAGTGTTGCCCTCTCTGTTATCTATACCACTTGCTAAAATGAAAAAAACCTTTAATGTTGGTGATGATTTACCACCAGTATAGTTGTTACAAACCATGGAGCTGAACTGGCACATTTTATAAGGTGGATATTTAGGGTATAGGGTACCCAGGTCTATTTGTACACACACAGATGGGGAAAGGCAGGCACACAGGGGTGCATCCAGGCTCACATGCGTGAGCGCACGCATTCATGCACTTGCTCTTGCACACCCACCAGCAAGGACAAATTTTGCAAACAGATGAGGTTTTTGACAAGGAATCCAAAATACCCAGATAATTGCCAGAAGCCTCGGTAGGTGTTTAGTCCCCTGAAAGTCCACCAGCCTGCAAAAACAACACTGTGCTAAACTAATCCACTGACTGTTGCTACTTGCTTGATAACGCACAACACTCCACAAAATTGCAAAGCAGTTATTGACCCTGTCAGAACACCTGATTAATGGATAAATGCTGTAATTGATTAGCAGAGCAGTGTGAATTAAAACAGAATACAGCATCAATAATGAGCCACTGACAAAAGGTAGCTGACATAAAATGTAAAATGGTAGCCTGCAGCCATAAAATGTAAAATGGTAGCCTGCAGCCATATCTCATCAAAGACATGCGTTCCTTAAAAACAGAAGAAAACACTACCCCTGAAAAAAACCCACAAGTGCAGTGCCCTGTTCTCTGCATTCTTTAGGCTTTTCTCTTGGTAATGATTAAACCACCAGCAAAATGTTATGGGAACTACTCAAGAATCCGCTTCATACATCAAGCTGGGCAAGGCAGTTAAATGACTGCATTATCCTCTGGGCTTCTCTACCCTTAAAGAAATTCACTGCTCTCCATTTTATCCCGGTGAGCTGTGATTTTGGAGTGGCGCCGGGCGCATCCAAAGCTACCATCGGTGGGGTGCACAGGCAAATCCCACGGTTCGTAGGTACACAAGGGAGCCCCACAACGGTGTCACACCAAGGAGACAACTTGGAGCTACAATCATCGCATTGTTACACTTGTTTTCCATTCCCTTAAGGGCCTTAGGAGGCCAAATGATCCCACTTTTGTTCCTTTTTCTTTCTGATTTAATCCTCCTCTAAGGCCTTACATTATGCCTGACATTATATGAAATAGATTATATAGATTTCATACAGCACCCGCAAACACACACGTGATGTTTCCCTGCTGTAGGAAAGCAAGTTTGTAACAGTGTCAGAAGCACCAAGTTGCTGCTTCCTTTCATGGCACCCATCTTGGTCTTCCAGCTCTTTAGGCACCGTGCATTACTCTGTGCATTAGGCAAGTTGACACACCTAATGTAATGCCATCAGACATATCAAAGCTGTCCTGGTACAAGCAGAAAATAACATTAGCTTGAGTAGAGCACTTAATGCAATTACGTTGCTCTGACTTCCTGAGCTAGCTCACTCAGAAGTAATTTAAGCATTTCTACATGACACTGCATTGTACCCAGCAAACACAGCCTCAGCTCAAAATGGTTGTTGCTACCGGTAAGTCTCTTGAAAGTCTCTATATGTCCTTTTCCACCTTAAAATAAAACCCAGAAGCTGTTAAACTGAAGATCTGTGCTTTTGATATGAAAAATACGAATAATGAAAAAAGTGGCATTATTCCCTTGCAATAATTCTCTCAAAATCTGTCAATCTGATGCCCATTTTACATTTCTCAGCAAAGCATAATGTAGTTTTCTAGCAGTTCTACAAATTTACAGATATATATTTAACAATATAGTCCATTGGAAATCTACATCTTTTAGGACAGTATTTTCTTTTTTTCATCAGCTAACCATGAGACTTATTTTGGGCACAGAATGATTTTTCTGCTTCCCCAGCTGCTTCGGGACTTTGATGCCTTTCCAGTGGCATCACAATTTTTTCAATTTAAATACTTTACCAATTCAGAAGTAGATTTCATTACATCTCACATCAGTAATCTAAAGCATTATCTGTGTAGTTAATCCCTATTTATCAACCAAGAAAATCAGGTATTTCCAAAGAAAAAGCCTGGTGTCTTTGGGTTGGAAGATCTGCCCTCCCAATGCGCCTCTCTCCCTTTACTGACTGTGGAAGTTACCCTAACAACTTGCACTTTGAAACTACAGCTACATCACAAGGCTTCTGTCTTAGCAATTTAAGATAATTGCAATTAAGGAAGCTTTTAACCCTTCCCATTGTATGCTGCTGTCCTCAGTCTTCCGAAGCTCTTTGTGAGGACCAAGGGATGGAGAAGCAAAATGTGCTCTGATGGTTCCCTTCCCTGCTGCAGAACATCTCCAGTCCAGCAGGAGCTCCCTCACAGGCACCTCTTTGTCCTAAAACATGGCTGGACAAAAGGAGGGGCAGGTCACTGCGTATATGAGCTTGTGCCAGGGAAGGGGATCCTGGGTCTCCCCTATTGTCCATGTTCTCCAAGAAGTCCTGTGCTCCAGGATACCAGCTCTTTTGGGAAGGACTGAGGCATAGGTCCATTTCTGCCATATAGAAAGCTATTGGCATTTCTGCCTTGCTGAGCTTCTACAGGAGAGTAACGGATCTTTGATCAAAACAGCAAATGGCTGAACAACTTGGGCATTTTTGGAGTTTGAACCTGGTAAGAGTGATGGTGAGACTGTGCCCAGCTCTCATTCCTAGGGCAGGTGGGGTAGCACTGGAATATCAGACACATAGGCACCAAGGCACTCCTTAAAAAAAAAAAAAACCAAGAAAAAACACCAAAAAAACCCACCCAAACAAACAAAAAACCCCCCAAACAAACAAACAAACAAAAACCCAGAAACAAAACAAAAAACCCCCAAGAAGACCTGCTGAAAGCTCAGCTATTTCCTGGAATAACTGCTTTACTTACCAGACTCCAGAGAGCCTGCTGGTGCTGGATCCCAATGCTGGAGGACAGCTGCCCATAGCCCTGATACAGAAGCTTGCAACCAATAATAGGAGAGCTTACATTGTCTTCAACCAGGTAGAAAACAACAGCTTTCTACTGCTTATTACCAAACCCAAAGAGTTTTTACAGAGATGAAGTCTTGTCTCCTTTTCTTAGCTATTTTTATATTGTATTGTTAAATATGAAACCGAGTTTCAGACTAGAAGTATAGTGAAAAGTAACCTAAAAAATATTTCCAGTAGCCCAAAAGAGGAGCCTACCTTAAAAAAATACTCACAAGAGATAAAGTTACATTAATTTCAATGGAAGCAGGATTAGGCCCTTTTACTTTTTTTTTATTTTTGGGTGGGGAGGAGGGGATGGGGGGAGGGGATGGGGTGCAGGGAAGAGGACAGACGAAACCCTGGCAGCTGAAGGTTCAGCTTGATCCTCAGAAATTTTAAAGAAGACATTCTTCTCCACAGCTATTGTCAGAGCTGGAGACAAAAGTAGAGGCCCTTTCAGCTGCTGAACTTAGCCAAAAAGCCATTTGTAACTCCTGCAGAGCGGCGCTTTTATAGGTCAGGGCATACTCCAAAAAGATTTTCTCTCTTTTTCATCCTCTTTTCGGAAGATTTGGTTAGGACCCAGAAACTTAGCTCAGAAACAAGCAAAAAAACATTTCATCACATACAAAACAGTGGTAGAAAGACCTCCAAGTGCATTGTTTTAACATAAACACAGTTTTCTTTTTTGGAATGATCTTTTACCAGTTGGTGTACACACCTGCAGCGGTCATTGCTTCTCAGACATAGTTGTCCATGAATTTTTGTTTGCTTTTGGGTCTTGAGATACATAAATGCATAGGTTAGAAAAAGCATTTTGGAATTTAATTTTTCTTCTAGTCCCTTAACATCAAGAATCTGGAAAACAGTTTTAGCAAAAGCATTTTAACAATTAGAAGGTGCTAAATTTTTTTTTGCCTAATAAAACTCAATCAGATTGGCCAGATGAGAGGGGTGCAAGGATCTACAAAGGAAATGCCAAGGTAACAGCCTTGCTCTGTTTTTGCACCCAGCTAGTGGGACAAAGTTTCCTGGAATGTATGTCTGACTGCACTCCAAGGGCTGCTTGAGAATTCAGGCTTTAACTGAAATGGTGATCTCAGTTCCTGGGGGACCAGATCCTCACCTAAAAATCCTTCCCATCCCCCAAGAAACGCAACTGGAACTATTTGCTGCAAACAAGCAAATAAGAAAGGAGTAAATCCTACAGAATTAAACAGTACAAAAGGAAATGCAGTCAAACAGACAGAAAAGAAGGAGATTTGAGAAGATTGATAGAAGGACATCAGAGCCATATAGTTAATATAAGGGCAGGAAACAATCCCGAACATTTTATCATAGGACAATATTTTAGAAATCCACATGCGCAATATTCTTGATAAAACATTGCTCTGGTAAAATCCCCATTGATTTCCATGACTGAATAGGAAAAAGAGAAATGTCATTAGCTAACTCCTGGTACACGTTTAAAAAGAGCCATCTTGTTTAAATATATTTTCTTCCTATGAGTCTGCATGGCTAAATCAATGACAATCAGAGGCTTTCAGACAATGGTATACCCAAGGCCTGCCAAACCTAAACGAAATCTTTGATGTGTGCAGGTGATGAACATTACACTGGTAATCAGAGTGATTGCCTGGCCCATATTCATATTTACAGTGGTAGTGAATAAGCAATACTTGAGTGGGTTAGAAGGTCTTCTTGATACTTCTGCAAAATGAAGATGTGGGCTTTGTTTTACCCTAAGTAACATTCCAGCTTTTTGGTTTGCTATTTTCAGTGCAAACCATAACTAGGTGCCCTCCTTTTGATATATGCCCTAATTTCTTTAAAACGTTTTGAATACCACCTCAAGACATTGTCTAACAGTAATTTGCACTTACAACTGAGTACATGCAAGAATAGCTCCAGAGATAACGAGAAGTCACAGCATGCACAGCAGAAGGAGGTTTCAAAAACAATTTTGGGTTTTTGTTGTTTTTGTGGGTTTTTTACATGGGTAAATTAGGGTAGATAAATGCTGCAAAATGAGGTCTGCTGCTTCCAAAATACCCAAAGCTCTCAATTCACCAACTGAAGTCACACAGAAGTGAAGACAACCTTTTGAAAAGAGGATTTTCTGTTTCTAGAAGGTTACTGGGGATGACAACTTGTGCCAGCTGTGGATGAAAACTGCACCAAGGCAACCATCAACCACTTTGAGAATCTGATGGTGTGCTTGCAGGAGTTATTTAAAAGTCACACAAAGTATTCTACATAATGCTACTAAAATACATTCCAAAGTTAAAGATATATAACATGAATACTTTCCAAAGTTAGTTGGATATAATACTTTCCAAAGTTAGATATCTCAGATGAATTTACTAGACTTAGTCTAAATTGACTTGTATGGTTACCTGTAATGTTTAGCCCTTGAATTTTAAATGTTTCATGTAGTATAGACCTTCTTAGCTTACCACAGCAGTTCTGTTTTACCAATCTAAAAATTTCAAAGCAAATTGGCATTGCTTACACTGAACTCAGCCAGTCGCATGAAGATGAACAGAATGTGCAATTTCTTAAATGAAATTACTTTATTAAAGATCTCAGTTAATACCAAATCTATACCATGCTATCTTAGGAACATCACAGACCTTAGCAAACATTGCTCTGAAATCCTCACGTGAAGTGGTCATCTGGAGCACACATCTAGCTTATGGGAATTGTCCAGTAATGGGACATACTCATGGGAATACTAGCCAGTAAAATGCATTTCTTCTTTACATTCAGCTCCACCTCCAACTTAAGAGCAAGTAAGTTGGTTCAAGAAAACTTTTCTCCATTATTCTCCACGCATTCAACAAAGAACTAACACTTTTTTTCCAAAAAGACTAAAGTTTGGGCAAAATCCAGAATAATGATCAGTATTTTTATGGATTTTGTATTATACAAAGGAGATTTAATTTTGCCCAGGGGATTTTATAGCAAACTCCTGTGCTGCAATTCTACCCTGGCAAATCTCTTTAGCATGTAGTTAGTAGTGGCATGAGACATGAAGGGTTTGTCCAGAGTTGTTGTTTATTTGTTTGTTTGTTTCTTTGTTTGTTTGTTTAAGTCTGTGGAACTTTGTATAAAATCTATTCACAAATTAAGTAGGAATCTTGATGACTTTGTTCTAACACTCTCCTCCCCTCCCTCCACCCTTCAAAAAAGGGCTTCTGGATGAAGAGTTTTTCTCACTGGGTTCACTGATGTCAAACTCAGTTCGCGTTTAGGTACTCGCCTCTAAAGCAATGCCAAAGTAGGAAGTTCAAGAAGTCTTTATGATAAATTCCCAGTTATTCAGTTCTGCATTAGTGGAGTTTAATTGACTTTAATTGACTGAGACTTAATGTGAATGGCAACAGTTCAGTCCTCACGCAAACTCATCTGCAGCCGCAGAGCTCAGACTGGACAGGTACTATCAGTGGGTACAAACAGTCTTTAATTTTTTGCCCAACGATCTTCGCTTTGTGGCATAGTTGATTCTAAAATGAGAGGGTTTTTTTATCTCCCACCTTCAGGTCAGTGTTCTCACATTTTTTGATGACTTGCGATGATCTATCTACTTCTCATGTTTAGTGGGGAAGAGCTAAGTGACTCTCACATGAGCAACATAAACTTCTTATATGTTTCTGAAGAGAAAATGAATCACACGGGATTCCAAACAAAGTTCTTTGAAGTCTTCTGCTTTTTAGGATAAGACATTAAAGTATCAAGTCGAAAGTGCAAAGATCTTAGCAAAAACCACCCACAGGGATTGCAGATCGATTCTCCTGAAAAGATGTTAAATCATCCCCTTCACCCCTCTAAAAATGACATACAGTAACTTGCGGTGCAGCATTTTTTCTAATGTTCCTACCCTGCTTCCACCCTGAGTGTGCCAAGTTACTATCATATACCATGTTATTCTGATTTGTACCAGACAACTTTTAATTACTTCCACATAATTTTAGGCCCACATGCTCCGAACCCTGCTGCTTTGCTTCTGATACTCCCACAGCACCTGCACATGCTCCCCAGCTCCAGAACCGTGGTGGTGGGGAGCAGACATGACCTGCCATCGCAAGGGGCACCTCTCCTCCCCTTTCAACTCCCCGGGTGACAGCCCGAGGCCGCGGGCTGAGCCCCAGAACCGCGGCTGGCATCTTCCCCAGGCGACTCTGCGGAGGGGAGCCGAGGGCAGGCAGGCCCGGCGCCCCGGCACGCTTATTTTCTTCCGCCCGCGTGTGTGGATGCCAACTCCGGCGTCCATAAAAGTGGGTTACATCAAACAGACCAACCGCCGTCATCGCTCCATCATTACCCCCGACACAAGTCCTGACAAAAGGCTGCTGCCAAGGCCTCCGCTGACAGCCCGAACAATAGCGGCCACAAAGGCCTTTTCTGCCTGCGCAGATGACATAAATCTGATGCTATAACGCCGGCGCGACTTCAGCTTGCTCCTTATTTATTTATTTAATAAGCCACTGTCATCCATCTCGGGAAGGTGGCTTCCAAACTCCAAATTAATCAAGCCACTGAATGCGAATTTCCATATTGCTCTGCCAAAGGTCTTCTCCACATCAATTGCCGGGAGAAGGCCCCTGTTGTGCTTTGGTGTATTGTGTGCGGAGCTACTGCTGCTGCTAAAAGCCACTCTGTTTTTAATAAACATGCATTGTTCTTTTTGTAGTAAATCCAGGAAATAATACCCAACTGGGAGTTTGGGTGCAGGCTTTTTTGTAGCGTGAGCAGAGCGATGGATGCATTTTCATGTCTGTTAGTGCTGTGATGGCTCCATTTGTTATTGCTCAGAAGGTATTTAATTTTTCAAAAATATAGATTAAGCCAATATTGAAGCAATGCTTTCTTGTTTATCTCGGGAAACCCCAAGCTGAGCCCACTGACCCTGCATTTCTGTGTCAGTCACGTCACTTCACCGAACGAGGTTTGCTTCAGGTGCCCTGTGCCCAGCCGTTTACCCAACTGCCAGAGCAGGGTTTTCCAGAGCACTATGGAAGACCTACATTGAAACTTCTGAATTCAATAAAATCAAAACCTCACTGGCTTAACAGAGCCAGGATTTTTTAGTTTGCCTTTTAACATTTTTTAGTCAGCTAAGTGTCAGGTATTGAGCCTACACAAGTTATGTTTCCTTTAGACAGTCTGTTGATAAAGAGGAAGCTCCCCATGGAATGCTTTATCACTGCTGTCTCAGGGATGGCCTGAACTACCTTCCTGAGGAAAATCACAATTTCCTTCTCTTCAATACACACCTACCACCCTGTGTTGTACAAGTTCAACCAACTTTCCTGCTGGCAGAGGGGACAAGCAGAAGGGTGGCAGCCCCAAGCTGGCAGGAGCAAAGTAAGAAGGGTAGCTCTCACATGGAGTGGTGACGAGAGGGACTGGTCACACTTTACATGTGGCTGCACAACGGCCCCATGGACAGGTGTGTATCACAATCAAGACACTTGAAAAATGCTCCTCAGTGGCATAACAGAAAAGGAAAACAAGAGACAAGTCAACATCAAGAGCAGAAGGGAGATTGATAGGTCTCTTTCATCTGCACTATTTGAGCACATATATGATGCTTTCCAGGGCTTACAGATGTAGAAACGGAACTTATCTGCCCCACAACAGGTTATTTCAATTCATAAAGATGGGAGATCTTCTTTCAGATGTTTTTTTAGTTAAAAATGTTTACAGGGAGTTTTCAATAGAAACTGAAGTTGAAGCCTCACCTTTCTTTCATGGGGGATGATGTTTTGGAAACGAAACTTGCAAAAGGCTATAAATAGTGCAATTAAAAATTCCTTCTTCACTCAGCTACTCAGCTTCCAAATTTGCACAAATTTTTAGTAGTGTTTTTGAGAATAAAACCAAAAATATCTCTGAATAGTTGCATTGCAAGACAACAAAGCAGAATACAGATGGCACTCATAATATGAATCAAGTTTGATGGACAATAACAGGCACAATAAAATCCACCAGTGAACCAAGAGATGAGATAATTTTAGATATGTTCACAGTATTTTAAACATTCCTTTTCCATGAAATAGTAAGAGTAGTTTGTCAACTGGATATTCTTACTTGACTAAACTTCTCACTCCAGAAATAGTAATCACAAACATCGAGAAAGGAAATAGTAGTCACAAATACTAATAGATGGAATGTTTCATACTTCCACAACCTTAGAAAAACCCAGCAGAAATTAGCAGGTTTAAGTTTCACAGCCTATCTCAAATGAAAAGTAATGCTCTTCTAATGAGAGTTAATTATTTTCTTTTGAAGGACAGACAGTGAAGAAGCTACCCAGAAGCTGCTGCCCAGAGCAAGAGCTGGGATTCCCATGCTGGACTCAGGCTCCAGAGGCTCAAACACATGACAATCCACAGGAGAGACTTTTACAATCAAGTAATAACACACCTTTGTTATCCCTGCAAACAGGTTGCTTGGTTTCCAAGAACAGAAAATGGATGGGGGCTGAAACTACAAAGAAGCCTGAATTTCCAAAAGAGAGCAGGTCTGGGGAGGAACCACCTATATCCCAAGCTCTGCTTTCAGAGCTAGTTTTGGTTTTTATGCTATGAGTCTTCTGTGGGAAGAAGTAGCCCTTCCGTGAAAGCAGTGGGAATGGGAACTTCCCAGCAACCTGTGAGACCATACAAGAAAAATTTTTGTAGTAAACCTGCATGGTGGGTCTGGAGGAAGCTTAATCATCTGTAGGCAACTCCATGAAGAACAAAACATCTGAGGTGGCAAATCTTGGAACAAGTCATAGGTGAAACCTTCAAAATGAGGAGGTATCTCCAGCTTGAAATTACAAACACACTGAGTTGTACTTTTTAATGTTGTCCAATGGTCTCAAGACAGACAAACCAAAGTGTTAGCAATAAGCAAAAGCAAAAAAACCTCCAAACCTAAAAACACCTTCATATACCCCTACATGAGAACCAAAAAACACCTTCATATACTCCTACATGAGAAAGATTTTCCCCCCCATTTCAGTGTCTATCTTTCTGAGTAGCTATTTAGCATGTAATTTTGACACCATATTAAAGACAACCATAAAAATATGTGCCTAAAAATATAACTTACTCTGTTCCTAAGTAATGTACTACAGCATAAGAAAAAAAAGAATTGTTAATTAATACTGCTCACTGTGTTACAGCCTAACTGATGAAGGGAAATGAATTCAGACTCCTAAAATGCCGGTCTCCAAGACCATCAGGGTTAGTTTCTGAGTGGCACGTTTTTAAAACATTTAATCAGTGATCTGAATATGTGTCAACACTTTCTGGTAGTGTGCTATAAAATGTGAACCTTGTCAACAGAAACATAAAAAGGTGACACACTTGGGACACAGAGCTTTTATGCTGACACACTGTAATAATATAATTTTAAAATTTATCATCTGTTTAGCCACAAGCAACAATTAATCTTTTAACTAATCACACAATGTTTTAAATAACACCTAAAAAAAAAAACCAACCAAAACCAAACCCCAAACATGTTTCATTTTTACTTTCCTTGCCTTCACAATTGCGTTGCTTTCAAAACCTTATGAAGCAACACGCAATAAATTTTGTAATGAGGATAAAAATGTTAGCGAATAATATGTTTCCCCCTCCTCAGTTAATAAAATTACTTAACACTGAGCCTGCAAGCAAAATGAAAACCCCAGGAGTAACACAAGCCTCAGCGGGTTCAGTTCTGTCGTGTTTCTGTCGCATTAAGTGACATTTTATTCCCAAATCACTTAACCTTTGACTTTTATAACTAAACATACAGACCCTGAATTGTTACTGTGGAAGGGACCAGCGGGCGGCACTGCTACCAGGCACTGAAACTAAGTGCCCCAGCGAGGTGGGCTACTTCAGGGTGGAAGTAATTTGGCTCACAAGAACCCAAGTTTCACTCCTTGTCACCTGGAAAAGGAGGTAGAAAGGGAAATGAGAGAAGGGGAGATGCTTCTGCTAGTGACCTCTATGTAGAACCAGACGCACCTCAGCTACCGGACCTCAGGAACACTGTTTTCACAGTGTTCCCACCAGTAGTGCATGTGCCAGGCAGAGAAAGGGTTAATAATCAGGCAGAAGTAGGAAGAAGCACTTTATAATTAAAATGTAAATCTTGAACCCAGCTGGAGCTGCATGAGGAATAATGTCAAACCATACGGATAACTTTGCAGGGGTTTTGTGCAATAAAAGCACAGATCATCATACATGTATGTTCATGTAAGCACGGTCACATTAATAACCAGCAGAAGTGAAGGCATCTCTTGCTTCATCTCCAAGACTCTGACTGCCTCCTTCTGGGTGCAGAGGAGCAGGGAGACACCAACCATGTCACTGAACATGACTCCACGGCTGGACAAATGCAGTCACATCTGATAGGTTAATTTTTCTTAGAAAACTATCATGATGGCAGAGTCTATTCAATTGTATGTCTAGCAACTAAGAAAGCTTCTGATTAAATATGCAATCACATTAATAATTTTCTCCTTCCTTGCCCCCTGGCCAAGGGCTTTGTCCTCTGCTCTCATCCACGTGAGAGACTTTGCTGGTGTGACACGTGTGATCAAGGAAGGTAAGGGGAGGAACCTGACTGCCAAATTCAGTAAGGTACTCAGTCAGTCATGTCAGAATTTAGTTTCCAGTCACAGTCCTTGTAAACTTACTGTTTTTCATTAATGATTTTGATCAACATGGCGGAACAAAAAAAATAAAATCTTCTGGGCTAGCTTATGGATCAGTTCCCACCATACTTGAATTCTAAAGGACAGTGGTATTTGCTTCTCCTAAAGTGTAATTGCAGGAATCCATCAACTGTAGAACAGTGGACTTCAGACACTCTCTTAAAAACATCCTAAACACAAGTTAAGAAAATTACATATTAATTACTTATGATTGATGCCTCTCTAGAGAATGGATCCTCTTCACAAATAATAAATATTTGGTCTAATACAAGGGGGCTTGCCCCATGATTACAGATCCTTTACACTCCAGGAAAAAGCATCTTGAAGTTCTATCTTGAATTAATGCCTAGTTTGGGGGTCTAAGAACCAGCAAAGCAATCTGCAGCCGTACCCACTATTAGATAAGGTAATTATGGTCATCCAAAGAAACTAACTCTTAAAATCTGTTTCATGAGGGGAATTTTTTCACGGCATGAAACAGGGACACATGCTTCTTGCAATGCACTCTTCAGTTTACAGCATGTTCTTAATTAATTGCAACATCATCCACAGGATCTACATTTCAACAGGCAAATGTACAGGTAAGGGTATCAAAAAATGGCAATGGAACAGAAAACACAGCAAATATAAATGTGATGAATGGCATGTTAGTAGAATTATTGTGAGATGGATGGATGAGTAATGACATTTTGCCCCCTCATTTTATGGCTGAAGCATCAAAATACTACTGCCATCTGTTGTACTTGCGGATACCCTCAACTCTCACTAGAAAAGATAGTGTTCAGCTGCAGCCGTGAAGACTGTGCAAGGGAAGTTGACCATTTGCAAAAAATAACTTCAAGAGAGTTGGCCCGGACCATAGGAAGTCATTTGTTCCTCATCCCAGATGACATTTTCCAGTTACTTTACAAATTGCAGAAGCACGATAAGACTTCTGCAGAGAAGTGACTAATGTAAAAACAAATATAATGCTACCATGACAAGGAAGGTGTTCACAAACTGCAGGAAGCAGTTTAAAATAAATTGATGTAGGTTTTGAATTGTCCACAAGTTGGGTTTAGCTTCCTTCCATTTACCTTTTACTGCATTAACATTTCTTTTGTGGTGGCTGCTGCTGGGAACCTATTGTAAGTTTGGGCAATTAGGATTTTTGTTCCATCTGTCCCTCCCCTCAGTCAATACTGTAGCATCAAAAGAGGCCAATTCAGTGTAAGCTGGCTCTGCTCTAAAGCCAGCTAAAAGAGATGTTAGAATTCACTCCTGCTCTGGGTGGAAAGGATGCGGGAGGAGGGGGGGGGATGGAAAGCTATAATCATAAAAATGCTGTTTCAGGCTTGTTGAGTTCTTAAAATAATCTGACTTAAACCTCCTACACAATGCACACAAGTCAGAGCATGGTAATATACTTCAATGTAGGTTGCCTCTCTCTCCCTAAATCCAAACTAAAATAGATGTTAGAAATCATTACTGCACTATGTCAAATACAGACTAGGACTGTAATCAGAGGGCTACGGCTTCAGGTTTCAACGGTTCTTAAAATAATCAGCCTTAAACCTTCTGCAGGAATCAAAGCCTGGTCATTTATATTTCTGTAAGGCTGAGGATTCCATCACCTCAGGCTTCTCCCTGATAAAAAAGCAGCTTGCCTTTTTTTCCCCCCACTGAAATAACTTGTGCATGGCAGATATGGGCAGGTAGAAAGACAGTGGAAACTAGGTACTTCATTTTTGTCAGAAGGTTAACTCCATGTGGAGTCAGGGTATGACCTCAGAACAAAACCCAAGTGCCTCGTCTTCACTGTGTTTTTACCTGAGCTCAGCAGATGTATATTAGCTACCTGAACTCAAACCTGCTTTTCCCAGTGAAGACAATCCTTATATCCCACTACGGAGCACTGTGTTAAAGCAGGCAGCTTTGCTGCTTACTCAAGCCATAAATTCCTAGCCTCTGATTTTCATGTCTGCAATCCATGGGTTAGCCGTTCAAACACAAACCAAAACAAAACAAGGCAAATGTATCTGATTGGGACTTTGCTCTTCCTCCACTTGCCCAAGAGCTCCTTCTGTGTGACCAATTAGTTCTTCCTTTCTCTAATCCCACCTTGCTTCTGCCTCTTTATTTAATACAGGTTTTCTGTGGGTGCAGATTAACCACAGCCTTATTTTCAAGTAAAAGTACTTTTAACAGGGCACAAGTTATCAGTGATTCAGGCTATAGACATGAAAATAAGGTAATCTTTCCCTTCTTTTGCAAATGTCCAGGAAAGAATATGTTTAACGTTGTGTAATAACATCTGGACCAGGAGAGGGGTAGGTGGGAAGGGTGGGAAGAAGCAGGGATGATCTTGCCCCACTGATGCAGTCATGAAATTAAAACTGAATCCAGCCCATGCAGAGAAAATGGGCACAAATAACCACATTCATAGGGGTATTTGCCTATGTTCTCATTTTTGTCAACATATAGGATGCTCACTGTGCCCTTGGGATTTATAGGCATTATAAAACATGGTATGCTGTTTTCTGTTCACCCTTCCTTTTTGAGAGTCTACATTATGATTTTTGAAAGAGGGTAAATCTCAGGACTGGCTGATCGGGAACCCCACAGTTCAAAGCCCCAGAGTAGTCTCAGCATTATTATTACACGTGCTAGAATCTTTTGAGTTTTAATGTTTCGGGTGCAAATTCATTGAAACCTCATTCATGGGGGAAATCGGAGACTCAAGTGCACCAGCAGACACAACTAAAGCAGAGCAACTGAGTGGGGTTGCAGCATCAGGTAGGATTAATGCTCAGTGCCACACACAGCTAACACAGCTCCAAGAAGGCCTGCTTCTCAGCCATGCTCAGTTTGTCATGGGGCAGGTCTGGCCCCCCTGTTTCAATTTTTCCACATTGAAACACCAATCCTCAAGGCAAGGCAAGTTCCAAGAGGCTATGGGCTGGGGAAGGAGTAGCCTTCCAAGAGGTAGAAATGTCCAAGAAAGCCCCACTGCCTCCTGCAGTAAGAAGGGACTTGGAAAAAAATCACATTATTCCTCCTTTGCCCTTAGCAAAGCCACTGACTTGGGACTAATATGCCTGCTCTCTTTTTATGGGACTGAAATCAGTGGCTCCCAGGAAGTCATTGAATTTGGAGAAGTGACCACAGTGGTAGTGGGAGAGGCCAAAGAGAAAATATTTGTAACATTCAGGTTTGCCAACACCTAAAAGGGCTGCAGGTTTTCCCTCAGCTTCTTGTGCTTTTTCAACAAAAGGCCAATGCAGCTGCATGGAGGTGGTACAAAGCCTTGCAATGGCTACAGGCTCATGAGGAAAAGAGCTTGTAGTTTACCCCAGCCAGACCGAGAAACTAGGACCCCCAAACCCAGGATTAGGTGAAAACCACATGAAATCACAACTTCAGCTTTGGAGCAAGTATCAGAAGAGGCCTGTCTCATGACAAGTGTGATCACTGGATAAAGGGAAAAGATGGTCCTGAGGCAGTTTGCACTGGTATCATGTCCTGGATCAAACCATGGGCTGTCTATTTCACGGGAAAAAGAAGCAAGCTTCTAAAGAGTTAATCTTAAACAAAAGGTTTCAAGTGCCAGGGAAAAGTGGCCACTGGTTACCCAAGTGATTTAAAGTACTTCAGGGTATCTACTCCACACTAATCTTGCATGTATACCTGTAATGTTCTTTAGAAATAATTCCTTACGAAAAGATGTTAGGCTTGTCTAAGTAAGATAAACTATTTTAAGCTTTTCAAAAGCTGAAGTTTTTCTGTATGAGAGAAACATGAAAAAAGGATTGTGTAGAGTTAAGTAGAATCCACCCACATAAACCAAGCAGGTCTGCACCAAACAAATCGTGCTATAAACCTTGGAATTTTACAAGCAAGTTTTATATTAATTCTTTAGAAACCCTTTGTGCTTATGGTTTCAGACAGAATATAAAAGTACCATATAAATATCAGCACAATATAGTAGGCAGCTGTTAGGTACTTTAACCATTCCCAATCAATTATAATAAACAGAGCAAGCACACTGAATCACATCAGAGCACCATGCAGTAACCCTCCACCTCTGACTTCTCCTTCCTGTCATGTAAAATTAACCTTGCAATAAATTACTTGTTAAATGACAGAATCTGGAATGTTCTGGAAGTTTTTTGGTAGGCTGGGACAGACAGAGAGACTAAAACCACTTTTGAATAACAAACAACATTAATGGCAGTAGGAGTTCCTTTTTTTTTTCTTTTCTTTTTTTTTTTTTTAAACCAGCTGCAAAACAGCAGCAGAATAATCCCAACTATTCCGTTCAAAGCAGAAGGGAACCCAAAATGTTGGCCTTACAGAAACACTGGGAAGCAGTGCAAACATGCCTAGTAGATGAGATTTACTTAGTTGGCTTAAAATAGACAGAACAAAAAGAAATACAACACTCAGGAGACTTGGGAGACACAATGGTGTGGCAACAAAGCCTTCCCTTATGGCAGGGAAGGAGGCACAGCCTCTTGGAGTAGGCAGCACATAAGGAAGGAAAGGTGGGAAGAAAACCACATGACTAGTCAAAAGGAAAGTCACTTCTGGAACTGACGAACAGGCAAACAGCTTCTTAGGTGCAGACATCAGCTGTCTGTCTCCTTTGCTTTCCATTTATACACCTTTAACCCCATGCACTTCAATGTGCTGCTTGCTTCGGATGGACATGAGGCTGAGCGTGTGGAAAACTCACACTCAACAAGAACAAGAACCTCTTTTGTGTGACTGCTAAACTGTTTTTATCCAAATATGTAGCGCTATTCCAACACCCACAGAATCATCTAAATTATGCAAGGCCACAGGCAATTCTCACCAAGACTGCTCTCCCTTGCATACTGGATCTGGCTGTAGATATGGATGCTGATTGGCGGGGTCTGTGTCTGGACCACTCCTGGGTCAGACAAACTGTGAATCCTACAGGCCTTGCTGAAATTATACTTTTATTTACAGTATGCTGTGATACGTAGGGTAGGGAGGACAAAATCTGCTGTGTTTATTTACTATTTCTGCCCACACACACGCTTACAGCTGGTACTTTTTTGGCACTTTGGTAGTTACATGTCTCCTAAAACTGTATTCCTTTGAATTTAAATACTGCCAGCCAGAACTCTTCTTAATAATTGACATTGTTTTCTATGTAATAGCTAATAGTTTTAAAACTCTACTAAAATGAGAATTTCACAAACTTTGCTTTCATGCTTCAAAACTCTTAGTTTAAAAAAAATATAAAAAAATCTTGGAGCTCAAGCAACTATCAGCCTGAGGAGCAACTTATGGATCGATTTCAACAATGTCAGATTAACCTATCGCAAACTGGCAACAAAGACTATGTTTTTAATTGCACTTCATATTAATACTGCCATTAGTATCATCAAACAATATACCTGTACCATCAAACAATTGTACTCAAAGTCTTGGAAATAGTTTTACTTTCTGCAGTAAGACTTCCAGACACAGAAGTGATAACTGAATGCAGATATCATCCTATGCACTAGAATACCTTAGATTTGGAAATAAGAAAATCAAAAGAAATCATGGAGAAACAAATTTCCCATGGCTTTCTTCTCAGGCTGGCTTTTCTTTAGCACTAGAATTTGGTTCCTAGCAAGAGGATGATCCAGCAGAAGAGGAACCAGTAATGCACTGATATTTGAAGATCTAGAAACTTGACCTTTCAATGATCCAATTCAGCCTAGGAGAAGCCAAGGAAAATGCATTTAGAAACTAAGGACAATACAAACCACAAGGGAGGGTAACAGAGGCAATGATGATCAGAGCACTTTTGGGCCCAGGCAATACAGTGACTGCTGAGCCCTGTATTTCCATTTCAGTGTGACAGGGTCGGAACACGGTACTGTTTCCTAAAACACAAAATATGAGACAGAATTAAAAATTGTACGAGACAAAATAATCCTCCTGGAGCACCTTCCCTAGTTTGTCAGAAAGTCTGTCCCCTCTAACAGCAATTAAATAGGGTCAGCAAGGCTCCAAACCTTTGTAATGAAGAATTATTTCTGACATGGTGAATCATGATGTAAGCTTGGGACAAGCAGGCCATCCCAACAGATTTTACTGCTCAACAGTTACCACAGGCTTAAGTTCAACACTCGAATTCAAGTCAAGATGTATACATGTTAAAGAAAACAGTATCTGTGATATTCATCTCCCTTTACATCTATTAACCTGTTCTCTGAAAATCTGATACGTGCTTGTCACATCACTCTCAGGGACAGGGTTTACTGAATGTAGGAAATGAATAGCAGTGGATTGATGGGGAACTTGACCCTTTCCTCCGTAGCAGCCTCCCAGAAGCTAGCAATTTGGATGTCCATTCCCCACAGGCATTTTTCGCACAACACAGCAAATACAATCAACATAAAACCTTGTTTCATAAGGTAGCTGTAAAGGGAGAGCTACAATGAAAAGCCTTAAACAACCTGTGGTACTATTTCATTAGCATCTAAGCCATAATATAAAGCAACGATATATTTCCAAATGACAGTGTTTTAATAAAGTTATAAAGTTAAATAGAGAAATAAAAATCTGAGCTTTTATGAAACCCCCAAAAGGCAATGAAACACTCAAAACACTGACAAATCATTCTAGAAGCAAGTAAATCCTCATCCAGCAGAGTTTACAGTTGAATTCTGGTAATACATATGTTTTACAACATACCAATAGCTATATCTCTTATGCTTCCCATTTTCCTGCCATTTTGCAGCAGAAGAATACCTGCAACCCAAAACACTGTCACAACAGAAACAGCCAGCCTGTCACCTAAATTTTGAAGACAACATGACGCAGGAAGATTCCACAGAGAATTTAAAACAGGGAGAAGCAGAAATAGTGGTTTCTAGTTTCCAGTTGCATATAAAATTTTCTGGGAAAATTTACTTTAAAGCAGCTTTAAATGAAAATCTATATAATTAAGGGAAAGACCATTGCTTCAAACAGATTGACTGTCTTCAACAAATTTCTCTCTTTCTAGCTACTCAGATATGCTATATTTCCTAATTATCACCTTTTAAAGGCCATCTGGGCCCCATTCCTCACCATCAGGGGGCAATTCCATTTGCATTGTTCATAGGCTTAGTCATGATCAAGTAGTCTGGTGGTAAAGTTCATTAGAAATTAGAAGAAAAGCATTAAACCTCACACAGTAAACTAAGTAGCTGATACCTACATACCCACAGGAGAGATAAGCATTTAATGCATATTCTCACACGACTTAACAAGTCTTCAATGAGTATTTTTTTTCCAAACTGCTTAAAGAATCATTTAGGCTGATCCCTGACCAGGTATGTAATGAAAATTCAATTCAATCTCTGCAAACTTCAAAATAGTTCTCAATTAAAGAGAAATGAACGATAAAATAATAGTCTATTAAATAAAATAATAAGCTATTTACATCTGTAAGCCTGAAAAGCCTACCAAGCTAATGCAATGATACTACTGTTTCTTCTGTTTTTTTCAGATGCTTGCTATGTATTGCAAATCAAAGCCAAGATTTTTCTAGTAATTGAATTAAACATAAAAATACAGATGCACTCTCATACACAGTGTTGTTATAAAATTACAGAAACAACAGTTTGTATTGACCACATGAGAAGAGTTACTTTGTATTGTCATGTAGCAAGAAATATCAATATACATTTCTCAACAGGTCAGTACAAACATGCACGGGGTAGCAGAGGAGGAAGACTGAGCAAGTCCTTGGCCTTGTGCCTGGTTCCTATACTGTAAGTGAGTATTTCATCATTACGGCCTCTTCAGAAGGTTTGGAAATGGTATTTTAAAAACCCTCAAGAAAGCTCAGAGAATCTATTTCACATAAATGACGGACCCATGGAAGTCAACACTGACTGCCAAATGCAGAGTCCTGTTTCAAAACAGAAGTGCCACAAAACCCCACTTTGACACAGATCTTTTGTCTCTGCAGTTTGTGCTTTGGGTCATTTTCTATCCTGTTGCCTGTAGTTTCTGGGAGCTCTATGCCCATATTAGAGATGAATTACCCCTACTTCTCAATGAAAATCCACTAGGGGAGATGCCGGTAAACTGCGCTGAGACCCACACAATAAAAATTTAGGAATTAAGGACATATGGACACTACCTGCTATCTTTCCATGTTTTTTAATTCTGGAAATTTTTCAGTCAGCTTGAGAAAACATGAAATGGTGGTGTTAATCACAAAACACTCGATGCTATAAAACATGATACACTATAACTTGAACGCTATAAATACACTTTCCCAGCTGCATAACAATTGCAGTATTACTGAGGTAATATGATGCATTATGTACATTTCACAATTTTGGGGTGAAAATGCAAATGTCAGCATATCATGGGCTATATCAAGAAGCTGTAGTCAGATATTAATGGCTAGATTTATCTTTTGAGTATTGTAGGCTGTTGTTATGTCAGTCAGAGACGAACTCCCAAGATTCTGGAGTAATTGATTTGGATTTTTCAGCGCTTCCTGTGAAACAGATAAGCTAGCTATAAGTTTATTTTCTCAACCTTCTGTGACAATACACGTCATCAGGTATTCCATTCATCTCCTGAAACTCGGAGGACTTCTCTCAGAAGCAACATCTGTGAGCTAATACTGCACCAAGGAGCACGTCCCAGCCAGCAGCACTGGTAGACAGCTCTGCTCCTTGATCAGGAGGGCCTGGCAGGCCCAGGTAGGGATGTCATTAGAAGGCTGTCCAGATGGCTGTTGAACTTTGCTGTGCAATGCAAGATTTGGAAGCTTTAAATCCTCCTTTCTGTTTCTAGGAAAGATGTATAGAACAACTGACTTCTTGTCTCACACTGGTGTAAACTAAACTTCATTGACACTTAACAACTTGATTGTGTTGTGACCTTTTAGAGGGTGTTTTGATTTTGGACACTAGATAGCTAAGGAGATATGCTGGTTCCAGGTGCTTCAGACTGGACAAAGTTCAGCATGTACAAAGCCCACATTTGAGGTGGTGAAGGGAGCTCTGATTGCCAGCTCCTCTTGACAGTTGCTTTTCTTATACAGTCATGGACAAAGAAAAGATAACCTCAGCAGAAAAATTTGGAATTGTCTTTTGCTTATATATTGTGATACTCTCATTTCTCAAGCATAGTTATCAATTATTTCTAAATGGTCCTTGGTGTAGGACAACCCTATGGACTTTTGAATATGATTCCAGAGGAAAAAAACCGACATTGCACGGAGCAATTCGATTTTCTAATCTGGAATCAAGCTATGTACTTGCAAATCAAGAAGAGCTAAAAGGTTATTAATGAGAATAACCAATACCTCTGATTTCATAGGCTGCCTTTCCTAGAAAATACATAGGACAGATTGTCATGGTTAACGCAAAATAATACATACAGGATTTATACAGGATGAAACTTATTCAGCAGGGTTTGGAGTATAATCAGGAGCATATATAAAATACAACATATGGAGACCTTTGACAAACAAAACTAAAAATCTTAGAGCATGAACTGAAAGTAATGCCACACTACTGCAAACTGGTGACAATGATTAAAATGTGGTGACAGACTTCCCTGAGATCTGTCCAACACAAATCGTCAGGACAATACTGGAATACCAGAATTTCCAGTTAAATACTGGAATTTCCAGTTGAAAGTCTTGAAAATGGCTGTAATTTCCATAGAAAACCTTGTCTTCCTGGTCCATAGGTGAAATAACATGTAATAGAAAACAACTTATCCTCTTGGAGGTTCCCACCACCCTGACAGTTTGAGGGGGAAAAAAAAAGGCACTTAACCCCCTCCAGCTGCTCTGCCTTTGCTGAGGTTCAAAGACTGAATGAATGCTTATTCTGTAGAAATATTCAACAAATGTAGAGATATTTCAGAAAGAAACTGTATTAATCAGATCAGGCTTCTCTTCTGGATGGTTGCTTTGCCTGTCAGTACCTCTGGGAAGCACTGGCTCATCTCGCTCCTTGAGCAGGAGCATGGTTGAGATGCGAAGTCCCCATCACCTGCCAACACCACTGATCCCCCAGGGCTGATTTTGGCCCTGGGCTGAGAGTATGCAAAATATTTTCAGGCACCTCAAAAAAAGGGTTACAGTATGGCCAGTCTGCAGGCGATGAACTAGAGTTTGCAAAATAGATGTTGCCATTTCACATTAAAAACATAGGTAATTTGCCAGCTTTTCCCTACAGCTGTGCCTTTTACTAGAATAGCCTACACCTGCTTTTGAATATTCTTTTATTATTTTCACTGAACAGTAAAACTTCAGTAAAAATGCAAGCCTTAAGTGGACCTATAAAGCCAGCACATGCAGTAAAATGTCACTGCCATGTTACAGAATTGCTTTACTACTTAACACTGCACAAGGAGTGTGTTTTCATAGTTGTGTTGAGTTTTAGCTACCTGGCTCCTACTGACTTTAATGGGAATCACACTGCTAAAACTCCATGCACTACTTTGTTACTTCAAAGTAATTTTTCAGTCCCCTGGAGAAGGTCATAGAAATATTAAAAACTAAAGCATTCTCCAAGGAACTCAGATTAAAGACTGCATCAGACTTTATAAAAGTGATTGGTCAAATATATAATATACTCTTAATGTTCTAGCTCCTGGTTTGTTTTCTTTAAAAAGAACCTTTGTGATGCTTTTCAGAAAAGGCAATATAAAGTGTAAAGAACAGCTCAGCAAGGCATAACACAAAGACATACAGAAGAGTTACTTGATACATTTTTACAGTGGTAAGGAATTATGATTTTGAATATTATGAGCAAATTCAGGGCAATTCTTAATTAAGACATTGTTACAAATCTATACCATTTGATTGCAAGCAATGCTGTAACACGAACATTTCTATTCCCTTTGACATGTTCCCTCTCCTTTTTTGTCCCCACAACTTACAACGTGGCTATAAAATCCCCTTTCCATGTGTCTCTCCTAAAGCAGGTTGACATAACTGCTCTTTCAGGCTGCTGTCCTCTGTAGTTGGTTTCTGGACATACACAACCTTCTTTCTGCTTAGAGCTTTGACAGTCTCACAACCGCGTTAGGCTTGCCACATTGAAAGCAAACTGTATCCACACCTTCAGCTGCACAGACAGACAGTGAGTACAAGCATTAGGAAAGATAATAAAGTAAACATGAATTCATGAAACTTGTATTAAATTTATCTCCAGGTTACTGGTGGCATAAGCAGCAATCCAGGCCATAAACTAAATGTGTGTCTGGTCGTGCTACCAAAAAATGGTATGTTTATATAAAAAAATAGTAATATCATGAACCTCAATAAAAATAAAAGTAGTTAACAGAATGTAAACACCTTAGTCAAAGAATTACATAAGCACAGAATCATTTAGGTTGGAAAAGACCCCTGAGATTATCAAGTCTAACCTTTGACTGATCATCACCTTGTCAACTAGTCCATGGCACTAAGTGCCATGTTCAGTCATTTCTTGAGTACCTCCAGGAACGGTGACTCCACCACCTCCATGGGCAGTCCATTCCAATGTTTAACAACATTGGAATTTCTGGAAGTTTCTGTGAATAAATTCCTCCGGATGTTCAACCCGAGCCTCCCCCAGTGCAGCTTGAGGCCATTTTCCCTCATGGAGTCACATGCTGCCTGGGAGAAGAGGTCGGCCCTCACCTGGCTACACCCTCCTTTTGGGCAGTTGTAGAGGCTCCCCTGAGCCTCCATTTCTCCAGACTAAACAAGCCCAGCTCCCTCAGATGCTCCTCACAGGACTCTCTAGTCCCTAGTCTTCTCTAGGTCTTTCCTTAATACCAAACTCGACATCTCGTATAAATTGTAAAGCTGCAAAAGCAAAACTAGAAACAAATAAATATAAAATCAAATGCACATAAAATGACAAAAGAACATTTTAAGCATGGAGCAAATTCCTTCCATACAGTGATGAAATATCTTCAGCCTTCCACCTGGAAGCAAATTGAGAAGCTTACTAGCCATATCACTTCTCCCAAAATACTACATCCTGCATAAAAGCATAGTCAAGGCACATGGAATAAACCCATATTTACTACCTGACAATCCCAGCTACAATCTTAAAAATGTGGATCAAGATAAATATAAGCATGTGTAAATACACAGACAAACCCTGAAGCAGACAGGCATGCCCCTCTCACACGTCCAAACAATCACATTTAAGGAGAAGAAGCATATACATACATGCAATAGATTTCTGTAAAACTGGGATTTTTTTTTTTTTGTGTTTCCATCATCTCTACATACAGTTGTCAAGTTACAGACCAATTAAGCTGAAATAACCTTCTGCTAAAGTCTTGAACACAAAGCAAAGCGCTAGGATGATGCAAAGCAAGTGTTACCATCTTGGCCAATTCACATGAAAAATGACTGTGGCAATATCATCACACTATAGATATCCTAAAACAAAACAGGTCATGTTCTGCTTTTTTTGTCACAGGAAAGGCAAATTGATGCATAATTAACAATTGGCTGATGCAAATTCTTTTACATCTTTTAATTGGTGTTAATTAGATTAGAAGTAAATTTTCTTTTATCTCACCATTCTAATGCGAACTAATCTTCTCAGCAGCATGTCAAAGTTTCCCTTTTAATTAAACTTTTCAGCTGGGAACTTCGGCAGCACTCAGGCAGCAAAAGATATGATTTAAAGCACAAGAATTGTGCTGGGTTTTATGAATGGAACATCAAAAATTTAAAGCAATGATTAAAAAGGCTCAGCAGAACTTCAGGAATCTGAATTTTGTGGAGGCAACAGTGAGCTTTTAAAGCTGCTTCAAGAATGCACCAGCAGCACTCTCCAGCCACCCCTTCCACATTCAAATCCATCCTTTTACAAAGGAAAACTACCCCAAATGTAAAACATCTTCTGTGAATTAACTTCCCCCTTTCATACTGCTTCCCCCAAAATATTGCAGCTCCTCTAAAATTGTTAACATGCAGAAGAAACCACAAAATACATTTAATATCTTTTATGGGAAGTTGACCTGAAATAAAATTTTATGTAGTTAAGGACTTTTGATAGTTCTTCATCCAACTTTTTTCTCTCTCTATGGGGCAATGGTGATTGAAACCTAATGTCTGCTGCACAAAAAAGGCCATAAAATGTTTTACGCAGAAGTAAAACAGTAGCCATTAAGTTTTGCTATGATGTTTGAGTAGATATGCAGCATGAAAACATGATAAAAGAGCCATAAACTGATTGTGATCAAATGCAATTACAATGACTTCTCTCCAATGAGTGACATGTACTGAATGCACTTACAGTTCCTTGCAAAATTACTTTGGGCAAAGGACCAAGAAAACACTATATCCTTTTTACGAACGGCAGCTTGCCAGGGAAATCGCAAACACACAAGCTTTAATATCTATGGCCAAAAAGCACTTGGGAACTCATTAGCAAAAGGTTTAAAAGACTCACTTGTGAAAGACAGCTTTTTTTTTTTTGCGATCAGAGCAGCATCCTGGAGAGTCCAGCATTTGAGGTGTTGGGAAGAAGTGCTCCCAGAGAAAGGGGAGAGGAGCCCTAGGCAGGGTGGGTACCCTTTTTCCTCGCCATATTTTGTTCCCATGACGAAAGTATGCTCCAGAAAAAAGCAAATTGTTTTGAAGTTTTTCCCATAAAAGTTTTATATTGTGCTCTGACAGAGGACTTGTGAAAATGGCATCATAGCCTAACATTTTTTGATTTTGCTAGGAATATTGTCCTTCAGCATTGAATAACTAAGATACAAGCTGACAGATTTGAAATAAGATGAATCTGATGACTCTTTACTGTGAGACTGGTGAGGCAGTGGCACAGGTTGCCCAGGGAAGCTGTGCATGTCCCATCTCTGGAAGTGTTCAGGGCCTGGTCTAGCAGACAGTGTCCCTACCCATGGCAGAGGGGTTGGAACTAGATGGAACTAAGGTTCCTTCCAACACAAACCATTCTATGAATCTATGAGTCTGTGATGTGGGCTCTTTTTAAAAGGCGAATAGAAACCAAGGTCTGTGGAATTTCGTACCTTTTATTGTGTTTTGGAATTTTGATTAGATAACCTGGTTTAACTTTTACATCTCCAAAGGACTTGCATATTTTGAGCAGTCAGATCAAACCTCTGGATTTACTGAGAGGTACACAGCAAGGAGGAGACATGCTCAGTCATTTGAAGTGCCAGAAGGTGGTGAGCACTGCCAGGTCACTCTTTGGCTAACAAGATTTAAGGAAGATGGTGTAAAGATATTCCAAGTTATCTCTGTGTCAAAACCAAACATGCAATATTAATGTGTCAACACCAGCAATTTCCTTCAGAGTGAAATTTCCATGAGGTATTTTGAAAAATACACACCTGGTAGCACTTCTTCTATAGTACCATGATTTTCTATATCTACCTACAAAGAAAGGGAATGGAAAACAGGACTTTCCGTGGAACTTAAAGCATTTTTCTTTATACAGGAAGTACAAAATAGGGTTGGAGCTAGAGACGTCAATTTGCCTGTGTTTCTATCAAATAAAAGAGAGGAAAAAAAATGCACAAAACTGACACTTCCATTGCCTAAGAAACTAAAGGTATTATATCTTAGGGGCACCTAGAAAGTGCAGAAGTGACTGCTGATGCTTAGTAAAGGCACTTAATGGGTTACTGAAACTTAGGTACCCAGGAGCAACCTGAGTAGAGAACTGAACCTTCTGAGTGAAGAATAAGTTCCCACCACACCACCAAGATTCACTTAATGGAAACTTAAGATTTAATTAATTTGATTTTATTTGATTTCATTAATTTGATGTTATTTATAGCTTATAGAGTTGCTATGAAGTTGGATTATTTATAAAAATAAAAAACAGGAAAAAAAGGAATACTAACCTAGAATTATTCTAATTTAATACTAATTATGCAGAGCAGGTTTTTTTATAGTGGGGTTAGGTTAAGGGCTTATCTGTCCATTCTATATAAACTTTAGGTTTTTAACTTACATTAAAATTTAACCAAATATTTGAATGCTCTAGAAGGTGTCAGTGTAAGCACCTCTCAGTATACTGCAGAGTATGAACCAGAAAGGACAGAAAAAATCCTTTCTAACCCTTAGCCTGTTTGAAAAAATGTCATGGTAGATACCCATATCACCAGTAAGAGAGCAAGGAAACACACAGTAACTTGAACTCCTCGCCCAGAAAGTCAATAAATCTCTCCTAAAAACCAGAGCCTGCTCAGTGTTCTCCTGCCTTATTAAATCACAAACCACAAAAAAAAAAAAAAAAAAGCACTGCTGCAACTTCATCTAATTACTAGATTGTCTTAGAAGATGGGAGGAAAATTTGGACATGAAAGAGGTGAAGTTCACTGCTCCAGAAGCAATGCTATGATGCAGCACGAGCTTTGGTGGTGAGGAACCTCCCTCCTCCACAGAGCTTTCTTTTTTTAATCCTACACATTAGCTTTTTAATATTAATTATCAATTTTGGAACAGTGACGCCAGTCAGTAATTACTAATAGTAATTAAATTAAACTGAAATGTAACAAGGGAAATGTCTATTTCAAGATGTATCTGCCTGTGGAACAAAAGCCTTCTACAGCAGCGGGTTAAATAAGAGAAGCTATGTTATGCTTCAATTCAGGAACATTCAGGCAGACTACACTCTCACTCCTTTTAAAGTGTATGAATATGGTGAGGAGTAGTTCCTTTTCTAGGTTTTTCAGAAGAGCCCAAATTCATCACAGCTAAACTTCTACACCTTAAAGAAGTGCAAATTGCTCTTGAGCATGAAGTGGCCCTCAGCAGTGGCATGCACGATGGGTAAGACATGAAACAGCGGCGCTAACAGTTTAGACTGTGCAAGTATAAAGACTGTATGAAGAAGAAGTGACAGCCTGACTCTGACCAGTGTCCCCCAGCATGGAAAGAGTTAGACATTTGCTTAGCCAGTGTTTAACACAGCACAAGCACTACAATTCCTTCACAAAGGGGATGGAAGTCCCAGAAACTCTGGTTGACTTGAGGCTGGAGGAAGCTCCCACTTCTCTGGGTTTTTTGAAACTGCACTTCCACCTGCACCAAATCCACACAACCACATAAAAAATATGCAGTAACATCCAAGAATAACTTTCTGGTGGTTGCCTAATGGTGGTCAGTCAAAGAGCACAGGTTCAAGGATTTTGACAAGCTATATTGATGTATGCTGTAAACCTGGAACTGCATGGACCATGGAGCATCAGCTCTTCCCTCATTTCCAAAACTGAAAAACTGATGGCAGCCCGCTGCAACCACAAAAATTCATGCAAATGTTAGACTTGCAAATAATATTTAAACTCCTCCAGAAAAATAACCGCTTTAAAAAATAGCCAAACAAAACCCTCTGGAGCAAGGTCTGCTTCTTGATGAAAACTCTTCAGCTTTCTCTCGCTAAGTACCTGGACATTATAATCTTGGCCATGCCTCTAACATCTGGAGTTAAAATCCTGAAAAAATAATGTTACTATGTGTCAGGAAACAAAAAATTCCCTTTTGATGAGAAATGGAAGATTTGGTGAGACTGAAACTCCCATGCAATAGGGAAAATTCCCCAGAGAAGCTGTAAAATGTCCATGTGCACAAAAATTCCATTTTCCTTATAGAAACTTTTTGGTAAGCTGTTCCCATGGGAGGATGATACAAGGAGCACTGTGTTGCTACCTCCAACATGAAGTGTCTGCTGGTGAGTCTCTCGCCACCCACTCAGCCCTCACCAAACTACCTACTCCAAAACGGAATGATCTTTGGCACACACAAGTAAATTGCTGCAGCACAGACATATCTGGACAGTAATTAATCACTTCGAATGCTCAATGTGTTTGGATATAAAATTAAGAAAGTCAGGTTGTTAGAAAATGACAGATTTAAGCACCATCTGGGCTCTGTGGCCACAGTGGCGCGAATTCCAAAGGAAGGCTTAACAGTGCATGATCCGAGAATCCCATCTGTCTCAGCTGAAATGAAACAAATAAATAAATAAACCAGCAGCCTCATTTACAAGGTTTTCTCATGTTTCCAATCTAAAAATCATCTTGCAGTAGGAAAGACTATAGACTTGAAAGCATTGCATCTTCAAAAGGCATCTTGTACCTTTTACATACATTATTAAAGAATTATACCTCTAAGGAAAAATCTCTAAAGAGGTACACCTGTATAGATCACACATTGTGAAACAGCAGTTCCTACTATGAGTATGTTTTCATACTATAAAGTGACAGTAAAGAAATTATGTATAGGACTCTTCCATTGGTTTAGGAAAGCCAAAGTGCTATTCTGGCACCCACAACCTCCCGCCTTTCCCAAGCCACAGCTCACCTGCATCTACCCCATGGCAGATCTGCCTGTGGATGAAATGCAGTCTCCTCAGTTGCACCTCCTTCTGGCCACCTCACTGCAAGGGCAGAAGCCACACAAAACAAAGTCACCTGCAACTAGTTAACCTGCAGGATGTCTTCAGTAAAACTTCTCTGGCATGGGAAAAGTAAATAAAGAAATGATCCAGGGCAGATGAACACTGAATGTGAACACAACTATTTGCCTCAGAAAAATTTAGCCAGGTGGATTTAAGTATAGAGGTGAGGAATACTCTGGTGAAGTTCCTGGTAGTCTGGCCCAAGTACCACCCTCCACCCAGCTGAGCACCAGGCAAGTGATTGAATGGACAATGACTGGTTCTCAAGCACCGCCATGCCCCAGTGCTCAGGGCAGTGCTCTCTGTGTCAAGGTGCCTCTTTTGCTCTCTAGGAAAGATGGGACTTTTTAACCTTAGCAGTTCTACCCTTGGCACATACCCTGACCCCCACACTGGTCCAACCTGTATGGAGCTCACCCAAAGGAAGAAAAACCTCAAAACTGGCACCCATCAAAGCCATACCCTCTCCTCCTCCCCTAAAGCCACATGCTCACTTTTCCTACTGTTAAGGGGAAAGGAAAGAACTCCATGGACATCTGTGGGTCTTTTCTGAAGTCTTAGGGAAGGGGGTCCTCCAAGGGGTTTGACTGCCTCATCCTCTTCTATGGCCAACAAGTGACTACCACCTCTCTCACACAGCCACTTTTCACTAAAACTGAGTCCTTCTTCCCATCCTGCCTACCTCCAACAGCTGGAAGAGGCTCCACAGACATACCAGCAGGAAATATGACCAAAAAGTACTAGTTAGTAGTTTTAGACTTCAATAAAAGATAGCATCATACTGCAGGATATTTTAGCTTCTTTCAAATAGAGACACTTGTATAAAGGCTAAATCCTGGAAAGATTTTTTTTTTCAATATCTAGATTTTACCTTTAGTAGATCTTTTTGCATTTGTAATATGGAATATGTGGGTAGATTCTTCTGGATCAAGAATGTAGCACTTCTTTGACCTTGTTCTTATGATGCAATTTCCAGTGTACATTTTTGTATGAGAATTGTCTGGACCCAAGTGGGTAAGCAAATAGATAATATATTCTGGCATTTAAAATAACTTTTAAGTAAGTGGCACTAAATTTGCTTATCTTTCCTTTTTAGAAAATTTGTTGTGTAGTTGGTGGGGGTCTCCTTTCAGAAAACTCATGCAAACTCCTGTGGGCATCACTGATAGCTCATCGAGATGACAATGCAAATGATGAGTTTCCACATAGCTCCATACACAAAATACTGCCACACATTAAAAGTAAACAAACTGTACTATAGTCCACAAAATAAGAATTTGCTACAAATGATAAAGAATAGAAATAAGAAGGGGGAAATGTGATTATTCTTAAATCTTCTTTCAGGTGATGTCTAGCAGAAAGATGATCTCTCCATATTAGAGAAATTAAGGAATCTGGAAAAAATCACACAAGAGACCAAGCTTCTCTACAACAAAACGACACCAGGGCCTGATGCTGGCAAGCAGCAGGCACCAGTCTGTTGAAGTCTTTCCTCAGGAAGGTCTCAGCACCTCTGATGCTTGGGTTTGATGCCCTGTAAAGGTGAGCCAGCAAGGGCTGCCCTGCTACTCTGCGCTCCTCCACTGCTGTCGGTCTGCTACTAAAATAAATGAGATTTACCGCTAGAAAGACAGAAGAACAGTAATTGATGGGCAGGCCATGCCCCAGTGATGGGAATGGCCGATGGCGTGTGCAGCGCCTGTGTGCAGAGGGTGACTGGCGGAGCTTGCCCTGGCATTCCTAAGCACCTTTCCTGGGAGCACTGCTTATCTGAGACACTTTGAGATGCCCTGGTTTTGCAAGATGACAAAAGACGCAAAGTACTGACATAATTTTTGTAATGCACCATTACAACCAACAACAAATATTTTCTCACTAAAGACTATTTATGAACTTCCTGGGAGTCAGACAAAAGATGTGTTTGTTCTCCCAGCAGATGTTGCACAAAAATGAATCTGCTTCCCAAAAATGGGCTTTTTTTCTCTATAAGTAAGCTAGCACATACTTATAATTTTTTCTTTGTTCATCAGTTTAATCAGCTCCATCAGCTTTAAAATAAGATGAAAATGCATCTTTTTTTCTGCAGATTTTTGATGTAAAACCCTTGGAGTGCAAAAATAGGCCCAGAGCACTTCAGATAAGCTGAAAAAAATATTACATTTTACATATTCTCATATTATTTTATGGCCTATTACATATGATATTTCACAATACAGTAAATTATGCTATACTATTAATAAGATACATTTTATTTTCGTATAATTTAGTCTTTATCACTCTGGTTCTTTCTTAATATATACAAAAAGATATATATCTATTATATATATTTGTATCTATTAAGACTATATACAGGGTTTTATATGTGCAAAACTAGTAGATGTTTCCCTGTGAGAGAGTTTTTGTACTGGTTAGTTAAGAAAATAATGAACTCAATCCTCATCACTGCACACCTTCTCAAGGACACAATCTGCAGGAAGGGTAAACATTTTCATGTGTTGTGGTGGGCAAGCCATGCTTGGTGTGCACCAGAGTGGAATCAAATGGCCCACAGGCTACCAATCCATTTGCATTGCATTTGGTATCATCTCCTCCGTTTACAGAACAGCTGTGTAAACTGAAGGGCTGGGAAGGGAGGGCAGCAGGGATTTAGGCTGGGGTTTGAGATTGAACACACACAAGAGAGGAAAGAGACAAGTAGGGCCAGGCAGTCCGGCTGCAGCTCCAACATTAGACACCAAGCATCCCTTTGCTACCCACATGGAGAGCAAAAGCAGAGCACCTTGGTCTGTGGGATGCACGTGGGGACACAGTGGGAGCCAGCACTGGGAAGCCCAAGGACAGCAGGGGAAGAGCATGGTCCAGCTTGGCCAAATTACTTCAGAGAGGGCACAGTACAAGGGGTTGCCAGAGACAAAACTACTGCTCCAGAGAGCAGCCTTTGGACACAGAGACTGCCTGCTTTGGGGCACTGTGGAGGGCAGGTGCATCTCCAGCGGGCACGCTCCCTGTCCAGCGGGCAGCTGTGGGGCCAGGGAGCCAAGTGGGGTGGGGCTGCCAGAGCTGGGGCAGCCTGGGGAGCCGGCTGAGGGCACATGGGGCCTGAGTACCCCAACAAAAGGGATTATATTTTTTATTTTGGGCTTGAGAATGTTTTGCAGTCCTTGGGTGAACTGCAACCTGTCTGTGCAAGTCTTGCAGTTTTTTGACCAATAAAAGGACTTGAAATGCATGCCTGCCTGGTAGTGCTCTGCTCTTCTAGGAGGAATTATAAATACTTCGAGATTCTTGGAGGAAAGGAGTAAAAATATAATTACCATCAAGGAAAACAATTAAGAGTTTTCCTTATGGGGAATGCCTCTCGCTTTACATTTTTTTAATGCAAATTAACCCAAGGTAACTCTAGCCACATGAAAAAAATTAGATCTTATTAAATGTTCACTTTGCACTGAAGCCTGAAATCGGCTGGGTGACACTTCTGAAGAGCTCTATTGTAAAAAAGTAAAAACTCAAGCAAGGAAAAGGTAAAACAGAAGTCATTCCTTAGCGCTGAACCCAAATGATGGTGAAATCGAGTTAAACAACAGCATGTGTTGGTGCTAATCTTCACTCTCAGAGGCAAATTATTTCTGAAAGTCCCCAAACTCGCTGTAATTACCCAGCCGATGTTGCTGCCTCAGACCAGGCACGGCACCATTTCAGCGACAGACCCTTACAGAAGAGGCAAAGCCAGCGAAGTTATATGAAGATTAATAGAAATCTGAACGGCGCTACATCTAAAATAAACAAAAGCTTTTGTAGCAGCGCTGAAAGGCCCATAAAAGTAAACTACAACCTCGGCAAAGCCTTTTAAACTGACAAAACCGGGCGGCAGAGGTCAGGGAGGCAGGCGGGTCAGCAAAGCCCTGCCTGCAGGTTTGGGGGTCGCTCCGTCTCCCCGCTCGCTCGCTCACATGGGGGCCTCGCCGGGGCCGAGGAGAAAGCCCATCGCCGCTCCTCCTCCGCCGGAGCAGGAACACTTGAACTGCCCTTCTGTCTCAACAAAACTTTAGTTTGCTGATTGGGCACGAAACAAAAGAAAGACAGCGGGACGCGATTTATAAGGGGGCAGGGTAGGCTGACATGCTATTGTACTCCAGAGGTATCCACAAGCTGTTAATTCCATTTTAACATTGTTAATAAGACTGTTAACACATCTGACTTTGTTTAGAGACTTTGAAAACATCAACAAACTGAAGAAAAAACCAAAACGAAACAAAACAAAAATCAAGAACCCCACCCGCACTAGAAGTAAAATATGATCGTTTCAAACAGCATCAAACATCCAAATGTGACGCTTCTGCCTGTCCGGACCTGGCAACGAGGAGGAGATATGGCAGGGAGGCTCAGGGACGTGCATCCACATATTCTTCATCCTCTCGCTCGACTATTTAGCTATTCACATTTTCCAGGTTAAATTTAAAGGACTCGTTTCTAAGACCACTGCCGTTTTGAGAAGGAGAGGGAATAGACCTGGACTCCCCCCTCCTCGCACACCTCTCCCTTGCTCGCGCTTGCACGCAGGCAAATGTGCAGATTTAATCAGTGAGGAATGTTTTAAATGAATAATTGGGTCTGACAGATTTATTGCAGTTAATTTTGCAATAGAATGGAAAAATGTTTGGATCTCAGCCTTTAAAGTATTAGGAAAACAATTAATCCATCACATAACGGAAATTCCTGTATTACACCCCCATGTCCAATTAAATAATGTCAAGTAATCTTACATTGTAAAATGCTGAAAATTGAAGCTCAAATAATTGAGTGGGATATGCTTTAATTTTTAAAGGAACCTTGAAACAAAAATCACATCAAATTAAAATCAGATGCTTCGATGAAAGGCTGTTTTGGTTTGTTTTATTTGGAGGGGGAGATGTTTTTAAATGTAAAAGAAAAAAACCCCAGCCTTGCTCAAAAAAACAATAATTTCTCTTTTGCTCTCCAGTTTTTCCATCAGGAACGCTGCCTTAGCAAGGCAGTCTGAAAGCAAATCAAAAGCTTTGGGATGAAGTCTGCGACCGCATTTTAAAAGACCGCATTCTTTTAAAGAACTTTAAAAGGAGATAACCAGCACTTCTCTTTTCCAGCAGGCAGAGGGGCTGATTCCCGGGTACTTACTCAGACACAACTCTCCGAGACTTCAAGCCGTGTTTTGCTTGAATAACGTCCCGTAGGATCGAGTCCCCAGTTTAGGACCGACTGACAGCAAACTTCTGAGCCTGAAAGTAAGCGGGATTCGTTTGTTTTTGTTTACAGACCAAAGCTGCTAATGCTGTAAAATTGCTTACTGTCACACTCCATCTCCTTTTTATTAAAAGTAAGGTAAAAAAAAAAAAAAAAAAGGAAAAAAAAAGGAAAAAAAGCAGCCTTCAAATCAAAGAACTTTTACAGAATAACAAAATCACCGACTTACAAATGTCTTGCCTGCCCCTGAAATTTGAAACTTGGCAAATTCATCCCATTCGGCTGCTGTACAAAAGGTCCCTGAAGCGTGTTACAGTAGGGACCCACGATCTTCCCAAATACTTTGACAGTTTCTAAACTAGGGGATGCGGGGCTGCGGTTTCAGGGCTCCCTCAGCTAGAGCGAAGTGAAAGAGGTGGTGAAATTTTAATATCGCGGAGGTTTAAGGGGACTACGTCCGGCTGTTTTTACAGGGGGATTGCCGACGGTCCTGTGGCAGGCGAGGTAGGGAGCGCGGGGACAAAAAGGGATTGGAGCACGTGTCGCTACAGAAAGGCAGCAAAAAGAAAGAAAGAAAAGTTGGAGGCACTGGAGAAGGAGTAAATATAAAACATAAGGAAATATCCTTCTAGTATGTCAATGGCAAAAAATAACAAACTGAAATCTCAGGTCGCATTTAAGGGCAATAAATGCTGTAATGACTTGCTGGCACCTTCGTTAAGGCACTGTCGGCATGGCTGGACACAAGAAAATGGGGATTACACTGAATGAAAGAAGTGTAAGACTTGGCCACCATCGTTCAATTTGTTTTTCCAAATACAACACGCTTCTTATTTTGCTGGTTTCTTACAATCTTGACGTTCTGGATACCCACATTGCCACCCAACTATTTCTGTTGCCATAACAACATCAGAAATTTGTTCCTCGATGTCCTTTCTAGTAAAATAATTTTGGGACTTGGGAGCTTTCAAAGACGGGACAGTTTCTCAATTTAGGCAGCTCACACCTTTCTCACAAGGAACCTATTTGTTTCTGTTTCCCTAAAGAAAAAAAAAAAAGGTAATTTGAAAGCGATGCCTCCTTCTTCCCCCCTTGACTTTGGACACAGGCCTGTTGCTATAAACAGTTTTTCTGGGGGACTTAGATTTTCAAGAAACAGACAACCTACAGCAGCCAGGGGACCACCTCCTAAGCCTTACAGAAAGGAAAGAAGTATTGTACATGCAAACCAGCATCCGAAATAATGGCCAAGTTTTCACCACCTATCCAAAGGATGGGTTTTAAGATCTTCAGAAATTAAATATACAACCAAAAATTACTAAGAAAGTGTAATAACGCTGTATAATTTGTATGCTGTCACTTAGGAGATCCTCATCCCTCTCTCAAGGCGACTAGAGCTCTCTTCGAGAGCTGCTCCTTGGCATGGCTTATTATTATTATTATTATTATTATTATTATTATTATTATTATTATTATTATTATTATTATTATTATTATTATTATTTTCTTTCTCAGAGCAGCTCAGAATTAGTGAAATAAGAAAAAACAAAACCAAAAAACCACCAAACAACCCCTGGCTCTTTACCATTAAATAAATTGGATTCCCAGCACAAACAGCAAAACAATGGCCAAGAGGATGTGACTAACAAACGCCGAGGGAAGAGTCAAGCTGCCCTCTCTTTGCATATGCAGCCAAACAGAAGTCATTGGGGCTGGGATTCTTTCCCTTCCTATTTAACATATCTGTGCATTTCAATAAATTGAGATGAACAATGCCCGGCTTTCAAAAGTTGCAAATTACTGGGAATACATTGCAAAACGTGAATAGCCCATAACATTGGGAAATGTTTTAAAGTATTTTTCTTTGGGTTTTTGTTTAGCTTTGTTTGGGGTGGGGGTTTTTTTTGGTTTCGTTTGGTTTTTTTGTTTTGGGATTTTTGGGGGGAGGGTTGTTCGGTTTTGTTTGGTTTTAAAATGGTTTCTTGTTTTGTTTTGTTTTGGGTTTCTTTGGGGGTTTTTGGGTTGGTTTGGGTTTTTTAATGAGGAAAAGAAGAGGGAGAAATAGTAATGCTCTAGGAAAACAATCCTAGACTGGGAAAAAAGTGTGCCCGTGAGATATACAAGAAAATTCAAGGGATAAAAATGGTTAGTGTGTGTATTTTGCAAAAGAGCAAATATCCATTTATCTCACTGGCTGGTCCAAGCCAGACAGGGAGTTCTTGCTCATGTGTATTGACGATCTTTAGCAAGACGCAAATATTTCTTGTCTTCGCTGCCGATGGCAAGCGGACACCTGCACACCTGCACCTCGAAAGTGGATAATTTCCCTTTTTCGCTGTTACCGGTGGCATTTCCATAGTTGCTAAAGCAGCGTGATGGGAATCGCGCCCTTTCCGAGCAGCCGCTTTGGCAGCACAAGTCGGAGGGCGCCCGCCACGCTCAGGAGAAGGGAGGGGAATAACTCCCCACGCGGGAAAAAAAACTCGACAACCCCCTCGGTAAAAAACCAAACCGAACCAAATCAAAACCAAAAAGCTAAACCGAAACCACCTGACGCTTTTAAACGGCGACGTGTCTACGTGGAAATGTCTCTTTTTCGGACACTCCGTGGGGTGGGGCGGTTCCCGCTCGCCGTGGGGTGACCCCCGCGCCTCTCCGGGCCCGGCGCCCACGCCACGCCGGGCGGGAAAGCGGGGCCGGGGCGACACCCACCGGCCGCCCCGCGAACTGCAGCCAGCGCCGCCCGCCCCGACGGGCACGGCCGGGCGGGATCCGGGCAGGGATGCGGGCCGGGATGTGCACAGGGATCCGGACGGTGGCAGGCAGGAGCGTGGGCTGTGGCAGGCAGTGCGCTGGGAGGGGGTAGCGAAGGGGCGGGCAGAGATGTGGATGGGGCAGGCTGGGATTCGGGCAGGGTGCGGGCAGGGGCAGAGAGGAATGTGTGCAGGGGTGCGGGCAGGGGGCAGGCAGGAAAGCCATCAGCTCAGCATTCCTGGCTGGCTTTAGATCTCCACAATTGTTCCCCCCTTCCCTCCCGGCGGGGTGAGGAGGGAAGCAACGACTTCAAAGAGGAAACTTTCTGCATGAGGCAAAGACGAGAGTTGTGTCTCTCTGTTACCCGGACTATTACTGTTATTAATATTTCAATACTCTCGTTCTTCTCTTTCTCCCTCTTTTTTAAAATCTTTTTTTTTCTTTTTTCCTTTTTTCTTTTCTCTCTCTCGCTCTCGCTCTCTCTCTCTTTTTTTTTTTTTTTTTTTTTTTTTTTTTTTTTTTTTTTTTTTTTTTTTTTTGTCAGCTTGCTAATGAAGCTGTTGCTATTCCTGGGAAAGGAGAAGGCAACACGCGGTGAGGGAGGCGTGCACACCGATAACTCCTTTTCCAATTTGTTTTCTCCTGAAGAAAATGGAAAATATCTCCGGCCAAGGAATTGGCCAGCAGCTCTCTGGTTCCTCTGCTCCCGTCCTTGCCCCGAGGGGCTCTGACAGCAGCAGGGCTCCGGGGTGAGCCGCTTCAGCCCCAGGCCAACCCGCAGCACCTTCCAGCACCTTCTGTCTGAGCATTTTCAAAGGGCTGCACAAACACTAATTAATTACCCGTGCTCCGTATCCGTGCAAACGGGGACCCGGGGATCCATTTTAACCACTTGCACGAGGAGAGCCAGTAAGTCACCGAAGTCGAGACAGAAATTAAAATACCAATTTTCTCGTCTTTAAATATACATCCCATTGACCACTTTACCATTCCAAGAGAAGAGGAGGGACAGGCTGATGGAGAAATTAATTCCCCATCTTGCATTCAGCCTAGAGACACAAAAAGCCAAACAGCGGCATAACAGGCAGCTTCCCTCACGTTCACATCCGTTTGCACCGTGTCTTTTACCCTCAAATGCTTTACACAGTCAAAACAACACCAAGAAAGAATTAAAAATCATTAGGAGGAGAGGAAAACTAATTTGAAAAATATGGGAATGCTCATAGCTGCTCAACTGAGCTTTTAACCAGCTGAAGAGCCAGTTTTGGTGTAGAGAAAGGAGAGGGATGTCCCTGGTATTAGGAACTACAAAGGAGGAGACTCCAGCATCAATACAGGCCAGAGTGCAGGAGACAGAGACGGAAGACAAATATTCATGGGAGCCGTGGGGGTGAGGTGGGGTGGGGTGGTGTCACGGAGATAGATGGGACCAGATTTTCCAGGGCAACTGAAGATGCAGACAGGCACCTGGCAGGATTTTCAAAAGCAACTGAGCAAGATAGGTGCCTAAATCCCACCGATTTCAGTGGACGGGAGGATGTCTAACCTGCTTATGCTCTTTTGAAAATCCTATTAAGTGCCAGCTGCATGTTTAGGAACCCAAACACATTTGAAAATTTATTGTAAGGCTCCAGGATGGATCAACTTTAAGAGCACAGTGTTGTTGTGATGATGTCAAGAAGTAGAAAAACAAAGCCAGGTTCCTTCTGTGTCCAAAAAGGAATCTGGTGGTTAGGAAATAAGAGAATACTTCTTTCTATTTAAAGAAATAATTTTGCATCTTCCCATTTAGCCGTCCTCATTTCTAGTTCCTCTTTGTCTTTCATAATAAACCAACTGAAGTGAGTAGGGATTTAAGGCAGAAAACAAGTGATGCTGCCAGGCTCCTGACACAAGTGTGCTTGTGGCAGTGCTGGGGGGACTCACAGATGGGTGCAGGGGGGACAGGTAGTGCTGGCTATGCAGTGAGGCAGCAGGGCTGCGGGGAACGCTGCTGGGACAGCGATGTGTCGCTGCAAATGCAGGGAGGCAGGAGACAACAGGCAGGCATCCGGGAACAGCTTTGCCATCACGCTCAAATGCAAAACGATGTGACTGAGGACATCAGGTGACGTCCCTTTACTTTCAGGGGGTGCTTTGGGGCAACTCAGATAAAGCAGTATGTTACCACGAAATAGCTGTATTCGGCATGTACCTCATTAAGAATTTCAGCATTGATGACAGATGGATTGGGTTGGTTTTTTTTTCTCAGAATCAAGGTGATTTTTCCGGCATGAATTTTCTTGTAAATTTTGATGATCTCATTTATATTTTTTTGAAAACTGTTAAAACAGGATTGTTGAGGGACTGCCAGACTTTCCCATGAGTTCGCTTTAAATATTTAGGTAGCAGCTGTCTCTTGATCACTGATGAACTTTAAAATCCACAAAGTAAAATCTCAACAAACACTTATGTAAAGACAGAGGCTTTCTGAAAGAGTCTACAAAAAAATCCCACTATTTTTAAAGCATCTTAGCACCACCAGTTAAACTGACACAGCAAACCCATTGTGTTTTGCACCAGTTTTGTTTTGCTCTATACAGCTGTGTTTTCACAGATGCAAAACCATGTGTCTTCAGCAAAAGGTCTACTCTTCCCTTCAGATGTGAGCGAAGATCAAAGGTTCAAACACAGAAATACAAGCTCCTTTTCCCTTTGAAACATGTTTTTATTTTTTACAGTGGCTCTACACCAGAATTTCCATCTGTTGTCCTTATGCAGTGTACAGGTTAACTTTAACAGCCGGCTTTGCGATGCTGTTATCTCAACCCAGAAGCACAGAGATGAATCACTCGCATGTAGGCTCTGAACATCTGACCAAGCAGCAGAAGCGGAGCTGCCTCAGACAGCCATCACTTCATGGAGGTGGTGGCTCAAGGAGACTTGTTCCTTCCTTTTCAACATAAAATTAGGAATTTCTTGAATATTATATGACTATGGTCACATATAAAATTCTCTAGCCTTAATCTTTGTTGTAGTAGAACAGTGTGATCCCTTTAAACGGCAGCGTGTCTCTGTAACACGAGAGACTTCAGCCTGTGGCGTTTAGATAGTGTCACTTGACATTTTGTCTCTGCTTCTCCATCAGGCAGGCTTGGAACCGCCTCGGAAATAATGTTTTCCTGGAATCACAGAATGGCTTGGTTCAGAAGGGACATAAGAGATCCTGGCTGGTCGGAAAGGGCCCTGCGTTACTGCTGTTTCTGTGACTGGCAGGGAACAATTTATCTATACTTCACAATAGCGTGCTATTTAATAAATTTTTAAATTAACAAATAGGTAAATAAAGAGAAGAGTGTTGGCGGCAGCTGTGCCCAGAGAGCAGCGCCGAGGCGCCGGCAGAAGCTCTCGGCTCCGAGCAGGCCCCGAGCCGGGCGCGGCCGCTCCGCCGGGCCGGCACTGCCATCTAGCGGCGCCCCTGCCCCGGGCCGCGCGGCTGGGCCCACGCCGCGCCCGCCGGCAGCCGCCGCCGACACCGCCGCTCCCCGGCCTGGAGAACGAGCACGAGCTGCGAGCAGACAGCTCCGAAACGGCAGGTGAAGCGCGGGACAGGGTCCGTGCCCCGTCCGGAGTGAGGCAACCCCCGGCGAGGAGCTGGAGCAGCCCCCGGCCGCCTCTCCCCACCGCACAGCTGCGCAGGTGTTTATGGCGCCGCCATGTCCTGATTCACGCTATTCCAGGTGTGGGGCGCACACGCCAGCCGAAAGAGGAGTCGGCGTCGCAGCTGCCACCACGGAGGCCACTGGGCGGGCGATGGCAGTCGCGGCCCCTCCGTGCTCCCGGCAGCGCTCATGCCGTCAGGAGAAGCCACAGCTGGCATCGCCCAGGCGTGTGGCTTTATTCGCACGACGCCTGGGCCACCTTCGGATGTCTGCTCGCGGAGGATCGTCTGAACCCTGGTGTACAGTGTGGGCAGCTGGGTTACTCGGCACTTACAGCAAGCTGGGGAAATCCTCGGCCCCGTGTAAAGCAAAGGCAGTGCCGTGATTTCACCCGTTGCAGACTCCTCATGAGATGGAAATGTCAGGGGAGAGCAGGCTCCACTCCTGAAAAGCAGGGCTGGCTCCTGAAAAGCAGCCCAGCACCTCTCTGGGCACAAGGCACAGGGTAACCATGGCATCACACCAGCCCACACCAGCTGTTCCTCCTGGAATTCCAGTCACATTGCTTGGGCAGCCTGCTGGGATTGGATCATCCTCATCAGAGCTGGACCCTAGTTCCATTTGCAGTTTCAGCAGTTAGGATTGCTACCAGAGGATAGATGCCCCTGCCCACGGTGATGGGAATCTTGTCCGAACTCCCCCTTATGCAGTGGCAGCTCTGTGATAGCGGGATGCCCACCAACCCCCTCCTTCCACAGCATGCCTTCCCTGGAGCAGCCCAGCAAGTGCAAATCTGCACATTTTATGGGCCTGCATTGAAGGCACATAAGGCTTTGGATTAGACTTGCTCAGTACTTTAATGAGTATTAAATTAGCTTTGGCAGCAGCAGAAACCCCCAAAAGCATGCTATGCAAATTACTCACTTTGAGAAAAACACACGGCAATGTTGTTATTTGGAGAAACCAGCACAATCATGGAAGAATAGCTCATCAGTAACTCTTCCTTTGAAAAACATCTCCAATGGGCACAGTAGGATTTAATTTCTACTTTTTATTGGAGAAAAAAAAAATCAACAGTTAATAGACTTTAGCACTGGCAAAGATAATTGCCAAGTACAGCTTTTGTGAAGTTCAGCCCTTCTTGTTTTCTTCTGCCTATGTCCCTCTAAATATGCAGGACAAAGACAATGCCACGGTTCCAGAGCAGAAAAAGAGCGGAAATGAGCATTTGCCAAAGAATCAGATGGACACCTGTATTTTTGTCACCAGATTTCCAAGTTTTTGTAAGTCCTTTAAAAAATACTTTTGTAAAACCCAGCATGTATTGCCATTTGTTAACATAAATCAAATCTTACAAGTCTTTCAGAAAAGAGATAGCAAAAGGTGTGATCTTTTCTTACTCTGCACCTCCAGTTGTGGTTGGTTTTGCCCCTTACAGCAGCAGCCAATGTTGGGGGAGCAGTAATTACTGCTCATTTCACATTTTACAAGGGATATGACTTCAGCATTTTGTTTCCCCATGACCTCTTTGCCAATCAGAAGGGTACAGCCTACGAACTGCTGCTACAGAGTCTCATCACCATCTTACTGCTGCGTACGAACAACCTGCAGGAGTATTCTAAAGCCATTGCTCATTAGGGCTGGTTGATTTTTTTTTTTAATTAAGAAAGAATAAGTGAAAAAAACAAACCCCAAACCCACTGTCAAAGCTATTTTGCTATTCCAGTCAAAATTGGGAGGCAAAGAAATATAGGCATAGCCAGATCTACTGTTTTTGTTTCACTGGCCCTCTATTTTCAAAAAGGCAACTAATATAAAAAAGGAAGTGGGAAAATAAGAAAAAAAATGGGAAGAGAGAGAAAGAAAGAAAAACAAAAGGAAAGAAACCCATTAATTTTTCTTTCAACACCAGAAATATCAAGAGGAAAAAAAGTGTACTTTTCCAAAACCCTGGATACTTTGCTTTACGTTTATCAGTCAGCTTGAATGTTATCTAAACAGCAGCTCAGTAGAGATGTAGCCCATCAGTCAGAGGATGAATCTGCTCTTCATGGGGACATGTGAAAAACAAACACCTTTATTATGATGAGGTATGTGTTTCCATTGACTGAGTACCCATGTGGGAAGAAAGCCTCTGCAGTTCAGCTAGGGAGAGGGAGAAGAGGAACACGAAATGCTTTCCAGGGAGCTCTGTGCTAAGCAGAGGCCATAAAACGTATACCAGCAGGACACCTACTGTTTTCAGTGATTGAAGGCTGCAGGGAGACATCCTCTTCTGAACCTAACCTGGGATGGCATCAACCTGGAGTGCTTGGGATCACCCAGGGCCGGATGCGATTGCCTCCAGAGCTGGGCTGGTGTGAAGGAACTGCATCAGTGGCCCTGTGAGCCCCATTAGCATGTATTGAGCTTCTCCCAGGCAGACATACAGGAGCCGTCGCCTCTCCTGGAGCGGCACTGAGAAGGGGAGCAGTGCCACTCTCAACCAGCATGGCTGGCTCCAAAGTGCACAGATATGACCTGGCTACCAGCTGCTGTTCCAGGACATCAGTTCCAGTTAACAAGCTCGAGCTGAGCATTTTACTTCTAGGCCATGCTTTTCCACAGCCCAAGCACAGTTTTTCTTGCTTTCTCTGCAATAATTAAAATTGAGCTGTGAATTCCCTTCTCTCACACAGATTCATTTTCATTTCAGTACCAATTAGTAAAGGCTCAACTTTGGGGAAACTGTTGCACAGCCTAGCACCAAATGAAATCCCTCTGTTTCTTCTAATTCAAACAGAAAGCCTTAGTGCCTCTTTGTTGTGAGAGCAACCTAGATCAGAGAAGTGACAACTCATCTTCACAAAGACAGTAATGTGAGAGCCCACTATCTGAACACAAGGTTGTAATTCAACATGATTAAACAGCCTTTTTGCTGTAGAAAGATGTAAACAATTGTTACAATTATGACACCCGGGTTTTTCTGCAACTGCAGACTTCTTGTGTGCTAATTTGTTAGTCCAACACTCTGGTGTTCCAATAGCAGGGGGTCTGCATCAGCAACGTTGGTCTTTTTGTTATCAATCCCCCTCAAACCTCCACATCTAGTGAGCTCTGCACCTGAGCACTGGAGAGGGGTGTAATTGCCTACAGCTTTAATTCATTCTTCTAAAATTCTGGAATTTGCAACCTAAGCAGTTGGAAAAATAGCCATTTTTCTCCATGAAGCCTGCAGAATGTTTTGTTTCTCTTTTAGCGCCGCAACATCATTCTCCACATTCAGCTTCCCCCATGGAAGTGGTCTATCTACAGTGGGATCATATTGTGGCCTCAGTTGCCACATAGTTCTCAGTTTCAGTTGCATGCTATTCTCCTGCCAGCAGGGAAAGGAAATGCCAGGGCTACATGTCCATTTGGGCCTAAAGTTCTGAGAACTTCACAATGGTAACAGGCAATTTCAGAGAGTGAGGTTCTTCTGCAGCAGAAAGCATCACATCACCTGCAACGCCCTGCTGCACTTGGACATCTTTAGTTGCAGAGATTCCCCCCATAAGAAAAATCCAGAAGAAGTGTCATAGCTCCACCAACTATAATCCAGTTGCTAGACAGTAAATGGGACTCTGGCAGGTGGCGGCTCCTGTGATCTGCTCATAGTGGGGGCTCAGACATTGTGACCAAAAGCAGCAGCAGAAAGGGCCCCTAAAAGCACTGCAATCCCCATTTCCTTCCACTCCCTGCAGTCCTGTATTCTGTCCCCTGCTCTTAGGAGGACAAGGCTCCTGTCTGCCTGCCCTGGCTCTGTGCTGAAGAAGCAGCATGGCAACCTCCCACCCACAGACAGCGCCGGCTACGGGCCATGCTCTGGGGACGTAAGTGGCAGAGGCCCGTGGCCCAGTGACCCCAGATCACTCTGAGGAGACAAAACTCCTGTGCAGAGGACACCAACAGTGTATCAGTGCCCAATATCTTGGTACCATATGCATATTGGTACTACCTGCACATTGGCCCCCATAGCTTGGTGCTCTCCAGCTCGGAAGCCATGTTGACAACCCTGTGGGGTCTAGTATCATTTCAGGCTAAAATCTCTTCGCAATCTGCAAAAAACCCACGAAAATACTTGTGCTAAGACTGTGAGGTAAACTAACAGAAAGTTAGGAAATTGCCAGTTTGACTTTCTATGTAATCCAAATTCAGCCCTCAGGGCACACAGTTTATGAAACCCTCTTTAATATATTCCCGCAGAGATGTTCCATGGGACAGACCTTAATCACGACTGATAAGGAAGAGTGTTGTCTGTAGGAACATGAGAGGTTTTTTATTTGTTTGTTTGTGTGTTCATTTTAAGGTTTTTTAAGGTCTTGCCCTTCCTGGCAGACACACTGCAGAAGCGCTGCTCTGCTACACAGTTACACATTCACTGCATCTGAGAGGGATGATCCACAGAAGCCCAGGCATGGCCTTTGAGGACAGTTCATGAGACTCAACCAAAAGCTACTTTTTTACTGTAACCAATACCAGTTACTTTGATAACTAATTGGAGCAAGGATGGAAACTGGGTCTGCCCCATAACAAGTGAATCCATCCACCTGTTCATCTAGGAAGTCATGGTTTAAACCCATTACTGGTTAAAGCAGTGTTCTGAAAATACATGCTTGAATAACCTCAAAAATAAGAATGAACTCATGCCATTGCTCCTTATCACTAAGCAACTTATAAAGAGGACATTCCTGTCAACGTTTTTGTTTCTGTCCTCTTCTGGAAGAGTCTTACCTAAATAAGCCAAATTCCAAAATGCTTTTGGATGCAGGAGTTTAGATAAGTAACTCTGACATAAAGGGCTAAGAGCTCTGAATCCTGAGCAGAAGAAACAACTTTCCTGACAGCCACAGTGAGGATACTAAATCCATGAAAAGGCTGTGATTTAAGGAATGGTATTCTGCAGTACTTCCCCTTGTCTAGGTTTAGGTGATTCCCTGCTCACTTAGAAGGTAAGTATTTCCACCTCTTCTCAAGTGTAGTGAAGTCAACTGCCATGATGATCTGTGAGTCTCTTTAGAAATTTCTACTTGGCACAGAATTAAAATTATTTGGATGTTCAAAAGTAAAATAGTGCAGGTGAAGAGAGATCTCTATTTCCTTAACTGTAAACTGACAATGAAGGACTCAAATTTATGGGACACTCATGATTCTCGTCTCCGTATGCCTTAGCTCCATATTTTTCAAACAGAAGTAATACCAGCCCTTTTTATCGTGAGGGTTTTCTGAAGATAAATTAATTAATGTTTGTTAAGCGTTCAGATATTTATAGCAATAAGTGCCATAGAAAAGCTCATAAGGAAATTACCAATTCTGTCTTCACAGCAGGGTTTCAATAGTGTGCAGTAAATAAGGCCTAGGGCTACACATTGAAAAATTAGGAGAAAACAAAATATTGAATAACTGCTCATTAACTCAGCATCGTCCATCTTGTTCACTAGCTGAGGCAGGGGTCCTGTGGAAAAAGCTATGTGTGATCTTGATTTTAAAACACTGTGCTATCAAGCAAATATATAAGGGGGCTGAACTAAACTCCACCAGCTATCTTAATTTTGACATTTCCTAACTTCTGAATATTTTAAAGCTCTCAAGCTTTAATGAAGCTGCTTTGAGCTGCTGCAAGACTTTGCCAGCTCCCCTTATAAAAGAACACTTCTAAGAATGCTGTGTGCAGGGAGATACAGAGGCTGAAAGAATGCCAGAATCATAAAACAATGTTAACAATGCCAAAAGAGAACTCAGCAAAATTTTGTTCCAGTCTTTTAAAAGGCAAGAAAATATCAGTGAATCAGCTTACATTCCACAACAATAGTATGCAACCAATGGGAATTTCCAGAGGAAATGCAGTCAGAGAGAGTATTTACATACTTAAACCAGATTTGGTCATCAGCATCCAACAATGCGGCCTTCCATGCAGTTGCTTTCTCCATATCAACATTTGGTTGTGAACTGGAAGTTAAGAGCCTTCCCAAATATTAAGGGCTGGAAATCAAGATTACTTTAAATAAAACACCGAGAGCATTTAAAGCTTAATGATTCCTTTTCTGCAAGGGTCCATGGAAAAGGTGAGTAGAATATTAAGAGTATGTTAAGAGCAGAGCAGGAACATTGCCTTGGCATGAGTGCTTCTGGGCAGCAGGAGGAGGACTGCACAAAACAGGCTGGAAGGAAGTATCCCTTCATACAGTCATTCTCAGAAAGAGAAATTTGTGAGGACACACAGCAACAAAAATACTTGTCTGTTGGGCAGAAATCACCAAGCCCTAGCTGTGACTGCAGTAGCATCTTATGTGACAGTGGATTTATATGTGACATCATCATAGCTAAAACAAGACAAAACAAAATTTAAAATAAATTGAATATGTAGCCTGAAAAAAAAAAAGGAGGAAATACAATTACCAAACAAATCTGTATTTTCACCTATTGGCAAAGTCCTCTATGTTTTTGTCAGATATTTAATCCCACAATGAGGTTTTTGTTCAAAAAAGAATAGAGGTGGTTTAGGAAAACAGACAAAACCAAACAACCCCAAACCCAAGACTTCACAAAATGTTAAGCATTGAGATATATCTTTTGCATAAAAAAGATTAGGTGGGAATACAGTGTATCTTGTGAAAAGAAACAAACTCTAAAGGCAGTGTGTATACCAACAAATTCAAAGCTATGAAAAAAAGGGACAATGGGAAAATGGCATTTTTCATTTTTGTGCCCCTTTGCATCTGCATTCATTAACTAAGGTTTTGTAGATTTTGGCTATTTTTTTCTTCCATCAAAAAAAGAAGAAAGAAAAATGGTGGGGAAACCAAAACATACTTGTCATGATGGTAAAATGTTAATTCTGCTAGAAACACTTGCTTATTCTTGCTATCTTGAACATATAAACCTGTGGGGAAAAATCTCAAGGATATTTTTAAACTGTGCACCATAAACGTTTTAACATTTGCTTGTTGAGGAAATTTTTGCAGTGGAAAGTTTCTCTAGAGAGATTATTTACAATATTAATTTAATGCCTTACTTTGTAATTCCTCCTCAACGGAAAAAAAAATAAATCCCATTGGCTTCAGAGCAAGCAAATTGATTGCTTACGATGGGATAACTGCAATGAAGATTCAAATGATACATTTTTGCCAGGGATTGTGTTTCTTTTGTACTACCTTTCCAGAATTATGCTAATTAAATACCTGCCAGAATGCCTTTCAATTAATTAACATATTCTCTCATATTCCTCATTTTACAGTAGCTTTTAAAAATAATTAGGTATTAAATTCAAGATCCCCGGCACCTGATTCAGTGGCAGGTTGCATTGTGCTGAGCCACACAATTTCTTGCCTACACTAACAGTGTGAGGAGTGAGGGAATTGTGTTGTCCTTAGCTTTTGGGTTTTTTTTTTTGGTCATATGTACTTTTTGTGGTGTGTCAGCCTTTAACTGGTCTTTGAAACCCAAGGGGGAAATCCCAGACAGCCTGAAGCCAAGGGGAATTGTGCATTGCCTTCAGCCACCCTGTGATTCCATTTCCCTCAAAGCCTTTTTCCTTCGGACTATGTCGCTTTTAGCAGCACCAGACACTGTTCCCAACCACCAGACCACCACAAAAGACAAGACAGCGAAAACTATGTTAAAGATTTCTTCAAGTGGACTTCAGCCTTAACTGGTGTGACCGTCCAGCTTTTTGCAAGGTCAGCTTGGCAAAGCACCTGGAAACGTTTGCTTTCAGCAGGGGAGACAGCTCAAAGCAAGGCCTTCCGAGCCCCAGCCGCTTCCAGCACACCATTGTCTTGGGCTGGTGGCAAGGCAGTGTCCGTGGCAAATAAATAATGCTGCCAGCAGTGCAGCATGCGGGGAGCAAACCTGCCCCGCGCCGCGCTCGGCGCAGGCACGCATGGCCCCACGCACGCAGCCCGTTGGTGTTCCCAACATGGACAGACTGAGGAGCATCTGTGCTAGGGGGGGATATGGAACAAATAAGTAATTGCTGTTTTTACTAAGTAAAGCAGAAAATTACAGCATATTAACAGCCAAGCATGTTTGTTGCCTGGGAAGAACCATTTGTGTTCCAGTTTGGGCATTTTTACTCATCTGAAGTCTGTGCCTCAAAGCACATTAAAAACATTTTTATTATTATTGTGAGTTTATGTTCTCATAATGGATTTAAAGTGTATAAATATTATGGGGGATGGGGAGAGAAGAAAGTAAAATAAATAAATTCACAAAAATGTTCTGTGTTTTTAGCAGTGGAATCTGGTGGTGGGCACAGTTCTGAATTAATGTCTTAGAAAACATATAATTCTTTTAAGAGAGCATTTATTGCATTGAAAATGTGTCCTGGTTTATCAGAAAAGTGTGTGGCTATGTGTATGTTCTCTTAGCCACATTCAGCTCTCTTCAAAAAGACATCCACCAGAAAAGCACTCTTTAGGGACAGTGTTTCAGGGCTGACAAGAACATTAAACCATATTATAATTATCTCTTCAATGAAAACACAGCTTTGTACTGGAGGCAATGCACAGTCCTCAAGGCGAGTGTTATTAGGCTGTATGTGTTTTCTTGGAAGGAGATTCATGGAAAGAAAAAAGCTTTATAATTTACTGCAAGGAAAAAAATACAGAGTACATGTCATGCATAGCAAAAGGGATTTTACAAAGAAGGCACTAAGTTGAGTGCCTCACTTACCTTCAAGAATGCTTCTACATAATAAGTGTGGGGATTGGTTTAACACAAGCTACAATATAGATATAACACACACATACAACTCCCTGTGACCATTCATATAGATAACTGCAAAAAAATTGTCTGTAAAGTAAGGTAAATATAAAGCAATTGCCTCCTGTGATATAAATGGGTTCTGTCTCATTCTTTGAGACCTCACCACTGAACAGATTACATTCTTATGGCAGTGCAGATAATAAAATCTGTTATTTCTAATGTGAATTCAAGGATTTTCTAACCCATCTTCCACATTCAAAATACTGTTTTCTTAAATTAATCTGAAATTAAAAAGTATGAGTTCTAAAACAGCAAGCAAAATTACAAACTGCACTAAGAAGATTCTAATATGTTCATAAACGACCGTAATTAATATGCATATCTTACACATACTATCCATACATGCACATTTGGATTTATTTATTCACATTAAAAAAAAAAAAAAGATTACTATGGATTTTTAATACTTTTGCAAATGCCTGAATTAGTTTAAACCAGGAATTTTCTTGTTTGTGAAAATGAGATTGCAACTTTGTTTTCTTTAGTATGTTGGCAAGTGGATAGATTTAAATTCCTTAAACTGGAATGAACTAGAGGAAGAAAACAAATAATGTTAACCAACAGCTATATATATCCTGAACACAGCAAACACTGACAATATTATGAAAATCTTGTGTTAATGGAAAATTAAGTGTAAAGCTGTGGTATTTCAGTTGTGTGCAGGCAGGTCCAGGCACACGCAGGCATAAACACAAAAGACAACAGCCTCACTAAACAGCTACCAAAAATATACCCAACTGGCCTAATACTAGACACAACAGCTTGAGCATTTGTAGGAAAAAAAATTCAGAAACTCACCAAATCTTGGTTTTAAAAGCATGCTAGGTATCCAGAGAGAGAGCATTCAGCACAGTCAATTACTTTCACATTTTGTCCCAGGACTTTAAAAGTTAAAGGCATAGTTCTGCCAATTGTGAGATGCCCCATCCAGCACAGACCACCCACAACTACTGATTTTCCATCTGGTGAACAAAACAGACATCTCCCTAATTATTTTTAAAAAGGTTTTTTTTTTCTAACATACTTCCTTTATTTGTCTGTGACCTGGAACTTAATGGAAAACCTGGTAGATGCCAACCTCATTTCTTGTAATGAAGCATCTTATTTTCCCTACTTTAAGCATGCTTATTTAAAGGCTATTTAATAGAAAGTTATTACCTAAGCTGATCTTTGATAGGACCTAAATTACTAAATAGTTTGAAATTAGAACAACTTTATATCAAACCCTAAATGTTCCAGTTAAATATTAACCATTAAAAGTCCTTCCCTTAAAGCAGCATATTAAAACAGGAAGCAATGAGGTTTACAGTCTCATACGCTGGGTTCCCATATTGCCAGTGTCAAAATTTATGCCTTTTTTCAGCAATATGGTTGCCATTGCCAGCACCACACTTATAAATGCCAACTGTAATTAAAATCTGGCACCTTACACAAGCATTAAACATGCTTACAAATTAAAAAAAAAATAAAATCTTTATTTTAAAATACTCATTGCAGCATATGCAGGCTTAAAAAAAAGTTCTTCTTCTGCCAGGTTTAGAAACATCACGGGAAAAAAACTCAAGGTCCAAGTTGTCCTGAAAATCAGTCCAGAGAAACCTAAATACTGTGCTAAACTTCACAGTGGATGTGTTTGAGGGAGGGATGGCAAAATCTGGATTTTCACTTGAAAGGAGCTGCAAAGAAATAGCATATTTATAAATCTGGAGCCTGGGCAGACACACAGGGCAGGTAACACACAGCCTTTATCTCAGCACCCTTTCCACTGGCGGTTACAGTTCAATAAAGATGTAAAGCCTCGTCGCTGTCACGGTGAATGCCCAAGCAGGGCTGTGGATCCCAGAGCCCAGTAAGGAAGGCTGCAGAGAAGAACAGAGGCTGGGATGAACCCGTAGCCTGTTTCTCTTAATAGTTTTGGGGATGTAAACATGATCATCTGGGCTTTTCATCCCTTAAACACCCACCATTGCTGCATTGCTGTGCCTCCAGTAGTGAGCACCAGGCTGGGTGGCCAGTTAAGAAAAATCCTGACATGTCAGCAACAGAAGTGATCAGCAGGAGGCTCCTGGAGGCTCAGGACACATAGAGGGCTACCTTGGAAAATAACATGGGAGAAAATGGGGAGCTGGGGGAAACAGGACATTCTACCCAGCAAAATGTCCAGTCATAAATTCCTTTTCTACTCACTAGTGTGCTACTTCTAAGTTACACAGCTATCTTACAGACCTGCTGGAGATGAGGAACCCACGTTCATGAGAGCTTAAAACATAAAGAAGCTACCCAGGCACACAGCAGCAGGTGCACAAATGGGGTGCTGCAGCACCCTGAGATTGCTTCGTGGTCTGGCAGCACTGCACCATGCACTGGTCTCTATTGCTCCAGTCATTCATCTTGGCTAAGAGGTGAGGAAGAGTCATCCAGCCACCCTGTCAAGTGAGTTGCTGGAGAAGGACCACTCTCAGAAACTCAGCACCACCTGGGGACTCTGTTTGTGCAGAACTGCCGAAATGATTTTTAAACAGCAGCTGAAAGCAGTGTTTTTCCAAAGCCATTTGATGACAGGTTATGAATTGGCATTTATAGGAACAGCTGTATGTGTGACCAGTAGATGGAGAGGAACCATGATGGCTCTGTCCTAGTGTTTGGGACACCATGGACCAAAGGCAGCAGGACTCAGCAGTGTCTCTGCCGCAAAGGCGTGATGACCGAGACGCTCCATCGTGCGCTTCGTACCTCATTCTGCTGCTGCCTGAAGCAAGGTTTTTTCTCGTGATCCTACCAGCAGAAGAGGTAATTAAATTTCATTGTGGGGTGTCCCGTGTACCAAATGTTTATGGACAGGACTGAAAAATTGTATCCTCACATTTCCTTGACATCGCTTTCTTGGCTGAATTTCTGAATTCTCATGTCAAGTTTGCACTGATATTTATGTTTGCTTGTAGGTACTTTAGTTATCAATGGCTTTCAGCAGGATTAAATCTTTCAAGTCACTTTTCTTAAAAATAAACTAAAGTACCAAATGGGAAACCTTGAGTTAGATAATTAATTTGAAGCATGTTTTCTCATGTAAAGGTTTTAGTTATTTTCTTGGAGAAAGGTTAATTCTCAGTTTGTAACCACTAAAGTATGCTGCTTTGTAACTAAATATAGCTTTTACACTAAATTTGGCACTTCTTATTGCTAGCCAGAAGGACAGAGTAGCTCTGCTGATATATGTTTAAACTTTTCTATACCTCATGATACATTTTTTCAGATTAATTTTACTGTTTTTATTAGAAAATCACGTATGGCACAATTCTTATTTACTAGTTGATCTCTTTGTGTTTACTTAGGATTTGTGTTTCTTTGGATGAAAACTGGAATGCAATTTAAAACGTAATGAGACAGTTTATTGCTTGCATAGCACTATCTGAGAGAGGCTAGACTTGTAAAAAAATTGTGATTAGATTTAAAAATTGATCTATTAAAATAACTTGGTATTAGCTAGAATTAGCACCAATCTAGTATTTGGTCTTAATATCCTTCAATATTGTAGTATTAGCAAATCTAATCCTCTCATAATTAGCTTTTATTCACAGATTGGTAGAGAAGAACAAGCTTTTCTGCTTCTTTCAACTCCCAATTGGTCAAGTTTGAATAAATTAGTCATTTAACTGAGCTAATTGAATATACTGAAGAAAATATTCTCTTGGTACTTGCAAAGAAGGCTACTGATCTCAAAAGCCAACACAATACTTCAAACACTTTGGGTTTCCAGAGTTTAGATTTTGACTTTCACCAGCTGAATGGTTCAATCCACAACCTGGAAGCACTGTTTCTATTTTGGTTGGGGGTGGGGGATTATTATTTACACAGATTACAGAAAATTTAGGATTTGCTATAATTTTAAGAGGCATATTTTTAAGAATAAATACATCCAGCATAAATTTTGAAAACTGTTTTTCTTGTTTATTTCTTGATCACAAAGTTGTTGCCATCTCATTGACTTCAGCTCTCTGCTTATCATTCAGTTCCAGAATTTTTTTCCTTTAATGGCGGAATATGCCAGCATTACCATTCCTGGTGGCAGAATGCAGCAAGACCTATATCTCATGTATTTTATACAAAGATGCCAGAACGTAATTTTTATCAGTTGTAAACAGGCTGAAAGTGGTCTGAAAAAGAATCTGGCAGTGTCTGAAGTGTTAAAAAATTTCAATGCTTTTCCTTCCTAAACTAATTCCCTTCATGACTGTGGAGTGAAGACATCCTGCAGGCACCACTCTCCACACTGCAGGCACTGCAACACATCAATCTGGCAGGGGTATATATTCCTGTCTCTGAAGGCAAGGCCTCCCAACATACTTGCAGTCTACAATACCAGAAAGGCCCAAACTGTTGCTGGTTTTCCCCCACAAGTTTATGCTTAGGTTCGAAACCTTTTAATTTTGCCATTACCATAATTTGCATTACTATTTGCATAATCAATGTCATTTTATATAGTCATAGATTACAATAACAAACCTAAACTATCATGTCTGTAGTTTTGTTTCTTAGATTCTGCCATTTGTTGGTTGTGTTTTCAGGTTAATATGCCAGGCAAAAGTGGTCAAAGAAGCTGATAAAAAATACCCAAAGCAAAAATGCCCAAAGAAATGCAGCCCTTTGAGAGCACATTCATTTTCTGGTTCATCTTGTTCAGGAACACCAGTGCTGAGTTTCTGTGGGAAGACATGCTGCCAATGGCATGTGTCTTACATGGTGATAAGGACATTACAGATGAGGTTGATTTAATTGAGCTCTGTCTCATTTCAGATGTACTCAAATGAAATCCATTGTGACTACATAAGGACCACAGTGCACTTCAATTTTGTCTTAGAAATTACAAATCTCGAAATGTCAAGTCAGCTTTCACACCCTGAATGTGTCCTTGTGCAATCACTGTGTTGCTGTGTTCTCCTTTCCTTTTTTCCTTTTAGATTTGTTTTGCATAAGACATGGTTCTATTCACTCCAAATTACTGAATCTAGGCAAGATTTTTCCTATTTTAAGGTTCTCTACTAGAATGAAAAGAAATGTTATGAAATGCCACACCACTTTTTGGTAAGCAATTTTCATTTCTTTCGTATGTTTACCTGGCCAATGAATGTGAAATGGGGCTTGAGAGCACTCAAAAGAGAAGGAAGCACTGCTCAGGTTCTGTTTGGCAGAGAAGGTAAGGTGTGTAGGTGGAAAGGAGCTCCTTTGATGGATCCAATGCAGCCAAACTTCTAGAGAGTCAAAGAGTTTATGTGGATCCAGCATTGCAGACAAGAAAGAAACTTTTCCTCCTAAAAGGAGTCTCTTCCTCCTTAGGCAGAGACAGGGGAACAAAGACAAGTTCAACCTGTACCCTCCCTGTAGGGCACCACAGCCTTCACCCTAAGATGGGCACCGTTCAGCATGCTGTGCTTCATGTGCTGTGGAAGCAACTGGTGTAAACTGGTGAGCAAACAGCACACATATCAAACCATCCACACTGAAAAACACGGATGTGCTTGAAGCATGACAAACACATAGCAAAAGAGGGACTCCCAAGCTGAAAGAGTAGGTGAGAAAACACACTTAACCAATAGCAAAAACAAAAGGGGAGTGGAAAAAAAATCCCAGAGGAGCAGAGCCCAACCCACTGAGAGAGATGGATGATTTTTGGCATCAGTCTGCCTTTTGTAGAATAGTTACTGGCTCCACCAAAATTTGGCTAACAGCCTTCCTTACTGCATGTGGATGTACCATGCACAAGAGCCCTGCTGGGCTGATGGGTGAGTAAAATTGTATGAAAGAGGGTAAGAGGAGAAAAATGCAGAAAGACAGGAGCTTTTCTTACCCAACACCATTAACTTTCAGAACTTCATTCAAAAAAAAACCTAGAGGAGATTCCTGCAAAGACAAAACTGCAATCCAAGGGAAGGATCATCTTAGGAGGAAACGGCAGAATTATGCTTTCTGGTAGATGTGATACCTGAACCAGCCAGGCTAAACTAGATACAGTGCCCTTCATCTTGAGATAACCTCTCTTGCAGCAGGCCACTACAAGAGGTTATCCTGTAGCTCTAGAAACACCAGCGTCACAATGTGTAAGAAAACAAAGCCTCTAATTAAAAATGTCATTGCATACTTTCATTATTTATGGGTACTGTGAAACATGTCTCTCAAGGAGTAAGTTAAAGTAGGGCACAGAAGGAATATGTGCCTTTGGAAAATCATGTACTACTTCTTCTGCACTGCTTCTGTGGGGAAGTACTGAAAAGCTCAACCCCATGGGTCTCGGGCAGAGCTGGCACATCAGGAGAAAACACTATCCCACACTGAGTTGTTTAACACAATGTCACGTCTCTTTCCCCGTGAATTAAGCTAGAAAAAGATTTACTCCATGGTTTGAAATCTGGCTGGAGGAGAGATGGACTGCTGCGCAGCAGTCCTGCTCAGAATACCGTTTCATTGGATTGTGGCATGTAAATAGCAACTACAATTCTTTTATTATTCAACAGATGTTTGCTGGTTACAATGAAACTACCAGAAAGGTCAAAAACTTGAATGTCCTTCAAAATTAAACTGCCTTCTCAAATTCATGATTATTACTTATCTGCTCTAGGTTGAGAGAGGGCTATGTGGAAAAAAATCTTGGCTCTCCATTGCCACTGAAACAGTGCCAATAACAGGAAAACCTCAGGCTGCAGACTTTTACAAGCCTTAAAACCTACACTGTATGTGAAGTTTTAAAAACTGAAGATTAATTACATTTTTTGTTTTGTACAATGCCTGTTTGAATTATATCTACCTCTAATACTATTCTTTTCTTAAAGTCACTGTTGTTCTCACCACTCAACACCCCAAGAATCATTAAAATCTAAGTCCTGTTTGTTGTTCGACATGATTTATCTATTTATCTAAGCCCATGTGTTCCCCAGGAGAAATGGCAACACATTAGTTCCCTCCTGCCCAAGCAAAATAGCAACACTTTGTATTATATTACATTATATCATAAACTTTGGTAACCAGTATTTCCCTTCACAAAAAACCACACATGTTGCCCTCATGCAACACACTTTAGCAGGCACACATGGGCTCCAACTGTCTGCCATTAAGTTTTAGGTTTTAAAACCTATGAACAAACATACGGTAGAAGTTAAAATTATGCACTGCTGCTAAATTTGCTGTGTGTACTGCAGGATGGTCTGAAAAACCCGTGTTAACAGTTCAACATTTAAACAAAAATAAACAAACTAATTAAAAAATAAAAACCAGGGAGGGATAATTTTGAATTTGTATTTTCTATCTGCTACATCTCATTTCTCCTCATTTATCTATCTGTCCATACTAAGAACATAATCAGCCAAGACTTTAAGTGAATAGGATCAGTGAGATAAATTTTGGGACACAAAGTAATGGGAGCCTTTTATTTCTGTTCCAAGCAGTAAAGCTGCTGCAGGGTGAGGCGGGAGCAGGCAGCAAAACCAGGGGGTGTGAAGGGGACTGGCCATTAACTTATCAGTTCCAGGCCTTAGCTTTCTAATTGACAACCTCAGGGCTACTTTCATCACTTGTCGACTTCAAACCCACACTCAATTTTTCCTTTAGATAATGATGCAACTATAACATAACGGTGTTTCTGACATATTGCAGCATGTAGCAGTAGGAAGATTTCCTCAGTAGCTTAGTTTAACAGGAAAGAAAAAAAACCCCAACTATTAAATAGTTTTCACATCTATCAACTTCTCAAAAAAAAAAAAAAAAAAAAAAAAAACCAAAACAAAACAAAAAAAAAAACCCCAAACCAAACCAAAATAAAATAAAACAACCAGTCAGTAGGAAAACAGATTTTATACTTCCAGTATGCTGAAGTCACTGTTTGGTCCTGCCCCAACCCAAAGCACCTTCAGTGCTTTAATATCACTAGAGATTTGGTTAAGGCAATAAGCCCACAAAACATGCATTCATATATAAAGCCTAAATAAAGGAATCCATAGAACTCAGAAATGTACTACAAGTTAGAGAACTTGAACAATAAATTCCCCAAAAATGTAACTTAAAAATATGTTAATGACATGCCATCTAGAAATCTTATGTCCTTATGTCCTTCACAAAGGAAATAGAGAAATAACAGGAATGCTGTCATGGACACATCCCTAGAGAGAGCCAGAAAAACCTGACTCACATCCCTCACAGAAATCTGAGCAGTGGCTGAAGGCATCCGAGGCCATTTATGCACAGCAAGGTCCTCAGGTAAGTATATTCATCACATTTGGATCATAAATTTAAAAAATACTAAATTTTTGTCAAGTAACAGCATGTCCACAGGCAGCAAAGCACCTGGCTCTAACATAAACAGTCACACTACTGCCTTTTAATAGTGGATATAAAGGTTTGAGGCCTGCAGTTGGCTCTGCAAGGGCCTGGGGTCACAATGAGCTCAGTGCAGTGTCTGGGGCCCAGAGCACGGCAATCCAGGCAACAAAAGCAGCGTCAGAAAATGGAAAAATACTGATGTGCTTCCAAAGCATAGCCATTCCACTGGCTCCTACATGATCCACGTGAGGAGGGATGAGACGCTGGATACCATGCTGCACAGCCAGGTGCTGCTGGAATAGGTGTGCATAAGCAGGCAGGTGTGGAACTGATCCAGAGTAACAAAGCAATGACGCTGCAGGCAGACGTGATGTGCAGTCAGCTCTTGTCTCCATTGGCATTTGGGCTCTGATGGTGCAAAGGGGCACCCAGGTGACTTCAGTCACAGGACTTTAACGTGGCCATGAATAGTTGGCTTATTCTGGCCTGACCAGAAGAGTTCAGCACCAGCCATTTAAGATTACAGATACCGATGGCTCATTCCAGGCAGCAATTGCTACATTTTGGTCATAAACTCTAAAACAACTGCTCCAGCTCTTATTTGAGGATTAAAAGGGGAGCACGTAAGGAAAGCAGTACCTACTCTGAGAAAAAAACCTGGGATCAGTGTTTCCTTGGGCTGCCTTTCAGGCTTTCTAAGTCCATAAGGCCGAAGTATATTGTGAATTTTGCACATTATATTGCCTGTTCAGAGTTGTAACAATGGCATATCACCGTATCACCCCCTTCCAAGTGTTGTACATGCTGCCACTCCTTCTCAAGCGTAAGGAGGCAGGAGCTCTCCCTACAAAATGCCTATCTCATATCATGAGCAAAGGCCACCAGTTGCAAAATATTATTAAAAAGTCAGGACAGACTTATTTTATAGCCAAATTAACAGCTCAGCAAAACAGTGGGCTGTAACGGGGAAGACAGTAAGTCCAACAGCTGGGCAGTTCAACTGCTAGGGTTTTTAGTGGGATCATTGCCTGGGATGTTTTGGGGTTGTTTTGGGAAAAAAGAGTTATCGACACAAGAAATGTGAAAACTCAAGTTATTACATGAAATATTAAAGGCAGGTGTTTGCCCATTTTTTTAAACCAAACCCCACCACCTTTGCAATTTTGCCACTCCAAGGCTGCAACCAGCAGTACAAACTGGTTCCCTTTCAGGGTTTGGAGCATGGATTTTACAAGCCTGTTTTGCCTTCCTGCAGGCACTTTGAGCTTATAAATGGCACCTTTCAGTGTCCTGAATTATGAAGGGCAGCTAGTCCTGAATTCTCCTGTCGCTTAATGATCTCACATAAAATGAGGTCCACAAAACTTTTACTACCGCTGCAGTTCAAATTCGCAGGTGAAGAACCACCAGGGAAAGGATGTGGACATCTTTTGCTTTCCTAATTTTCCAGGTGCAAGAAAGTTTCCCACTTGGACTTGAACAATTAGTTACTCTCAAAGCGAAGCCTGATCTAAATAAAAAGACTTCAGTATGTTCCCCTGATAAGCACTGGGAAAATCCAAGGGGGAACCACTTGAGAACAACACACAATTAGGTTAAAAAAAATAGGTTAAAAAGACCCTATCTAAGTATTTATTAGTCTTTTTTTTTGCACCTAATACTTTTCATTTATCACAACTAAGTATATCTAACACTCAAGGATTATAGATAATATTTAGTTAAAACATTGATTGGTTCTGCCCTTATTCTGGTAATAATATCCAGTGTTTGGAAAACATATTGCACCTCAGCACTAGGAACAAAAAGTCAAAAGAAAGTCTTTCCAAAAAAAGAAAACATTTTGTTTGTTACAAATTACTTCTGCATTTATATAAAAATTTAACGATTCATGGCATGCCAAATACAGTGCTAATGAGCTTTGAGTTGTGTTTTTCATTTTTGTTAGAATTTCTTTCCTGCTAAAAACAATTACTAGAGGCCATTCAAATGCCACTGCATAAACCAGGAAACCTAGTAAAACTGCAGGTAAAATTGGTATTTTGTTTCAAGTGTGGCTCAGGAGTCCAATTCACTTGTTGGTGAGTTGCATATTTCAAATAGCACCTACAACTCCTTTAAAAATGGAAGGCAGGTAAGATGCTTTAAAATAAAAATTATAACATTCATTAATGAAAAACAAAAATTAAAGAGTGTAAGCTTACCATTTAATTCCTGCCTTCCAAGGATGAACATCTTAGCCTTTCTGCTTTCTTCTCCACTTACCAATGAAAGGTAGATAAACGAGCAGAAATATACGCTCTTAATTCTCAGCACCTCTTAGACGACACACGTGCCCATAGGAGCTTAAAAACCTTCCTGAGGAGCATTATTAATCTTCCTGCTAACAGCAGAGAATTTTTAAAGCCTATTAAAACACCGTCTCGTCATAGACATGCAAGTCTTGCTTTTTAGCGACCTGGTTTCAAGAAACAAACAAAAAGTCAGTGGCAATTTTGGCAAATTAACTTTCATCATTCGGTTACACAGATCCCTGCCCACCTCAGCTACTTACTGGATATCAGATACTGTCTTTCTACAACAAACCTTGCCATCTACCACATAAAATAGTTTGAGTTGGAAGGGACCTTTAAAAGTCAGCTAGTCCAACCCCCTGCCATGGCCAGGGGCATCTACTTCTAGATCAACTACTGCACATGTTGATGTTTCAGTCTAATGGAAACCCTACTTTGACCTTGCATCATCCTTGACCTTGCTCCTCCACCTCTGCCTTTGGGCCAAGGAATATTTTCAGAAACCTGAAAATAATTCCAACTGCCTTCTTCCCAGGGTGTAGCACTCCTGCCTGGCTGCAGCCAAGCTGCTGCCTATTTACACCACGGCAAGTCGAGCTACTATTAATCCCTTGGACTTCAGTCTTCCAAGTAACATGTGCATTACTCCAAAGGCTTTCAGATGACTTTTTAACTGAAAACATCCAGGATGTTGGGAGTTTTAACAAATCATCATAGCTATTGCCCAGCAGCTGATAAGCAGCTGAAGTTAATTAATGTTGCCAGGAAATAAATATAGCTGTGATGAGCTAGTCTTGTTATGCCCATATTCAATATTTCCCCTCTTTTCCTTGAAGAGCATTTCACCAACTTAACAAAAAACATAGAAAAAACCACAACCCCCTGACCCAACAGGCTGAGCAGATGAAAGATATTCACACTAACTAACCCCGCTCTCCAGTTCACCCCCGCAAAAATCCCACTGACAATATCAAGAGTGGAGAATCAAACCCCTTTATTACCGAGTCCACAGCAGATAAAGCAGCAATTGTGCTTATACAGTACTGGAAGTGTAGCTACAACATAGCGTGACAGCTTGTTAGTGTTGAAAATATATAAGCTCTTTGTAATTGTGCCTTTGGAATGCCATCTGTCTTGAATTAACGTCCACCTGGGATCATGTTTCGATGACCAATATGGACAGATTACTGGAACTTTAAAACCTCGCTTTCTTTGTAATTGACATTTAAACTGTTTGAAGTTTCTCATTAAGTCCTTTTTTACAAATTAGGTGCAGATGTATAAAGCTAAATATACAGTACTAAGGGAAATTAGGTCACCTGAATGCTCAATAATAAAATGTATCAACTGTTTAAGTGCAATGAGTACATTAAAATTTAGAGATCAACTTTATGTCCCAAATTCTTCAAAGTTTCATCATTCCCCTTTCATTGCTGCAGAGCCCCTGATGCCAACAATTTTTAAACAGAAAGGCAGAGAAGAAGGTGGGTTTGGCCACACAGCCAATGACAGCTGGACAGCCCTGTCCCACAAAGAGCTAGAGAAGGCAGGACAAGCAGCCACAGAGATGCCCATTTCACAGGGACAGGCAAATCCTATTTACACCAATGATGCCAGGAGATTTAAAGGGTACAGGGAGACCTGAGAAGTAAATACAGGTCCGACCAGAAAATAAGGGAAAATATACGAAGGAGACTTGTTCAGCATCCCGGGGCTAAGTAACCACAAGCTGACCTCCAGACCCACTTGCAGTCAAAGTTCTGCAGACCTGCTGTGCTCCTCAGTCTTGTGGGGTGGAAAAGGGGAGTGCATAAAAGGGCAGTGGCTGGAGAAACGCCTCCATGCACAGCCCGGCTGAAAAAATAAGGGCAAATTGAGTATTTCCCCTTTCCAAACAAGGAAGTTCAGAACTCAGGGAGGTGTGAGAAAGGGGTCCAGAAGAAACCACCACCAGAAGCTCACATGATGTGCAAAGGACAGGAAGACAGGAGGAGATACACGGGGGTTCATCAGCAAAAAGTCTAAAAAGCTCTTAGCATCAAGGAGTTTTTACCTGCCACAATGGCTCTTAAGACAAGAGATTTCAAGTACAGCAGCCCAATCTCCCCAACAGGCATGAAACCTCCAGGGACCCCACTCACCCAGCCTTTATGAGTAGCCAAGAAATACTGCACAAGTGTGTCAAAGCTCAATGGTGGAAGGCACTGAGCACCCAGCAAGGGAATACACACCCTCCTTACCCATGCAGGGCCACCAAGCAGAGGTGGCATTGGACTTGAAGATGCCATCCTGCAGTTGGCAGTGTTTAAACTCAACACAATCACACAGAGAGGTTTGATGGAAGGTCCATCAACCTTCTCTCCTGGAGAAAGGTCGCCCACTCTAAGTTAGGATACCATCATAAAATGCACAAATTCAAATCCTTTTGGCACCACAGCTAGCACACTGATTCTGGAAATGATGCCAAGATGTGTACCCTGGCTCTATGATCCTAAGCATGGAGGTGTGATAGAAGAAGCAATCTTCTCTTAAAAGCTGGTAAACCAGACCAATACTGTCAACCAATCTCTTTTTGTCTGCTTAGACTTCATTTGTGTGCTTAGACTACTCTTAAGCAGAGTGTCTTCAGTACCGCTACTTATTACAATGATTTTAAAAAGGTTTTCTGCTCACATACCCTTATAACCCTATTCTGGTAAGATACTAAAACTCTTGGGGAAAGAAGTGAAAACTTTTAACTGGGTACGTTTCTGCTGCGTCTGATAAACACCCAGGCAACTCTGCTGTGGAACTGTCTATGCTTCTGACTGCAAGATGAACAGCAGGCCCCCACTGGTAACAAAACAGGAGATTCTGGTTTCCTCATCCACAGGCTCTTTCTCCAGTGCTCATACACATCTTCAGTTCAAGGAGGAATTAAGAAAAAAAATTGCGCATTTGTAAAAGAAATAAAAATTGCACCTGCCAAATGTAAGCAAACGTCAACACCTGGGAGAGAATAAAACTAACTGATAAATACAGCAAGGTAACAACATTTTCCAAGAGAGGACAGCCCAAATCATTTGCAAAAGGAATGAGACAAAGGAGTAACTCATTTGCCATGCATATCAAACAAGAAAGGCTTCTAAGGAAGATGGATTTTTACCCAGTTCTGTTTGCTCACACATTTTACAAATACTGACTTTCATGTGGGTAGTGAGTTTGCAAAGGCAGGTACAGTTCCACAAAGGACTGTCCAGAACAGCACACGCAGACCTGTTAAGTTGCCAGTGGTGATTAGCTGGACACGCTCAGCTTTGCACCCTGCTTCTCATTAGCATTAATTATCCATCATCATACCTCTGCTGTTGCCAGGATGAAAACTGGCTCGGGCAGTAGTTTCACAGTCCTTAATGCCAACTGTGGAGTTGCCAGAGTGCACAACAGGGACCTCATATTGGCCCCAGATCTTTCTGCCAATGGCAAAGGAGCGCAGACACCTGGTTGAGCAGAGTCGGCACAGAGTGAACAGATAATACCTCCTTCCCTGTAAGACTTCTCAGTGTAACTTTAACCTGATAAAAATGTTTGAGTGAATTTGAAACACGAGAGCTAAGGCTCAGTTTTATAATGTGCTTCACCTGGCCAAGCAGTGATGGCTGATGGAAGGTCCCATCCTACACATGCCCTCACACACGGCTCAGTGATGCTGGTTGCAAGGTAGACTGAGGCTCCATCACCTCTGTCCCCAGAGATAGGATTGCAGTGCCAGGGACTTGATTAGTAGTGCTCAGAGTGTCCCCTCCCTCCCCAGTGTGAGCTACTATCAGGTTCTCACTTCACTAGCAACACAACCATATTAGTTTAGGTGAACCAAAGTGACCTTGTAGAAAAGCAGACTCTGCACATACGGCTCAACAATTCTGCCAGATAAAGTGTTTTTATCACTAGAAAGTCACACTTTCAAATAATTTTCACCCCGAGGCCATAATCTCGAAAGACACACTTAAAAATGTGTAGGACATAAAATGAGTAAATTTTTTTGATAGAGGTTAAAGAAAGAAATCCCTCACAGACATAACACTTTATTGATATTCTTGGTCACAGCTCTACGCACGCTGAACAGGATCAGCTACCAGTAAGGACCACAATTCATGTCTTTCCATTTAAACCTTGCAACAAAGAATAAAACTATTTCACAACTAACAAAGGGGAACACTTTAATTTGCTAGAACAATTTCAGCTCCCATTGCATTAGCACCCTCCAGTGTCCAATATATGAAAAACAACATCTTCACTAATTTACCAAGCAGACACAGACTTGGAGCCTGAAACACAAGACACAGGAGTGGGGGACTCCTGGGAGGGAAGATAGCAATTGGTGATGAGAGAAGAAACTCCCAGTGCTAGAAATTTTAAATGAGATAGGCAGAGTCTCTGAAGAAGATCTGAACACAGGGTTAGTACTTGTCAGGTTCCTTTGTTCCTAGCAGGCATGCTGGTGTCTGCGCCTTTGGCATGACAGGCTCTACATGCCCACACTGTACATTCCATACTCTGCAGCATTCCACTGAGATGCGGCTGCTGCCTTTGACTGATTTAGTACAGGCATGTGGGTATGGATCTGCCAGGAATAAGCCATGTAAATGAATACATGTAATAAAACCCTCTCATACATGGGTGAGGCAGTCGTGTGCTTGGCTCGCTGAGGGCAAACAGGTGACCATGCTTACATGTGCAATGCTCTTCTCTTACAGTATAATCACCAAGCAAAGAGAGAACAACAGAAGAAACAACTGTATTTGTTACTAAAAACCAGCTGTATTAAGGGTTTTTTTAACTTTTTCCAATACAAAAATCTTTCACAGTCAGGGAGAGCCCAGTAGGCTTTGGAACATGGCAAATAAGAAAAACTGGCTCTGGGTACCTGCCTGATAATGACACAAAGACTTGGTCCACCATTTCCAGACAGCAGTACTTCCCCCCAGCTTCACAGGGGCAGCAGCACGCACATGAAGAGAGGATGGCAGCAGCTGGAAAGGCAGCCACACCACATCGGAGGCACCTGCGGTAATTAGGGTCCCAACCCAACAGCATGGCAGAGAGCTCTGTGGGACACAAGAACCATAGTCTGGAGCCAGACTGCCAATTCCTGCTAAAGACCGGAAAGCTGCTAATTAAATCCAATCAACATGTTCATTGACTGTTGACATTTGAAGTCATCCCTGTATTTTCTCTCCCAAGTGCACACAGCCCCATGGCTGCCTAGCTCAAAGGTGAGCAAGGACTCTCATGCCTCATCCTGGTCTGGTCTCTGACTGCTTGGGTGCCCAAAATTCCATGATTCTGACCTGCCCAGTGGCTTCTTGGGCTCCACAGAATCACTGATGACAAGGAGCAGGCAAATCCGACCACCAGGGAGGCCATCACGTCTTCTGGGAGTCAGGCAAGGGTGTTGTGATGCCTGGCAGCCATGTCCCAACCTATAGCAGCACCAGCCAAGAAAGCCCCTTCTGAGCCACAGCTGGAAGAGAGCAGCCTCACCATAGGCATGCAGGCAGCCTCCTTTCCCAGCCCTGAACAGATGCTGTGCACACACAAATGTCATCACCTGACTGCCCTCACACTGTGTAGACCCCTCTTCCCCTCACAGTATGAATATTCAAAATTCTTCATGACCAGAAATAGCAAGGCATAGCATTTATGATTCTGCACTAATATTGGGGAAAGGGGGGGAAAACGGGGGGGGAAAAAAAGGCATGCACATGCATGCCTCTTCTCCAGAAAGTGGCTGTAAAAGTACACTGAAGGAGGTAGGCTGGAAAAAGGACCCTGGGTGCTATGGAGGACAGTTACTCTGGGCAGGAACGACTGCTCTTACTGGGCTCTTCACTGCGCCTCTAGCACAGCACAAAGCACTCCAGCTGTCCCTGAGGTTCCCCAAGAACACCAGCATCAATATTGCATGTTCACAGTAACATCTACATTACAGTTTTACCGACCACATAGGCTTTTGTCACTCAGCTATAAAATATTTACAGAACCATGGTCTCAGCAGAGAATGCGAGAATTCAAAGCTTTAAATATTGATATTAAAATGAATTAACACTTGATTGCCTTCCTAATATCAATACTTTAAAAAAAACGTGTTCTCCTTCTGGCAGTGCTGTTGAAAACCTGCCTTAAATGAGCACAGACCCATCAATCACTCCCTCTGGCAGAAGTCACTCCCTGCCCACCGGGAACACGCAGGCACACACCTGCAGGCAGAAAGCTGAACATCAAACCTACACACATCTCCAGGAGGAAGGTGCAACGGAACCTTTGTCTTCCAAAGCACTTGTCACTCGGAGCCTGATCCTGCACATTGACCTGTATGGTGATGCTCTATTTAAAGCAGTTTCTCCTAGCATCCCGCCCGAAATCCCTGCTATTCCTGACAGCTATTCAGCCACTTGTGGGAAAGCGCCTGGTGATTTCGGGCCCTTGACAAGCGGACATAGGTTGCCTACAAAACCTTCCCCCATCCAGGCGCTGCCACCACAGGAGCAGGGGGACTCTGCACCCCCCGGACTCACAGCGGGCTCCCAAGGCCCAGGATAAGGGATGCTGAGGGGGCGTCTGACAGCTCTCTTCTGCCCACATCACCACTTATGCTGGGCCACCGACGGAGTAGGCGACATAAGATGCTATTAAAACAACAGGAGAGCTTGTGTGTGGATGCAGCCTGCCTTGGCCCCGGTTCCCCCTGCGGGAAATGGGGCACGGCCGCCCTGAGAAGCCCGCTCGCTCCAAGGCTGGGCGCGCCAACGGGAAAGACCCAAGGTCACTCTCCAGGTAGGAGCTGCACCAAAGCGGACAACCGGGCAAGGGCAATGTTCTGGTAACTGGAGGAATCACGGAATAGCTTTGAGTCGGAAGGGACCTAAAAGACCATCTCATTCCAACTCCCCTGCCGTGGGCAGGGACACCGTCCACTAGGGCAGGAAGTCGACTCCCATTCCCACGTTGCCGGTGCCCGAGCGCCGGCCCCGGGCCCGGCCGCCCCCCGCACTCCGAGGGGGATTGGGAGACCCCGAGCGCGGCTCCAGCGGCAGGAATCACTGAGGGGAGGCGGCGCCGGGGGTCCCGAGCCCGCCCCGCCCCGCGCGCGGCCCCGTCACTCACAGTCTCCGCCTCCCCGCGCGCAGCCCGGCCCGCCAGCACAGCCCCGCCGCCATCGCGCCGCCGCCGCACGCCCCGCGCTCCCATTGGCTGCGCTGGGATACGCCCTGCGCTCTCATTGGCTGCGCCGGGGGCGCCCGCGGCACGCCCACACCACGCGCTCGGCTGTGACGTCACAGCGGGGGCGGGCTCCCGGATCGCTCCCGTCCCCCGCTGGTCCAGGGCCTCCGCAATCTCAGGGGTCTGTTGTGGGTCGGGTCCGGCTGCACTCCTCTCAGGGTGCAAGGGACTGCCGTGAGTGGGAGTAGCTCGTTCGTGCAGAGGATAAAGAGACAAGACCAAAGATAACGTAGGAAGTAGCAATGGACGGGGTAGGAAAGAAACAAACTTGAGAAGAAAAGGCTCCGGAAAAAGGAAATAGGGATTCTGATTCTATTTTCCATCAGTCCAAACTTAGATTGAGCATATAATATCATTTTCTTTGCCATGATACTGGAGGGTGCCGGAGCCACAAAACATAATCTCAGCAAGCTCCTCCAGTATTGTAGATATTTCAGCTTTGTTTCCAAAGGACACGAGCTTGGATCATGCCACCTCTCTGTCTTGCCATCTCTCATTCCCGCCCTCCCACAACTGCTGAACATGTTGCCCTGGCCATGAGAGAGAGATCCCCAAGAGGCTCAATTGCAACAGCTTTTATAAAAACAGGAGACAGATAATGAAACACCCCCAGACCAGTGCCCCCAAAACCCAGGTTCACATCCATGTAGGTTCATCGCAAGTCTTCATGGAAGGGCTTTTTTATTTCCTAGGGTCACTGAGTTTTGCCATATAACATTGTTCTTTTCCTGACGCACAATTGGCTTTTCTTTGTCAGAGAGCTGTCTGGAAATTTTCCAGCCTGGCTTAGCATCACTTTACTGGGGAAGTGGTGTCAGCAAAGCATGAGTTTCCCCTTCTGGCAAAAATAAAATATGCAATTTTGCAGAGCTGTGCTGAACCGTGAACGTGACCTGTGTTCATCTTCCCTCCCCTATGTAATCTTGCGTGCAGGTCATGGGAGATACCACTTGAATCTGACACACTGCGATAACAAACATTTTGTTATCAGCAGCATGACAGCGTTAACCCTTCTCAGCACAGGTCCAGTGAACTGTGTGTCTCAGAGACTGTTCCTTCTCCCTCCTGCCACTGATGCCTCCTTCCCTTTGTGCCCTCCTCCTATCAATCTTACTTCCTTGAGGAACTTCCTTATAAAGGATGATGTTGCACAAGATGGCAGAGGAGAACTTTGGACTTGTCTCCTGCCCCTTTCTCTAGGGACAGATTTCCTTCCTGGCACCTCTCTTGTCTTTTTCCATTCCAGCTCTAAGACTCCCAGGTGTACAAAATGCTCTCCTTCCCCTCTTCACTGATGAGGATGGCCTGCAGTGGGGAAAATAAAAGAGATGTGTGGCACCTGATAGACCCTCTTGGCTGTTGTTTCTCTATGGCTCCCATAGAGCAGAGCAGAGGAGCAGCCTGGAGAGGATGTGAGCAGGGGTACAGCCAGACCAGGCAGAACCCCTGAAATGTGCATCATAGAACCACAGAACATCCTGAGTTGGAAGGGACCCACAAGGATCATCAAAATCCAACTCCTGGCCCTGCAGAGGGCATTTCCAAGAGTCACACTATGTGCCTGAGAGCATTGTCAAAAGGCTTCTGGAACTGTCAGGCTGGTGCTGTGACCACTGTCCCGGGGAGCCTGTTCCAGTGACCAAACATCCTCTGGGTAAAAAACCTTTTCCTAATACCCAACCTAAACCTCCCCTGACACAGCCTCATGCCTTTGCCTCGGGTCCTGTCACCGGTCACCAGAAGAGACAAGAGAAGAATTTTCCTTGCAGCAACAGCATTTAGTGTGACAACATCAGGGGGAGGCAGGACACTGCACTGACACAAGCAGTTTTCAGGTTTTGTCAGAAGTCCAAATAACCTTTCTTCAGTATTAGTAGCTGAGTGTAGGTTTTGCATCAACCAGTGCTGGAAAGCCTGGAGTATCCTGGCCTGTTGCATCCCTTTGACTTGTAAATGATAATGGGAACACAGACAAAATTAATTGAATCTCATTACCATCTTTTCCTTTCCGTATTCTGGGAAAAACCCAGTTCATTTTTCTCGTCCTTTAAAAATGGGAAGCCCTTTAAAGGTGCTAAGTTTTCACTTGATTGGGTTCAGCCAATGTAACATTTTCCAGGATGCTCAGAAGATATTTATGAGCCTAACTCTCACTGGCATCCTCAAGAGTTTGGCACAAGGAACTTTTGAGGATGTGAGACCTATAGCAGCAGTATGATTGGGGCTAAGACCCCTGGAGCTGTGTGTACCTGAAGAATATGCGCAGAAAAGGATTGCTGAGCTCATCTGGGGCTGTACATCAGAATTATAATACTTCTCTGGGTGCTGTTGGGTTTTGTGTCTCCTTGGAAAATCTCATCTGCACAAATGTTTCAGCTCAACATGAGATAACTGCACACAAATTAATCAGAGAGAGGGATTCTGCAATTTCTCAGATAGAAAATAAATTATGAAGGCTGAATGACTCATGGACTGTGCTGGTGAAAACCATTTAGCAACTATAATGGATTAGGAAAAATATTCTAAAAAAAGATAACTACCTACCAGGTTTTCTTATTTCAAGAAATAATACACCAAACACAGTGAACATTTCACATACATTATTTTTTTCAATTGCTGGATTTCAAACACCATTTTTGTAATCTTGGTCTGGTATCTTCTCAGATGTTGAATGAATAAGGTTGCTACAAAAGAACAAACCAAATATTTTGGCAGGATATGTGCAGGTCCTTGTTCTACAAGCATTTTCTAATTCCATTATGATCTCTTAATGGTATGATAGTGACTGAAAAAAGTATTTTTGAATGAGAAAGGGAAAAAGAAGCAGTGTACTACTGCAGTACTGTAGAACTATTAATAAACCATGCTGATAAAAATAAATAAATTTTTATTGGAATCGTAGTAAAAAAAAAGAGCTGTGCTGCTGCCTGGAGCTATTGCGTGTCAGTGTCCTCTTGACACTCATTTACTTTGATTTTCAAGAGAGAAATGAGCATCATAACAGCCAAGGCATGTTGTGCCTTCCTCTTTGTGTTTGTGTGAACACAAAAGGATGTCCTCCTCAGCTCATTGTGCAAGAATGGGAAACAAATAACTGTCAGCACCAATCTCACTGAGGCTCCTGTGCCTCTTTACGACAGGCACTCCTTTTTGCTGGCCAGCAGTGCTAGAGTGCTCCTGTGGTGAACGTGCTGCTTTGGGCCTGAACTCCTACCTGCCCAAGTGTTTGCTGCCTCCCAGCTTGGAGACCACTGATCACCCAGGGAGCTTTCTCCTGCCGTGCCTCCTGTGCCACCAGACAGCTCACAGCACTCCCTCACGTTACACGTCTCCTCCCAAAGAATGAAAGCCAAAGGAGGAATGTGCTTTCCAGCAAGAAAAAATTTTGAGGACCACCCCCAAAACTGTGTTATTATACAACTAGAAATAAGCCAGCATTTCCACGATGAAAAATTAATTATCCAGTGTCTACTCATTGCGCTGTTATGTTCAATGGAATTGCAGTGCGTGTCGTATCCCAGCAGGGCGTAGTGTTTTAATCCACCATAAATCCATGTAGAGTGCATCATCTGAAGCATTTAGCGTGATGGAAGGTGGGTTTCGGTGAAAATGGATTGAATAGCCCTGGTATATTGAGACAGGATCATTTCATCAAGACAAGCTTTCTGTGTGGTCTTGAAGGGCCCAAACCTTCCCTTTCTCGACTACCTCAAAAGCACCACTCAGGCAACTGCTTCTTCCACTTGGGAAGGGCAGAGAGCCCCTGCTACCATCATCCTATTGAACCAGGGGAAATCCACAGCTTTATGCTCTTGGATTCTCTTCAGATCTCAGGAAAGGTAAATACCCCTGCTTACCTGGGACGTACTCTAGAGGTTGCTTGTCCAAGTCTGGTTCTTCACCTTTGAAATCAAACTCTTCCCCAGTAAGCTGAAGATACTGGTAAGCATCATCAACAGATAGAAAAAGAAAGTCAAAAAAGGCAGAATCATCTGGAAAAAAACAAAAAGCCAGTAGCTGAGGTGAAGCTGCAGGGAATATAAACTATGACAACAGGTCCAGCCATAAATTGAAGAAAATGCTTGATAAGAGATATGAAGAATTCCTGTTTCCAGACATCAGGAGGACATTACTGTGAATTTGTTGCCATACAATTCAGATGCTGTTACGTACTATGCAATTTTGGGAGGACATTGTTGAAAAGTGTCTCCATAGAATCACTGGAATTCAGAAAATTCAAAATATTTTCATGCTGGTGAGCAGAATACACCCTGGGTGCTGTATACACTGGCTAGGAAAGATTAGAAGGAAGGGGGAGTGGGGAAGCAACTGGAAAACGAGTTTGTTAAGAGGCTTGGGAGAGATGTGCTTGCCAGTTCTCCAGGTGGGAGCAGGTGATCCATTACAAAAATGCATTGTGTTTCTTAAGAGTTGGCAACAACAACTCCTACTCTAACGTTAAACACGTGGTGATGTTGCCAGGTGAAGTGGGTGGTGAGGACACTCCTCTCCTTTGCACGGTGCTGGAGAGCCTCTGCTGCAGGCACAGTGGTTTGACTTAAAGCTGTAGTTCAGAAGCAGGAGTATTACAGACCATGGGGCTACTTGGAGCAAGTTAATTTAAAAAAGGGTAAAGTGCATCATGATGGGTTTCCTACATGAAATACTGGCAAATTGTGAGAGGAAATGAGGATGCTAGGAGAAAATTATGATGTACATGTAGAGAAGGAGTGGGCCAAAAAAGCAGACTGTCCTTTTTAACATTGTTATTTTGACAGATTTCAAAACTCAAAACATTCTGTATACCTTAGAGTTGATAATATATAAACGCTTGTTGGTAATTATAGGATCACTTTTATTTCCAAGTCCTGTCTCCCTATAGATTTGACAATGTTTTCACCTTTCTGGAGATTCATTAAACTCGCTTTCCTGCAGGATGCTTTGAAAGCCAGGAGATAATCTGCAGGCTTGTTGACACCATAATGCTATGATGGCTTGTGTGCCATTAAAATAGAACACAGAAATGTTCATCTATAGAACCTGAACTCAATACGTTGTGTCAGTATACAGTATAGATCCCTTAATCCATAGACTATTATTAAAATAGTGGATTAAGGAGTTGCTTGGGATCAGAGCATGCTGTATGTGTAACAAAACAGTTTAGCTGAGATTAGTATTCATTACTCAAAGCAAAATTTGATTGAAGGATTCATAGGTGCTTTAATATCACAGTTTTTATTTCATCACTAAATTAGTGACTTTTTGCCATATGAGCACTTGTTAAGACCTGAGAATTAATCAATGTATATGAAAACAATAAAAACTAAATAATTGACATCAATCTAATTAAAATATTTTAGCTTTGTACAAACATAAAATATGGTATTGGATGTTTAAAATGCATTGTATGAGAACATGCATGGAATAGCTATTCACACTTAAAAAATAACTCATAAATTTAAAAAAAAATTAAATTAGTTCACAAACTGTTATACAGATCAGTGTCAGTCTAACCTAAGCCAAAGTGAACTGGAAAGCAAAAATATTTTTTTCTATACAATCTTCTTCTGTCAATAGTCTTGGTGAAATTGTCAGAAGGAGAAGTTTTATTTAACCGCGTGGGGAAATTGAACTGAGTAAGATAGTGCTAGTTTTACAGACTTGTCTTTAATGCAGCAGAAGGTTGTCAACAAGCCTTTTTGGTGACATCTCCACGTGAGCATGGCGAGCAGATGATTTGAGGATTACCAGGGTGCTGGACAGGTCAGCATCTTAAAAATCTCTTCCATAAAGGATCAAATCTGCAGCCAGAAGCTGTTTACTGGCTGAAGGGGGAGGGAAATGGGTGTGTCTAAAAGGCAGAGACCCTCGGGTTTGTTTGTTTGCGTGTCTACGTGGAGTGCTGTCTCTAAAACACGCTCTGAGGTTTTGTGGAGAGCGGAACTCTGCTTGACACTCGTTTTCAAGCAAATTAGGAGGCAAAATAAAATTTCAGTTGTGAAGTACCAACATATAAAGAAAAAAAATTGTGCATAGAAATCATGATTTTTACCAGGTAAATAGAACAGAGTCATTTTTTTGGCCCAAGGTAGAACATGTTTATACTAAATTTCAGTTACACTGCAAGTCACATTAAAAAAAAATGTTTCTAATCCCAGTTTTAGCTGTGGTTTTGTTTGTTTTTATTTTTTTAGTCCTGTTGCTGCTAGTCCAGGTCCCTATTGTATTTTACAGAAGAGTCTCAGTATTTCTGAGTGGAGGTTCAGACACTTTCATATCAAGCAGATTAAGCTCCTGTGAGCATGCCTGTGCTGGAGATTTTTCTTCCATGGACTATCCGCCAGCTGATTGTCTCTGTTGGTTTTCAGGTCCACTTCCTACATCTGCACAGCCCCTGGGCATATGATGCTGTGGTTTGTAAGAAGGTTATGAAACCCCAAGCAGGGCACAGCAAATGGAGCCAGCACAAGGCGTCACTTTGGCAGCAAGCGTGACTTGCAAGCAGAGATGACTGTGGCACTTGTGGGCCATGAATGCTTGTGCCCAGGGTCGTGCAGCAGGGACTGGGAACCTGCATATCCTAAAAAGCATCATATGAGTCAAAATTAAGGAAAAGAAGGACCTATGGCAGCCTTTCAGTGCAGCTCCAAAGGAGCACTTGTGGCCAAAGAACTGGGGAATCAGCTCTGGGAAACTGGAAGAAAAAAAAAAAAAAAAGTAGAAGAAAGTTGGTGAGCTTGATTTACTTGCCCAGCTCTCCATGAGGCAACATTTAAGGAATGTTCAATTTCTATCTAATTCTAAACCAAAGGTTTGTACAACCTTAGCCTTCACATCTCCTTAGTTAAAAAGTATTTTATAACAACCCTGTGGTACTAGCAATTTAGATTTGCTTGCTGCTGGTTTCAGAGGTTATGCTCCACTGTAAGAAAAGACAGAAAGATGAAAGAAAGATTTAAAGAATTCATAGAGAACTTGAAACTAGCCAGACTACCTACCACTTGGACTAACTTTACATAATTTTTACAGATTTCTGAAGGTCTTACATTAAAGATTATACATAGTACATTATCCTTTAATGGCAAAAGTTTAAAAGGGCAGAAGAAAGAAAAGCAGGAAATAGAGCTTTCACTGATTTCCAGTAAGATTTTCTCAACCAGTAAATTTGCTGAGATCAAGAGGGTAAGAATAGGTGTTCTGAATACAGTGCATATTTGGAATATATTATTCTGTTTATAGAGTCTGAAACATCATTTCAATGCTGCTGCTTTCTGTCTGTCATGTTGGAAAGCAGTGGATCTCAAAATAAAAGAGTTTTCCAAAGACCATTTGAAATATACAAAGGCTGGTGTCTCACACTACTTCAATAAGGTAATATTCTTATTTTTATAAAGAGAAAAAAAGGTTATGGCAAGTGGGATTAGATTTTGTGAATGTTTTCGATGTGCGAAACATCAGGTGAAATTGTTTTCCTCAAATAAGCGAAGTACCAGAGCATCCCAGCAAAAAGCAGGGACTCTTCATCAGATGAATAGTGGGACAATTTATTACGCTCTATCCTTAAGCACAGGCCATTAATGCTCTAAACAGAGCTCCTTCAGAATCCTTACAGGTGCTCAGGAGGCCTCAGGCCACTGAGGAAACCTGGAATTCCTTGCAAATTTACAGAAGTGCCTTGCCTCCCATGTTCTGTCTCAGCTAGAAGCTTAATGACTGAATTTGTATTTCCCCTTTGGGTTCAGATTGTGGGGTTTTGTGTTCATTTCATTGGTTAAAGTTGCCAGGTACCTCCCCCACTGACTCGTGCCAGTGCTCCATGCCACATGCCACAGCAGAATCAAGCTGGGAATGCACTGTAGCTCTCCACATGGATAAGGCAGATGTAAATTTAGTGCTCGTCCCAGATCCTGAACTGAAGTATCTGCTGACTTTGTCATCCATGTTTATCATGACCATCAGGAACACAGAGCCCCTGCATCTCAGTAGCCTCACAGTGACTGACATGACATGAATACCTTGGAAATACACTTTCCATTTAATCTCTATTCAAATTGATTCCAGTTTTGTGACTGAAAATGTGTGAAAAGTAGTTGATGTCACAATGATTTTAATGACACATTAATACTTTCTGCCATCAAATAGAGCAGAATCATCCATCATTACAGATACTGCCATATGGCTATCACATGGCAGGTAATACATCCTCTAACAACATGGGCTACCTTTAGATCAGTCAAGGACTGAAAAAATTCCCACCTTAGAGCCCAGACCTAAAGCTTGGAGAGCAACCTGAGACTTAAATGCAAGTAAAGGAATGCAAACAGATGCAGAGATGTGCCACATCCTGCATATCTCATGTATTTTTTCTGGGGAAAAAGAGAGTTGTGCTTTTAGCAAAGCGATACATAGACTGGTTTAGGTAGATTTGCACCAGCTGTGGTCATAAGTGGCCTCCTGATCTGCAGGCCCTCCTGAGCTGCCTGGTGGGTGACTTGAGAGAAGGTTGAATGATTGCTCCTCAAGGTGTTTGAAATCAGATAGTTTGAGTAGGAGATCCTGGCCAACCAAGCCTGTTTGAAATGAAATGAGCTCAGGGTGGTCACATAAATGTTTCAGCCTGCAGATCTAACTGGAATGTAGTTTCTGATGTAGCATGTTTGGGAGCAAAGCTCCCCAGCCTGGCCTCGCAGGACACAGCCACAACTGGTCAAGGACCCAATTTCAGATTCTGGTGAAACAATATTGATTTTACCAATTTAACAAATGGTTAAATATTCTCAAAGGGGGCATATTTACCAATATACCTACTGGACTAAAAAACTGGGTCGACACACCCATATTCCTCCCTGTGCTGATGATCCAAGTGACTGTAAAGGAACTTGGCTAACAAAACATACCACACTCACAGAATAAGCCCACAGGCCAGTTTTGCTTGACAAAAATACTTTTGACAAGGAGGTGTAATTCATTGTTTAGAATCACTGAAATGTATTTTATAACTGTTATTCTCTGGCATTCACCCCAAAGGAGTAGCTGCCATGCTTATCCAGCTGCTGAAGGCATAAGGCATCCACTATAGATACAAAAGAAGTGAAAAATCTTGTCATTTTTTAAAATATGTCTATATCACACAGGAATTCCCTACAATTATGTCACATTTGCTTGGTATTTCCTATCTATATTTTTAGTTTCACTTTCCAAATTTCAATCCATTCAAATAACTTCATCTCGGACCTTGTTTTTTCTTTCAAAAACTCACTGCCATATGGAGGAAACATTAAAATTATTGGATCCAAAGTAAAAACAAAAGCAGCTTAGTGTTAGTGCAAGAGGCTTAAATCAAGACAATTAAACCTAAGTTAAACTGAAAGTAAAAATGACAAATAATTTTGGCCACATGTGGACCACACACCAAACAGAAAGTTGTCGTCGTTCATGGTGGAAGCACAGAGTCTTCAAAAAAAGATTATCATCTTCAGAAATAGTGAAATAAACTTCCAAGAGAAATCCGTGTTCTAAGCAGACAAGAAAAATCTCTAGCAGGAGTAATTTTGAGAAGAGGCTGCCTTCCAGATTTTCACCAGGGGATCACTCACTGCCATGCAACCAAGTGGCAGGCAATGTCTACCATTTTGGGAAGAAGGTCATGTGGTGTTTTCAGCATGGACAGGACCCGGGATAATCCTTCTGCAGCCCAGCTTTCCTCTCCTGTTTGTTATTTTAATGCTGTAGTTTATACTTAAAGCTGCTGTGAGTGACAGCTACTATAAGAGCCGCCTGTGCATCTCCCAGATAATGATGGCTGGCCTCATTAACCATCGTGGCATTGGGATATTTAGAAGTAGCCTTCAGTTGTTCAGTTTTTAACAGAATAGTTGAAAATGAAACTGCTAGGCTTCGTGATCATAGAATAAATTCAGTCTTTTCCATGTATAAAAATCTTGTCAGTGTTCATTAACAGGAATAAACCTGGCCCCTCAGAAATGCTAAATTTTAGATATTTAATTTGTAATGTTACCTATTCACTGATACCAATCTGTGATCCTCTACTGCAGCCTTCCATGCTGCTTCCCAAAGACCGCTAGGTGTTAATTGCTAAGGTGGACCTGCAGGTTCTAACTGAAATTTTGACAGGGGCTCCTGTGACAATGAACAACAGCTAACAGAGGAGGAAAAAAGCCCAGTGAACACTCAAACAATTTGCTGAGCTGCCAGAGCAGGCAATGATATGATGGAATAAATCACATTCCCAAAGTTATAATGAAAGCAGTGGGTAATAATTATTGCTCTCTAATTTGTTAGCCCTATCCGATCTCTTTTACTCCAGCTGTGGATGTTGCCACTGCTGGCAAGACATGGAGGCAAATACCCACTTCTTCCTATGCCTTCACTATTCTATTGAAGCTGTGCTAAAAAAGTAAAGGAGAAAGAAATGTGTGCACCCACACAAATAAAGGCGAAGGGCTGGAACATGTCCATACCAAACAGGACACTCTGGCTTGTGCTGTTTCTGGGGAAGTCTGTCCTCTCCTTTTCCCTTTCATTGCAGACAGCTCGGGATTTTCTTATGAAGCTTAACTGTGGTGAATACAACTCCTGGTTTTGATTCCTGCAAACCTTTTAAGAGCATATTTATTTGTTCTTCCATGAACTTCTGGTGTGACAAGCCCCGACCTAGATGGATTTCTGCTATATACCATATATGAACTAGCAGTGTTGCAGCTTTATCTGTATTTTCTCAGGTTGTGAGATTCAGAGTTGAGTAAAACTGCAAGAAGGAGTATTTGTCCTTGCTGTCATCTATTTGCAGCCCAAGAACTTTGCATTTTTTATTAAATTTGTTTTCTACTTTTCTACCTAACCCCCCCCCCCCTTTTTATTTTTTTGTTATGTCAAACTCCAGGGGTTTCTGTTGGGTATTTATATGGACATTGTGCATTTGGAGCAATGAGAAGTGTATTTCTGCATCAAAGTACATGGTAGAGGGCTTGCTCAGGTTATTTTACCAGCAATTCTCTGAAGCGTCAGGTATGAGTGGGACAGGAGACCAAAACTGAGATGGCAATTCTGTCCCGTTCTGTGCAGCAATGGGCCTTCACAAACCTGTTGGTAAAGCTGTTTCAAAAGACAGAAAGATACACACAGTAACCTTAAAATAATCCACTGGTCAAAAAAATCTCTGGGGATTTAGTCACATTCTTAATCTGCCTACATTTGTCTGCTAGTCTTGGTCTATTCTCAAATTCAGTTCTGGATCAAAGATGTCTCTTCTAGCAAAAACCCCCACTTGAAACAGGTAACAGACTGACAGTAAAGACTTGAGTTTAATAAACCATCATTTTTCCGGGTGCATTAGTCCATTCTTTGTTAGGACTCTGCCCCCTGGGTGTGGATATTGTCCTTTTTATCCAGTGTTGCTATGGTCACCCAGCTTTCTGGGATAAACAGCAAATTTAAGGCCACCCGCTGCTTCTCCTTTGCCTTGCCCTCCACCTGCCTTGGGGCTGCACTGATCTGACATCATGCAGCAGGTGAACATGTATGATTTAGCTCTGTTGCTGTCACTACAGCCTGCAGAAGGAGACAGAGCGACAGAAGACCAGTTTCTTCTCAGCTGTCTTCCTACCTTCCTCCAGTGGGCAGAGAAGAGCAGTTTCCAACAGGAAAGGGGAAAGGGCTCCTTGTGAGAGCTTGCAGAAAAATGTAGGAAACACCTGATTTTTCTGACTGCTCCATTTTGTAGCTCCTAAGCAAGGCTGGAGAAGAAATGCCACAACCCTACTGCTTCTTGTGTCCTTGGGCTACAAAGGGAGAGGATGGGCCATCCTGGAAGCCCGCTAACCTCAGTAATATCCCAGAGCAACTAATTACTGGTGCATGCAATAGGTGGGAGCTGAACACAGCCCACCTGCCTTTACCAACCTCCAGAGAATGAGAAGTTTGCTCATCTTCTGCAACATAGAGGTCAAGCAGAGGCTTGACTGTGCATGTGCCTGCCCTGCTGGGATGTCACTTTTCTTCTCAGTTGCACATTTCCCTTCTTCACATCATATAGCCAAGTCAGTTTAATGATTTCATACACCTCAACCAAATGTGTAATTGTAAACAAATCAAGACTGTCATGGGAAATTGGGGAAATATCAAGAAGACAGTCTTCTCTACCTGAACAATTTCCCCAAAAGAGAGACGAAATTGACTTGACATAATTATTGAAAAAAACCCCAACAAACCCTGAACAAAACCCTCCTCCCCCCACCCCCGAAAAAAAAAACCCAAGCCCCAACCAAACCACCCACACAAGCCACATCAAGTCGAGTCTTGCAGCAGCATCAGCAAAACAGCAGTTGTGCTCAACTGTCTGAGAACAAGGCATTTGCACTATTGAACTCAAGAAGCTGGAATGTAGCATCGTGCCCATCTCACTGCCCAGGCTGGACAGCCTCTCAGGACACCCTGTGGGCTCCTATCTGAAGCAGCCTTTTGTAGTGAAATTAGGAAAACTGTTTGAAGGTATCAGAACAGGTTACTGAGTAAGAACAATTAATCCTTATAAAGCAAGGCTTTATAAACAGTGAATTCTAGAGGTCCCTTGCTAACACCGTGCCCATACTACATGCAGGAGACACGATGTTAGCACATTCACCAATAAATTATTTGTGCAATTACTGCTATTGTTCTTTGCCAAGATTTTTGGCTGCGCACTTCCAGAAACTTTGGATCATGCATATTTAAAGATCTAATGCTAAATCCCTCCAGTGGACTGCTTTGGTCAAACCTTCCTACCATCCCCTTGCCTCTGCTCCCGTACTTGTGTGTGTGCTGTGGCCAGCAGGAGATGCTCAAATACCTCGGAGGGGAGAACTTCAGCTGCATTTTCATTGGAAGTCCTGGAATTCTGGCAAATGGCAAGAATGTGCCACCACCCAGACGTGACAGGCTTCATTTGTAATCTTCTGGCATATCTGATTTACAAGGAGTTAACTACTCTCATCTCATCAAGTTCCAGATGTTTCACATAAGAAGAAATAGTGCACGATGGCAGCTGTACAGTAATCAACTGATAAATGAAGTCTCTCAGTAGTCCCTGAAGGTTTGTGCTTTAATCTGAAGTGTCACACACTTGTGTAGGCACGTGTACCCAAAGTCATTCTATAACGTAACAGGAGAAGTATTTCATGAGTCTGTTGAGGAATATGTATTTATGGAGATATGGAAATAAATATATCACTAGTGTCTGACATAAGGAGAAAAAGTGAGGTAGAGAGAATAAAAAAATTAGAGGTTAACTGTAGGGAGCAGCATCTCTGGGACAAGACAAGAACATCTCTACAAAAGTAATCTCCCTTCTTTTAAGGAAATACATGGTTGTGATGGGCTGTTGGAGCTGAGACACAGCTGCCTCCAGAAATGAAGGTGGTGTCCAAACTGGTAAAGATGCCCAAACAGAAAGAGGATGGCCTTCATGGCAAAAACTCATGCACATGTGCATGCCACACCAGCTAAGCCCAGTACAGTTCTTGCTCAATTCCTGGAGCAGAAATACTAAATCAAACACTGTGCTAAACCAAACACTGTAGTAACACTCAATTAAAAGGAAAACAAAAATAACCAAAAAAAACAAAACCAAAAGCTACTCCCCCAAAAAACAACAACAAAAAGGGAGAAAAGAAAAAAAGTATGTTGGACTATTCTGCCATTCTGTGATTCTATGCTCAGTACTGGACCTTATCAGCCATTAAACAAAAACACGTACAACTCTTAAGGATTTACCATACTTGCAGTACAAAATTTCATGTAACTTACCTGTGAAACTCAGGATCTCAATCAGCTGAGTAACAATTCAGTGAGAAACCTGTTTTGACTCACTCTGCACCACCCATGTCATCAGGACAGGCTGCAGCAGCCCTTCCCCAGTGTTTTCACAATGTTTGCAGAAAAATTTGGCCCCAATTTCACTCAACTGACAAAAGTCAGATAGACTAAAACCACTCCCTTTCAAGGTCTCTCACTTCTCCCCTACCTTGCCTGAAATATAGGTGTTGTCCAGCCTAATTAGAGATTGGTATTTTTGCCTTTACCAGTATTAGCAAAACAACATTTCACATCCACATTTCACCTTTTAAACTTGTACATCAGTTCAAACAGGACTTGGTTGGTGCCTCCCAGCCCTTCAAAACAGATACTCAGATCAGTATAACTGAGCACCTCAAGTGCCTGACAGAATTTTGTCCTGTTTCACCTCTTGTCCTCACTTCCAGACATTTCTCACAGCCTTTTGCCTGAAAATGGCACAAAAAGCATCAAGACACTATGAATGGTTCACAGTCAACTAATATTTATGATATTCCTTACAAGATCCAGCCAAGCAGCTGAGGGCACACATAAACTGTATGACTGCAGAAACCTGAGGACTCTCATGGGTGTTCAAACACAGCCAGGGTTTTGACTAAGAAGGGAAGCTACAGACTCAAGGTGGCCCAACGAGCTTGCTGTGAGTGGCAGCTTGCCATAAAGCTGCTTTTTTATTTCTTCTGGAGAAAGAGAATCAGGACACCAACTCCCATATTGTGTTTTCAAAGTATGATTTGGACCACGGATTCCTTTCAGACTAAATGTGGCAGTGATGGCTACTCTTGTTCAGACTCTGAACAATAAGTTTTAAAATTATTTATCAGCCACCAAAAAATTACTTCTCTGCAGTGTTTTGTCCAGCTTTGCCCTGTCTGCCTGCAGCTCAGCAATTTCTCCTACCTCTTAACCCTCATACTAATTTACATTTTCTCAGACATTCATGCCGTAAGTGCAAGAAAATATTGGGTAAACCAGTAAGATTTTGGAAAAACTCAGTATTTTGAAAGTTTAGACAGAAAAAACAGGCCTCCCTAGAGATCTGAAAGACAGGTAACAGTACACAGTAGAATGCTTAGATGCCCTAACACACACCAGAAGCCTAAATTTTAGAAAAACATTTAAAATTATCTGAGGTAGTAATGTGTTACAAGGGCAAAAACAACTTTAGAATAGCTCTTCTATAAAATCTGTGATATATTAAACTTTCTGAATTGTCTCAAGCACTCCACACTGAAAGTTTAACATTTCAATTGCGAAACAGCTGCAATTATTACAAGGCAAGGCTGCTTGAAAAGCTGTGCATGCAGCAGGTTCAGATTCGAAAAGATAGTGACACATTTCACAGACTGTCTTTAAAGTTGGAAATAAAATACTTGAGAGGCTGTCACAACCTGTCAACTAGTCTGTAGAAAAAAAAAAAAAAGAAAATACGCCCATCAGTTTCAGATCCACATACATACCACAGTGGCTTCATCTAACTTCAATTAACCTGATTTCAAAACAGCAATTGTAAATACATCAAAAAATTTGGGTTTTTTTGAGTTTGAATTTCAATAGCAGGCAATTGATTCATGTTTCTCAAACTAAGCAATTCCTATTTGTATAAAAACTACCGATGATTTCAGACAGTGACAATAGGTGATCACAAAACCAGGGATATGAAGACTATCAATTTTATGGTTTTTAACATTTGAATCAAGAGTCCCACTACATTTAATTGCAGCAGTAAAAAGCAAACACTTACCATACTCACCCTTTTCCTGTTTTGAACATAAAGCATGGAAGATTTACCTAAAATCAGCATTTCCTAATGACTACACGTTGGCAGGGACACAAGAACAAACCTGTCCACATCTGAGCAGTGTTGTATCTGGCGACAGGCAAAGCACAAGTGTGGTTCATCTGGGAAGGCTTGTGGAGCTTTGCGATTGTGGGAATGCCTCCTGAAGCCTTGATGTGCCAACTTTTGGGAGGTTAATAATGACAAGTCACCTTAACCAAGGATATTTTATTGGGTCCAATATTCAAGCATCATCAGGTTAAGGTCCTTTAGAAAAGTAAACTGGTAAGAATAAAACCCCCCAACCTTATGAATGGCAATTGGTACATGAAGTTTAATTTTAGATAAAATTTTACTAGCCAAATTGTGTTGTGAATCTAAAACTACTGAACAAGGTTTGAACAAAATACTCAATTTCCAAAAAAAAGGCAAATATAGGTTTAATGCCAGTCATCCAAAATTGACATTAGTCTTTTAATATAAGGCAAAAATAGTAATTTTCTTTTATTTTTTAACCTACATTAAGTACAGTCAGCAATAGTTGCTCTATAGAATATGCATCATTGAGATCTAAAAGCAAGATCAGCAGAGAATGCTGACTCATGCATTTTAAGATCTTCTCAACATAGTGACAACTCCATAGCAGTCTCTGGAAAGGTCTCTGGGTTAAGGACTGGATTAATGCTGTAGAGTGGTTTTGTTAAATGTGTGTATAATTTAGTTCTCATGCGCCACAATCACATGTCCATGTTATAGCCATTTAGCACAAATAATAATTCCTGCAGATCTAAATGTGTGTCAATATACATTAAACCATAGAAAATGCCATAAAATACTCTATGCAATCTTTAAGCATCTGCCTTCAATAGAATTGTATTTACATATTTTTATGAACTTATAATATGCAATAAGTCAATGAAGACATTTTTACAACGTTTATTAGATTATGAATTTATAAATTCGAGGACTCAGAGGCACATAGTTTAAAAGGCCAAGAACACCAAAACTAATTAAGTCACAGAAATCAGAATATTTATGGACGTAACACCAGTAAAAAATAAAAATCACATCCAGACTAAAAGCAACACTTCTTTAGAGTCATCCTTCAAAGTTAGCATAATAAAAAGTTCTCATTTCCCTCAAAGAAAAATAATTCATCCCACCTACCAAGCTAGAAAAACCTATTTACAGTTGTACTTTGATCAGAAGTATCATTAAGTTGTGTAATAGAGCCACTTCTATTCTGCCATTAGAATTTAACATTTCTTTTAAAGTATAGTTGTATTTACAAATGCATAAATATCGTAACTCTGATCTTCATTAAGGTTTGAATGAAAACAGGCTGTTAAGTCACAATACAAACGTGTTAGTGGAAAAGTAGGTGCATTTCAGTATCATTCTGAAAGAATAAGAAGCCAATACTTCTGATAAAGCTCGGGTTCATCAACGAGACCAGGTTTTTAAGTTACGTTAATGAAGACTAAACCTCTTCTGTGTTAACTCTTTACATTGGTTTCTTCAGTCGACTTTCACTACACTGTATATTTTGGTTACAAACCAAAAGCATGCAAAGAATCCAATTGTCCCTAAAAAAGAAAAAAAAAATTTACATATTAGAACACTGACACAGGAGACATTAATTTCTATCTGGAGCTTGTAAGTCAGGATGTATGTATATGTGATCTGCTGTCCTTTACTTCAGTACATCAATCAGATCAGATAATGGAAATTTAGAGACAGTACCTGGTCCTTATAGGCATGAACTACTCTATAACCTATCTCATTATTTTCAGGAACATAGAACAGATCATGTGGAAGACTCTAGTTGTAAGATATTTCTGTGTTATTTGTCTTACATATTTGTTCATGTTGTTCCAGTATGCTGCAGTCCCACTCCTTCACACTGCTCCATTTCACCCTTTCTCAGTGACTACTCACACACACTTTATCTGATCTGCTCAGCTGCAGTAATATTGTTATTATGTTTAATAAACATAGTAACAGCATCAGGGTTCTCATTACTTAGCAATACTTCAAGGTCTTGGAAAACTACAGCACTATCATTTCTCAACAGACTGAGTTAATACAAATTACAAACCATAGTGTAGTTTCTACACAACTTGTAGTCCTACTGAAAACATGTGTTACATACCTTAAAAAAAAACCACTTCTGGAATCCTTAAGATTGTCAAAAGGTACACACAGATTTGAACTAAAATTGAAGGATGAAGACCATTTCCCTGGTAACTTATCATGCTTCTAGCAGAATAAAAACAGCTTCATCCCTTCTCTTTGTGTAACTCCAAAATAAACTTTTAACAAAAATATTATTTTGAATGTGAAATAGTTAATATAGTTGGGCTTTGTTAATCTAACTGGATTATATCAAAATTCAGTCTCAATCAGAATAATATTGGATTAAATAGCAGCTCAGAACACCTGTTACAGGAACCTTAATTTCCCACAAAAACTAGGATAAAAAAAAGCCCTGAAGATTATCTGATTTTTGCCCAAGTACCTCTTCTAAAATCATATCCTTAACTTACACAAGAGTCAATGAAGTTCTTTAGACTTCCTTAACTTCCTTTGTTTTAGAGCTGGTAAGAGGGACAATGAAAGCTGTGTGGTAACTTGTTCTCTCTACAAGCTTGAAAGTAACCATGAATGATATCATGGTCTTTTTTTTTCACTTTACGCTTGCTAAACTACTGATGTTTAAGTGACTCATTTACTATGATACGTAGCTGTGATCCCAGCTGTGAATCAAAGATTTGTCATGTAGCTCCCGGTATTGTGCCTGCTGAGTCTGATCAATGACCTGGAATGCAGGATGGATGCAAGTGCCTGAAGCATGTGTTACACCGACATAGCAGCAGGGCACCGTCAAAACCCTTCCTCCCGATCCTGACAATTTTTCACAGATGAGTAAGCAGCAGCAGAATAGTTTTCATACAACAATTATGACTTTTTAGTTTTTCTTAATCATCCTAACATGGGAAGTCAGTTGCCTTTGGGAGCAGTTTTTTCTAAATTGCTAATATATTCTTTTGTTTAAAAAAAATGGAGAACTGCCTGCCCCTTACCCTACCTCTGATTTCTTCTGTAAATCTTTATCTCAGAGCAGTTCAGTAAATCTCAGAGAACTGAACATAATCTGCTATTACGTTCATATCAACCTAAATGGACAAAATTCGTCTTAAATCTTAAGAAACAGGATTATTTCCCCAAATTAAAAGGTAATTTGCACTTAATCTTGTGGGAAGTAGATAAAAAATCATTAAGCACACAGTGTTTTACAATTCTGTGTGATTAACTTCACATGTATCCTCCCGTGATTTCAACATAGGAATTGAAAATTTAAAAAACCCAAAACCATACAGACTCGGAAAACTTAATTCTAGTTGCACAGGACGACTTGCATTTCCACTGTCCCAATTACAAACAAATGACTGCCACAAAAAGCAACCCAAAGGGGCTGAGAATAAACCACTTCTTCTTTGCATGCTTGTGAACCTACCCTAAAAATTTGGTAGCAGGTGCTAAACAGCCACTTGGAGAACTGAAAGTGAACATGTGAGCAAAGGAAAAAGGGGATGCAGTGGACACATCTTAATGCCTCTAGACAATGTCATGTGACATGACTGACTTGAAAGAATAAGGGCAAAAGATGGAAATTCTATGGGTATCTGAGATGCAAAAAGGCAGCTAAACCAAGTCTCAGCATAGAATATTATTGTAAATCCCCTTTATCTTGAATGAATCCGTTCCAGAATTACTGCACACATTCAAAGTAAACAGAGTGAACAAAGGAGACAGGGTAAACACAATTCTGGTTTTGGGCAAAACTGTTTACAGGCAGACTTGCTGAACATGTGTTGGAAAAGCTGGTGAAACTAAATTAATTTACCTTACACTTATGTAAGGACTTATTATTTTTCACACTACTTTGTAAGTTTGCACTGTATTTACAATCAATCTGCATACAGCAGTACACATTCATTTCTAGTTGAACAACCACACATCCTAGGATCTTTTAGTTCAATGAAACTATCAGTACACCCAGACCCTAAGTAAAGGTTAAGAGAAAAGCAGGGTGAGAAAGAAGAAAAAGTGAGCAAGGGAGGCAGAATCTTTGATCTATGCACTCAGAATGACTTGTAAACTGGTACAGAAATGTGAATAAAAGTAGAGATGTATAAGCAATGCCAAAATACATTACACTGACTTAAAAGGAAGGACGGAAGATAAAACTGACCACTTTTGGGACACAGCTTGATCACTTTTCAATGAGATTATATAATGCACTCAAGTCTCATTTCTTCCTTTTAACAGGCAATGACCCAAGAAAATCCTTGCAGGCCATTGCTCCTGTTCATCATCATCTGCATTCAGTCATAGTGTACAAACAGCTTCAATATTTCCTTAGCTGAAGTGGAAATGTATTTGAAATATTCAGTTACACTTTAAATGAACACCATTCTTAGTTCTTTTCTCTTTTTCACTATTTTTGTTCTCATATGTTTTGTGGAAATGAAAATTCTACTTAATAATCATAGTGAGGTTTGTTTTAAAAGCTCTGATGACAAGTCATTTGTAGTCCTAAGAGGCCTCAAAAGATAGGGTCTATACATAAATACATATACAAGCCTTTGGAATCATTAAAAGTCATCATCAACATGGAGCCTGAAATTATTTAAACCATTGATCAGTTCAAAGTAGTTTCAGAAGTACTGCTCTGTAGGGTAGAGTATACAAGGATGGACTACATTCTGCTGGAGCAAAACACAGAATTTTTAAGATTTTTTTTGAGGAGTTGGTGGTTGCTGCCTTCCTGCAACAGTTTGAAAGGAGACTTCTTGCATTTTCAGTGTCATTTTTCCACCCTAAAGAATTGCTATTTCTGTCTGACTGAAGACTATAATGGAAGATTTTGTGATCTCATCTCAATTACTGAAGAGGAAATTGAAATGCAGCACCTAAGACAGATGATTTTTCCAAACGCTCACAATGAAGATTACAAGGTTCTGAAAAGACTGATACAAAAAATGTGAGAGAAACTCTGTCTGCTACCCATGCCACTTCAATGCAATTGGGATAAAAGGAAATACATTCTGGAGTGCAAATTAAAAAAAAAAAAAAAAAAAAAGGCATTCTTTGTCAACTTTTATTCCTCTCTCTTCCTTCCAGCTATTCCATAAGATCTGCAGTTTTTATCTCGACACTGTAACTTTATACTTGATTGTGTGTGATTTGAAGTGTGCTTCGCCAAAGAAAATTAAAAAACTGTGTCTGTCATATGACTATCATAAGAATGAAATCTAGAAAAGTATTTATCACATATTTGTAGACCAAATTATAGGCCACACCTCAAATTAGCAGTAGTTTTGCCTCATCCTCACTTACCTATTTTATTAAAAATTGTAATCACATAGTTGCAATACGCTACACATGGAAAAAATCAAAGGCATCATAAATTCACAATTCTGTATCAAGATCAGTTTTGCCAAGGATTCTACTGTGCAAAACTAAAGGCAGATTTAAAATTCACAATTGAGGTTCAATACACTTACCTGTGAAAAGGAAGAAGATCAAAACCATAATCATGGTATAACCAAAATATAAAATGGTGCTAGCTGTTCCTGTGATTTGCAGTTTAGAAAAGAAATAATGTATTGCGTATATTAGGAAATAAACTGCAGTGAAGCCACTAGTGAGAAATGAACGCCACTGCCAGTGATAGTCCTAGAAGGAATGAGGAAAAAATACAAATGTGTGAGCAATACTGTGTACACCTCTAGCCCACTGACCTTACTAGTGAATGCAGAGCTACTTTCTCTATTATGACTTTATCCAAAAGTAAGTTTTTGTAGGGTTTTTTATCTAGAGGGAGAAGAATTATATATAATCAATACTGCTTTAATTACACCATTCAAAATTAGAGATAAGTAAACTAAAGATCAATAGTAAATACACAAAATACTAAAACCCCAAATAAATCAGATTTATTTATTTCCAGCCATAGAAATTTTTTCCCCAAGCTTGGGCATGTCCAAAATGCACTCTGATTGAACAAAATTAATGGATTAATGGATCACCTCCAGAAAACAGGGAGTGAGAATCGAAAGATGTGGTATCTGACTCAGCAAGACCCAGTGCAGGGTTTTAATATTACTTACAAGTTTTGCCTGCTTCACTTTTTAAGGACAGGGTTTAAGTACATCTCATCTAGCACTAAGTGTTTATGTTGAATACTGGAATACTTATTTTCAATTACAGAAGCATTAAAATGTTTTTAAACATTCTTAAAACATTATCAAGTTTGAAAACAGAGGAAATATTTCCTACCTCTGCACATAGATGGAAGTAGCAGAGCAATATTGTAGCCTCAGAACATGTAATAACCAAAATAATGAATACCAGAAACAGGAAGCCAAACATGTAATACATCTGGTGAGACCTATAAAAGGGAGTTAAAAAAAAAAAAATGGCCATTGTGCTATTATTACTTCTTCATATGTAGTAACATCACCTTCACCTTAAGTATTTCCCCTTCCTATTGAAATACTGTCAATTGTGTAGCCATACAATTGACCAATTTATTTTCTAACTAAAGAATAGGAACCTTGGCAGCTCAGTCTGAGAACTCTGAGAAAGCAAGGCCAAAGCACGCCCCTGGTTGGGATTTCAGAGAAAGAAATGACTAAACATAACAGTGAAATCACAGTTCCAGTGAAGTCAGCATGACCTCTTCCACTGACTTCAGCAGAACCTGGTTTTCACCTCACATTTCAATCAAAGGGGCAGAGCTCCAAAATAACAAGAAATGTCAAATGCTGTAGCTGTCTGTGTCGGGTAGAGGCACCTATTCAAGGTTCAGAAACAGTTTAACAAGATCCAATAACTAAATTTTGCCAGAAGGAAGACAAATTGCTCACAGTAGATTAGTCTGTCAGTGAGCTCACATCAAAATTCACTTACACTGGACTAGTCTATGGTGCTTGATTTTTTAAAATAATTACTCTTTTTTTTTTTTTTTTTTTTAAATAAAGATTTCACAAGAATTTGTTCTTGGTTCTTTGTTTTCCTCCCAAGAGCAGTTATATCTTTTTTGCCTAATTACTACTACCAAAAAATCTGAAGTTTGTTTTAATAAACTTCAGTACTGTCAAGTCATATGCCATATATCAGCTTCAGAGCCACTTCCACACGAAGTCAGAACAGTAGCATGAGAAAACAACTGTCTGAAGGTAGGTCAGCTGTAAATTGCTAAGCATATCACAGCCACCTCTCTGTACATCCCAACAAGCACAACAGGCACTGATTATCTTTAAAACAACAAAATATTAATAAGATGTTAACATTTAAATTTTATTGAACCAGTATTATGGCAACCCTGCATCCTCAAAAAATCAGGCAAAGCATCTTGAAGAAAAACTTTTGCAAAGAAATTACCACTTTTTATGACAGAGAAAATTCAATTTATGGTGAACTTACCAAATACTATTGAGAATAAAGAACAACTGTATAAAGATACATCCAAAAGGAAGAATCCCTCCCATGATAATGCCAGGTAATGGCTTTGTATAGAAAGATTGCTCAGGAATCTGACGTGGAATTTGGTTTGTGCGAACAGGGTGTTCAATAGCCTGTAAACGAAAATAACAAACAAATAAATAAAATGTCAGATTTTTTTTTCTTTCTTTTTGTAATGAGTGGTGGCAATAAGTCTACTCTTTGTTTTGAGCATGTGCATACTCAGCTACACTACATTTTTTTTTCTCCCAGCTCAGCACCTGACACTTGCGTGGCAAACTCGTTAAAAAACAGCTCTTACTGAAGACATAGTGACAGATATTTTGGTCTTCCCTTTTAATGTTTGCCTGTCTATCATCTGTTACACAGTCTGAGCTGATTTACCACATTTCAGCTGGAGAAGTGGTGGTGCTTTCACCTTCTAAAAATTCCTGCTTGTTGTTTTTCACAATTTACTTCAAGAATCTCACCAGGATAAACTTACTGAAAGGACTCAATGTGGCAATTTAATCCTAATTTAAGACACATGTGTGGATCAGCATGGTGGGAGAAAACAATGTAAGGCATTGTAAGATATATGCATACTTTACATCTTTCCCCTTTCATCAAGGTTACATCAAAAGCATCAATAGATACTTCTTTCTGATTTGATTTTCAAGTTTTTGTGACACCTTCCACATTGTCTTATTAGCTTAACAAATCTTCCTTCCTTAAAAGAAGATGCAGACACCTGTACAATGCAGGGGAATTTGATGGAATTTCAGCATGGTTATCAGAAAAAACCCCATTGAATTCTGGTTAAGAAAAACAGAATAACTACACAACTGTCTTAGAAAGTACCTACTAAAACAATATTCTCTGAATGTATTACAGGAGATCTACAGAGAGATGGAACCCTGGCTTCCTATGCAGGGGAAAACCCAAAAATGTATCTGCACTAATAGAAATTAATTTGAGGGGGATAGTAAACTGATTTTTAAGAAAAAAAAAAAAAAAGAAAAAAAAAGAACCAATCTCATTATTTAATGATTTGGTCATCAAATTACGAAATGTTTGGTCACAAGGACCCCTCACAAAAATATGTAAAATTTATTGGCTTAGGAGTAAATCACAATTTATGTCTGCCAAGCAGAGATAACCATTTACAGAACACTTATGCAAACAGATTTCACAGAACTCCAGCAATTTGATCAGGAAACACCCTCAATGTACCAGGCACAGAAGAACAAGAAATACATGACAAAACCCAGAAATGCATAATTTGCTGTCCCTTATGCTTGCTGGGTCAAGTACTTGTTTTAGTATATGAAATCAATGCTAATTAACATAAAAATGCTCAAATCACTGATTTATCTGTGGCAGTCATTCAGTTAAATACAATGATAACCCAAACAGCTGCAGAGAAGTATCACTGCCACCAACCATGTGCCACAGCCTTGGAATACCAAGACTGGTTATCTAACGCTGCTCAAAAGTAACTGAACAGAACTGGAGCCAACAGTGCAACTAGCTTAGATGCTACCTCAGTCATGGCCTATACAGAGAAAAATATTTCTGTGTGCTTATGCATGTATACACTTAAAATCTCAACTTCTCAGAAACACTTACGTTTTTCTTAAACCCAAAATAGGCACCAATAAACGTCAGCGGGACAGATATGCAAAACCAGAGCGCCAAAATAGCAACCAAGGTACCAAACGGAATAGCTGCTGAAGAGCCTTCTCCCCAGAGAATGAGGTTCATGATAAAAAAATCCGCAAAAACAATTCTGAAAAACACACAGCACACTCAGAGCACAGCAATACTTCTTAACATTTAGTAATGTTGACAAAACAATGGCACTGTTTAAAGGTTTTAGCACGAATCTCTGCTAAAACCAAATGACACACGCAAAATATGAAAACAAAGAGGTCGGACAAGCAATTCTTTGTTAATCTAGTGGGACTGAACTCCAGCAGGCACTGACGTTCCAACTAAGCTATTTCAAATATATGCTTGTCTTAACTACACTTCAGGGTAAGACTGCTTGCTGTGATTAAGTGGAAAAAATTATCAGAGAGGTTATACATTATATGACACTATATAAGATTGACTACAGTGTGGTCAGAGAAAGAGCCCAGAAAATAAAAAAAAGCAATGAAGAAGTGGGCCTAAAATTTACTACTTTTATCAAACTTACTATCATAATGCTTTTTCCTGATCAACCTTTTCAGGTGAGAGTAAACAAATGTTTACAGGAAAAAAAAAAAAAAAAAAAAAAAAATCAAAGGATGATATGCCACTAACATACTCATCTCTGTCAAAAGCACCATGATATTCTTGTAGCTTCCAGAATAAAGGGTCAGTGTAAGATTTACTTCTGTGGCTGAAACTTAAAAAATTAGCTATGCACATCAGAGAAGCAATTTAATTCTCTTAATCATAGCTATATTCTCAACTTACCCAGGACAAAGGAATGATGTCAGCAGGACATTCGTTTTCCATTTCTCACCTCCAAATGCTGTATATTAAAACATTTGACAGACATTAAAACATGCATTAAGCTCGACTATTAATTTTCCAGTCCATTTACCTGTTACATTTAGCTTGCAAATACTCAAATAATGTGCTATTATGCCCAAATTTAAAACAGTAAACTAAATATTCAGTAATAAAATTAGATTTCCTTATCCTGTTGCTTAACCACAGAACTTCAAAGCAAAACATCTCAGACCAAGGTCAGGAAAGGTATCCAACTAAAACTGTGTCTCTGACCACTTTATCTACAAAAAGGAGGGAGCAGATTTGCAGTATTTCGAAGTGCTTAAAAATATTTTAAACCTGGAGTGATTAAGAAATTTAAGCTTCTTCTAGCATTTCACTGCAGGTTTCAGTAGGTAAAGATACATAAATATGTGAAAACCAAGCTTAACAGTTTTCTTGGAATAATTCTTGCCTATGAATCTTACAGAAGAGTCCGAACTAACACACTTACAGAAGTAGTGATGCTTTCGTGAGTCTTAACAGCATTAAGCAGTGGTGATATCAAAAGACTAAAGATAGCTTTATTAAGAAAATCTTTATGAATTTGCACTATGCTGATAAAAATTCTAGTCAGTATACTTTCAAATGAAAATATCCTGCTGGAGTGCAGTGAAGCTGATAATTTCATCTGAGCACTGCCATAATGACATGCTTCTTTATTTCAAGAGTCAGAAGTGATTATGGTTAGAGTGATTTTAATTAAGTTTCTATTTCTTCATAAAAACTTGGTAGAACGTGACAGCAGTTTTTAAGATTAACCATTTAATTTCAACTCAGGTTTCCCTTTCCAAATGCAATTTTGAAAAAAAACCCCAACTTTCAAAATTGGATATCCATTTCAGTTGTATTTTATGTCTCACATTACTTTATTTGTATACTATTAAAAAAAAACCCCATTCATGTTTTCATGCTCTCTACAGGGTATAAACCACTTCCTGTTAAAACTATCTCTGGATCAGTCATTCACTGTCTTAGTAGTTAAACATAACATTCAAGTATCAACAGAACACAAAAGTGATTCCCAGAAAGTAAAATATGAAATTTTATCATTAATAAATACATCTCCACTAAAGACATGGGATTCAAATTACCATCGATACACTTCAAAATATCCTTCAAAACACACAGTATATACCACAATATAAAGAATAATTCCATCCTCAATTATGCTCTTAGTACTAAAATTTCCTTCTGTTTAAGTCTGACTGGTTTGAATATTAGGAATACTTCACTATCACATCACCACCACTGTGTAAAAACTCCCTACAAGATCAAACTCACTTTTCCCACTGGTCTTCCCCACATGAAAATTACAAAATGGTTAGAAGAAAGAACCCAAATATCTACTGCCAGGCTGAAGTTCTGAAGTTCCTCTAGCCCTGTATATTCACAACTAAAGAGTCCAAAAGATCCACCTCTCTGTGAAAAAACCTTTCATGTTGAGTAAGGTAATTAAAACAAGCTGTATGTGGAATGTCATGCTTCACCTTAAAAGAAATCAGAGGATACAGGGGTAAACCATCTGAGGCTGGTAGGCAGACAGGTCTTGAAACAATAGCTGGGATCAGTGAGGGAAAACAGTATCATAGACTCCTGTCAGGGGCCCAAACACCACCGGGTTGGTTTCTACAGCTACAGAATCCTTCAATCCACTTAACAATCCTTGTCCCTGTGCTCCAGCCACAATCCAATAAGCATTATTCTCCAAAATACCTGAGAACTAGCTAAAAAGAGGTCACAAATCTCAGGCATGCAAGAACTGAGGTTCATGATTAGGGGGTGCAGGTGTGTGTTACCAAGCCACATGCACGGCTAAAACTAAATACAGGCTTACACTGTCCCTGCAGTGATAGGAAACAGAAGTAGAAAACAGTCTGAAGTAAACATGTAATGACCTTAGTACTAATACTATTTAATTTCACAAATACAAAGCAGCAAGAGCAATTCAGGGTCTTTAGGCATGATTACATCATAACCAGTGTAACTATGTTAAGTGTTCTATATATATATATATTCTGTTGTTAAGGTAAATACATTTCTCCAAGTTGCCCTGAGGGAAGCTACAAACAGTAGCAAAATAAAAATCAGTTCTGTAATGATAATTTACATTAATGAACTTAAGCCTTGTCATTTGCAGTAGCTATTACTCACATTTGTAGAATCTGGCAGCAACATAACCGGCTGGAGTTCCAAGCAGTACCCACAAAACTACAGCACAGGTCATTAGAGCTCCCCTGTTAGCTGGTGACAAAAATCCCAGGCAAGCAAAAACTGTGAAGTAGAGATGCACAATTTTAGAAAATATGTTAGAAACCTCAGACTATGTTTGACTTAAAGCCAGTACATCAGTTATCTTAAAATCTTTGCAGACTAAGTTGCCTGTCTATTACATCAGCTCAGCTGTTTCTGATGACTTTTACGAAATTTCTAGAAAAAAAAGATACTGCTGTTTTTACTAGCACCATGCAGTTAGCAGAGAAAAATCATGTACAGTCAACTAAATCCTCCCCACTTTACTTACATAGGGTAACAAAAGTCATTATTAAGATTTGTGTGCCAGAGCCTAGGAAAACTGACAACAGCATTCCTTTTCTTGGGGGCCTGAAAATATCACCATGAACCAGTTTCCAGCCAAATTCTTCTTGAGCATCTTCCTGTTAAAAAAAACACATCTATCTTTAATACAGAAGACTGCAACTTAAATAGCCTATTACAGCTACACATTTAACTGAAAAAATTACATTCCAAATAAATTTTAGGAGCTGTATTTTTGACTTACAGTGGAATCCATCTGATTGTATCTTGCAATATCTTTATGCAGTGTCCTCAACATAATCATAGCTACCATTCCAGACAGAAAGAGGACAATCACCAGTGAATTCATAATACTGAAAAGAAAAAAAGAAAAAAAAAAAGAAAATTAATCAAAATCATCAAACGGCAATGGAAACATTTCAGTACAATAAACTTCCTTCTTACCTAAACCACTGGATGTGAGTGTGAGGCATGGATTCCAAAATATAATCCCATCTTGATGCCCACCTGATAGTTTTTTCTTCCTGAAAGAGTAAACACATGAACTTCAGATACGGTCAATATCCAACTCACACATTTAAAAGCTGATGTTCATGCAAAGCAATCTTAAATCTCGTGACTAATGGAAATTTCAAGTTCCATGCCTTACAGGGAATAGTTTAATAACAACTACCTAGAGCAAACATAAGATTTGACCATAGAGTCTAAACCAAACTATTTTCTGAATTTGAGCACCTGTGTCTTCTTAGGACGTTAAGGCTTACCAAATTAATTTAATTGTGTGCCCTCCTTTGAAGAACTGTATTAGTTCATCTCTAATGGACTAGCAGAATAATGAAAGAACACGCATTATTTAGCACATGAAAGTCCATTTATCGAGAAACTAAGCTATGCTACAGTCTCCAGCATAATACTTCACTCTCTAGATCATGTTCTGTCCAAATTATCCTTTGCCTTCATACAACCTCGTTTCAGTATCAATTACCAATCCCATCACAAACAGCTTTAACTGCAGGACAGATGGGGAGAGAACACTACAGAACTTACGCTGTTAGTAGAGGGAAGCAAATCAGTCCTCCAGGCATTTCAACAGATTAAACTTATTCAAAATGAACATTCATTGATCAGAAACACTTCAAAAAGAACATTTCTTGGTTTTATTTTGCAGAATAAACAGGAAAAAGAAAGGAATAGACAGTGCTAATCAAGGTGAAGATGGCTATTTAACAAATCATGAACAATACTATCAACTAATATAATTGGTTAGGTGTCTTGACAGGCTGTTATTTCAGTAATTTATAATATACAAGAGCAAGAGTGCTTTCCAGTAAAGCTAGGTTTTCAAAAAAACCCAGTGGGTTAAAAAATTGAGTCAAGATCATATACCTAGTTCACTGAAATAATAAAACCATGTCTCAAAGCAAGCAACAAATTTCGAAACCAGTATCAATGACTCTAGGACAGAACTGCATTTTTCTTCATACCTAAACTGCCTTTTTTTTGGTCTTCCTGAGATGACCTGGTCTGCCAGCCCAACTGAAATTCAGAAGACTACCTCCAATTGATGTAAAACTGTGCACAAGACAGTTGCACACACATTTTTAAGGCATGTCATTTTTAAGGACAAACAATAAAATAATATGAAGCTGAGGCCACTCTTAATTACTAACTTCTAACAGGTTTCCAGAAATACTTGCTTTTGGGTATACAAATTCATTTCAGCACCATAACTGATATAATTTCTCAAAAGATAATTATGTAGTATATACATAATATAATCCCTCCCTTCTTACACTATCTATTGTATTTTGAACTCAGAGTAACATGGAAACAGTTAGAAAAATTAGGAAACTTTGATAAATAGTTTGTCCAGCAAACTCCATTTACAGAAAAACAAAACAAAATCAAAACCTCCCTCTCTTGTTTATCAACAGAATGAGAAATATTCAGCTATCACTGCTCCCTGCAATTGCCTGATACACTCTCCTCTGCTTTTAAATAGTAAGTAGGGTTAGTAGAACAAAGACTATCAGCTCCCTACTCTTTTGCAGGTTTCCATGGGGGAAGACCTTGGAGAGAAGGCAGCTTTTTCAGGAGGAGGACAGAAGACAATCAGCTTCAACCTACCTACAACAGTAATTTGCTGAAACACACAATTTCTCAGACTTAAGAACCTGGATTGAAATATAATCTACCAGACAACCTAGGCAGATGTGGAAAGTATGGCTCTTTTAAAAGCCACATATGTGTTTCACATCCATTCTGTGTGTTGGTATGCAATGGTATAATACATGTGGATAAATCCCAAGCCACCTCTGACATTTCAATTCAAATAAAGTTTTAAAACCACAAATTTACTTTTCTGAGCTAATTTTAATTCTCCATCTTTATAATTCAGAGTATTAATGCATGATTTTAAGAGGTAGCTACCACAAAAATCTTAGTACTCACATGAAAAGTAACTGAGTATGTGTACGCAATTTTGACCTCTCCACTAGCCTTATTACTTATATCCATAGGTACTCCTGAGCAATCAGGGTTGTCTGGATGAGTATGCTTGTAACTGCAGGAAGAAAAGACACAGAATGAAAGCCACTTCACTGACCACATTCTTAAGAAAGAATTCATTCATCTTAGAAAAGCATACCAAGGACTCTTTCTTTAAATATAAGAATTGTACTTAATGTCTCATAAATTTCAGAACTCATAAGGAACATATCCTAAGTTCAGGAATTTTTGAAACTTGAACTTTTAAACAAGATATCTCTCTTCTAAAAAGAGCACTCTCTACAGCAGAGTATCAAAAATGAAAGAAGCCTTAGTACTGCTATGAACATCCAAAACATTTAAAAAGTTACGCCACCAGAATTACTAACTTCTGTCAAAAAAAAAAACAAAAAAAACCAACCAAACAAACAAACAAAAAAACACACACAAAAACTTTCAACTGAACCAACAACACAACAAGCTCAGTTATACCAAGAAAGACAAGATGCTAAGAAATAATACAACAGACATCAGTTGTGCAAAAGCCATACAGACACCAGAACAACTGATGAATGTATCTGTGAAATCTTTCTATTCAAATCCCAATTGTTGGAAGACATCAAATGTTGCACTCCAGCCAAGACTGCAGCAGGCACTGATGCCCTGTTCTGATACAAGACAGAATATTCCCTGGTAGGGAAATTAGGGTTCTATTTGCACGCGCACACACACTCATCACACCCCACAAACACTTAGAGGTTATATTTTATCTTTTCTTGGACTAAATAGGAAAAAGTGCACCAAGGTCCATCAAATTCAGAACAAAATGATATTAGACTGTCCTAACCACACTACATCAATCACCAGGAGAGGTAATAATCTACAGATCACATATCTGAAAGCATTTCAGACTAGCAGCAGGTTCCCAGACCAAAGCAAGTGTCTTAGGATGGATCACTTTTTGATGACAAGTCACTTTCAACTACTAACCTTTTTGGTTCAAGTTTAGCAGCAACTAGTCTTGCTCCCAGAGCTTCATTTTCCACAACGTGGTAATATATTTTTATGTCAACATGGTTGAAAATATAAAAGGTATCTTTTTCATGAAATTCTGACTGCAATTACAAAAGGTTATATTAAACCACCAAAACATACAGACATCTCAAAGCCTTAGACAGAAGCCTGCATAACAAAATTTTAGACTGCATACAGTTTTTCTGTCAAGAAGTTCTCCTAAAACATGAATGTGAGATATTGGGAATTATAAAGACTTATAAGTGCCTTCTTGCATTAAAAACACAAGTTAGAAAAGTTAATGCTAAGAACAGTCTAGTACAATTGAAAAGCAGAAAAAATAAATTTAAAATATTTATATATACATTTATTAATAAATTCCTCTAACTGAAGATGTCTTATTTAAGTAGCAAACTACATAGATAACTATGTGACAACTTTTGTATCAGAAGCATTTCATAAACATCAGCTACTTTAAAACAATGAGCATATTTTTCAGAAATTAAACAGAACCTCCCAAAATAAACAATGCAAATAAATGCTCTGTGGCAGAACCACCTTGGAAACCAAAGATGCACAGGAATGAACAGCAAGCAGCAGCCAAGAATGCTGAATGCAAACCTCAGGTGAAGAGAAACATCACCTTGAAATTTAGTCAGTTAAAGAGGTTGTTAAACTCACAAGAAATTTAGCAGCTATGCCTACTGAAATTCAGTTAGGACCTCTTAGGGGTTCTGTCCCCACCTTTTCTACAGAGCACCCCCATATATTAGAATAGTTACATAAATGAAATATTCTAAGAATAGTTACATAAATTAAATGTTCTTCTACAGTACATCGGTTACTCCTTCAAATGTTATTTTCCTTTCATTAAAAGCAAGTATTAAAATAAGATTAAAATAATATTGCCAGATTACATATTTGATCATAAATGTATCTATTCATATGGAGCCCCTGAAACCAACTCATTATGGAGGCAATTAAACAAAATTGGCAACCACAGAAACTGTTATCTTTGGTAAGACCTATTAAGTAAAACCAACCATTTAAAAAAACCCCAAAAACCTATTCCAAGTTCTCAGGGACCTTGCCATGGAAGAGGTCTGTGCTAGCCTAAAGACCTCCTGGACTTTCTGATGTATTCCTATCTCCATAATGCTTTCAGTGCACTTATCTGGACCTCCACCACTGTATAATCTATCACAAGAGAATCTTTGCTCATGCAGAAATCTTATGTTTTTTTCCATCAGCTTCCAGTTTTAGGGAAAGCAAACCTTCAAGAAGTACGCAGAGGTACAAACACACCTATGCAAATTTGCTTCCATGAAAGCACTTCTGTCTTACAAAAATGTAAAGTCCAAGCCTTCAAACGTTTCAATTTCTTAGGCAATGAAGGATGGCATACTTTCTTCCCTTCACCTCTACCCTCCACATGTACTATATGCTATGCATGTTCATCCCTTGATCTTTTAGAGCCCTTCTGTACTATGCAGCGTAAGAGACAAGTTTCTCAGGCTTAGATCAGGCTTCCAATCTGAGGTACTTGAAGAGACCAAAACATTTGCCTACTTTTAGGCAACATGGATCCTTAAAATAGCAAGGACTCACCATAGAAACATGACACAGGAGAAATGCTAGTCTCTAAATTAGTAAAGGGATATTAAAAAATATACAATTGCATAAACATACATTAATAACACAGGCATCTTTCGGACGGCCATCTTCTGTAATATAACAGCCAATAGGAAAACCAGGATTACAGAACCTCTGGCCATCTTCCACATCATAACACCACGTCACAGGCATGTTGTCCACAATCCTGTAAATGACAGTGACACTTCTCAATTTTTCAAAATATACAGTGTGATGGAAACAAAACCAGATTAACATTATTCTAACTTTGCTACATTCATTACTGAATATTAACTACAAGAATAATATGACCCATGGAATTGCACTGATTGCCAATTGAAGCTCCTAACAAGCTACAAGCATGTAGCTCTTCAACTGAAACCACTCTATTCAGTGCACTGTTTCATGAAGTCCCCTTACAAAAACAGCCCAAAGCAGAAAACTTGCCCAGTCCAAAGTCGTAACAATTTAACTTATTATTTTGTCTTTAAAACATGGCCAAAATCACCAAATTTTCTAAACCAGCTAAATTTGTCAATTTTAACACAAAACACAAAATTTAAAAAAAAAAGCCTACATCACATATTATTAATTCTCCAGTTTCCTCATTGCTCTTCCATTGCAATATACATTTTTCATGGCACTCTTGAAACTTTTTTTTTGCTATTTAAGTGAATTCCTAATCATTAAGTATATTTATAGCTACCAAAGAGTATGCAGCATTTTAATTAGATGATTTGCATTACCAAAAAATTGTAAGCCACCAAACAATTGGAGAAATAATAACTTTCAAACTTGCTGCTTTTATATTATTGCCTCACAAAATTTATACTCATATTACCTAAAACTAGGGGGTTTATAGGCCAGTTTCAATGAAAAATTTGTGGAAATGCACTCCCAGGATGATCTGCAGAAAGTTTTAAGACAGTAAGATACAAACTGTATCTAACATGCAACTAACAGCACAAATGTCAAAACCAAAAACATACTTTTAAACATAGAGAAAGGATCCTGTCTCTTCATAAAAGGAACCACTAGAAGACCCTAAACAGATTTATGTTTCATAAAGTATTTTAATTAGCTAAATCCCAAAAATATGTCATGTAAAGAAGACTTAAAATTCAGTACCTGCCAGCATTAATTGCCCAAGGTATGTTTTCAAAGGTATATTAATAAACTTCATATATGAAGACATTAGACAACTTCCACATTTTGTGCATCACTAAACCCGGAAAGGGACATCCCACCGAAAGTTAACACAATTTTTTACAACTTAACAAGCTACTGAATGTCTTTACGATTAAGTGTCTTGAAGATACTTTTAAATACTTAATTAAACACAGGAATTATGACTTCAGATAACAAAAACAAAGCACTATTTAATGTGTTGCATATTGGAACAGCCTCTGAAGTAGCCCTACTTTTCAAAGCACATCAGCAGACAGGGGAGAAAAGAGCGGTATGTGCTGCCTTTATCCCCACAACATGGAGAGAACTGCATAATCCCGACCAGTAGCTACCCAGCAGAAATTAACTGCAGTATTCTTGGTTTATATTGACACAATAGAAAAGGTGAAGACAGGCCCTACAAAAACAAGAGTTGCCAGGTTTTCAGGAGATTCCAAAGACTATTGCAGTTGCAAGCAGCAGCAGCACCAACCAAATTCTTACTCACTTCACCATGCTACTACAGGGTACAATGAAGTTGCAAATTAGGAGCTATTCCAGATTTAGACTCATTACATTTTGACCATTTTATGAGGCCAATGGCATGAAGTTCAACAACGCCAAGTGCTGGGTTCTGCACATGGGTAACAACAGCCTCATGCAGCGGTATGGGGCAAGAGTGGCTGAAAAACCACCCAGAAGAAAAGGGTGGTTGGTCCAGAGACATCAAACATGAGCCAACAGTGAGCCCAGGTGGGCAAGAAGGCCCGTGTCATCCTGGCCTGTATCAGCAATAGTGTGGCCAGCAGGAGCAGGGCAGGGATTGTCCCCCTGTACTCAGCACTGGTGAGGCCACAAGTCAAATCCAGTGTCCAGTTCTGGGCCCTCACTACTAGAAAGACACTGAGTGCTGGAAAGTGTCCAGAGAAGGGCAACAGAACTGGGGAATGGCCTTATGAGTGGCTGACGGAGGGTGTTTAGTCTGGAGAAAAGGAGGCTGAAGAGAGACCTTATCACTATCTGCAAAAGCATGACATGTTTAAGGTGGAGGTCAGCCACTTTTCCCAGGCAACTAATGATAGGAAGAGAGGAAATGGCCCCACGTTGTGCCAGGGTAGGATCAGGCTGGATAGCAGAAAAAAATTCTTCAGAGAAAGGGTAGTCAGGCATTGCAACAGGCTGTCCAGTGAAGTGATGGAGTCATCAACCTCAGAAGCATTTAAAAGACTAGACATGGCACTTAGGGACATGGTTTAGTGGTAGAATTGGCAGTATTAGGTTGATGTTTGTATTTGGTTTGTGTGGCAAGGCTTTGATTGGCAGGGGGGCATAGGAGTTTTTGTAAGAACTCCCATGTCTGAGAGAGCCAGTGCTAGCTGGCTCCAACACAGACTCTCTGCTGGCCAAGGCCAAGCCCGTAATTGACCAGAGGCAGCACTTCTGGGAAACAGATTTCGGAAAGGGAGAAAAAAACCCTTCACAACAGCATCTGCAGCTGGAGAGAGGAGTGGGAATATGTACAACCCTACAGACACAGTGGTCAGTGGAGAAGGAGGGGGAAGAAATGCTCCAGGCACAGAGATTCCCCAGCAGCCCATGGTGCAGCCCACGGTGAGTTATGCTGTCCCCTTGCAGCTCATGGAGGACCACAGGGCATGGAGGACCCCACATCAGAGCAGCTGGATGTGCTCTGAAGGAGGCTGTGATCCCATGGGAAACTCACACTGGAGCTCCTGGCAGGACCTGCGGCCCCATGGAAAGATGAGCCCACTCTCCAGGAGGTTTGCCGAGACTTGTGAACCCATGGAGCACTTGTGAACACACAATGGAGCAGCCTCTTCTTGAAGGACAGCACCACACTGGAGCAGTTCCTGAAGAGCTGCAGTCCATGGAAAGGACTTGCATTGCCTAAGTTCATTAAAAACTCTTCCATGGGAGCAACCCCACACTGGAGCAAGGGCAGAGTGTGGAGAGTCCTGACCCTGAGGAGGACGGAGTGGCAGAGACAATGTGTGATGAAATGACTCAATCCCCATTCCCTGTGCCCCTGGGGGGAGAAGGTGGTAAAAACTGGAAGTGAAGTTGATCCTGGGAAGGGAGTGGTGGGGAAGAGTTTTAAGATTTGGATTTACTTCCCATTACCCTCCTCTGATTTGACCAGTAATAAATTAAACTAAATTCCCCAATTTGAGTCTGTTTTGCCCATGACAGTAGTTGATGAGTGATCTCTCCCTACCCTTATCTTGACCCTTTTGCTACGTCTTCCCTCCCCTGTCCACTTGAGAAGGGGAGTGACAAAGCAGCTCTGGTGGGCATCTGGTGTCCAGCCAGGGTACATTCAACAGACATTTGGACTCAGTGATCTTAGAGGTCTTTTCCAATGCAAACAATTCTGTGCTTGTATATTTGAAATTTTATCTCCATAACATATGCTAGAGAGATTGCTCACTTTTGTTAGTGTTTTCATCTCCTAATCAAATCAAGGCAACATTAACATTCCAAGTGAGTGTGGTTTGGATAAAGGCTTTCCTTTGCATCTATGCAGCAAAGACATACTGAGCTGCCTTCAAGCAGCAATGCCGGAACAAATTGATAGTTTAAGTAGCAAATCATTTTTCACAGCTAATCTTCAAATTTAAAATGACTTGAAGAGATTATACATGTGGAGCAAATATGCTATTCAACAGTGCTCTTATATGTCTCTCAAGAACATCTGGTGATGAACATTGTCAGCCAAGATATCAGTATAGCTGTTGAGTCCAATTCAGTATGTCAATTCCTAATCTTATTAAGTGGCTTTTGAAACCTTAAAAGTACTTTGCACCATCTGTGTTCCCCAGGAATTTCATGATAAATTGAAGCTGGATAATAACCTTCTACTGAATCCTCTCCTATGCTACCTTGTTGATCCCTGTACAACATACCTCTGTACCATATTCCTGGAGCATCCATCATTAATCATAAAATCCAGCCTCTGCCACTTTGTGAAGCTGTGGCTAAGGAGGACTAAAAGACATAACGAGGGATTTTTCACTGGTTCTAAAGTTTTAGGGCAGTGGGCAGAGCAAAAAAAAAAAAAAAAAAGAAAAGGAAAAAAAAAAGAGTAAAAAAAAAAAGGAAAATTGCCATTTAAAGAACTAAGAAATAACCTAAATTTCAAGAGAAGTTCTCACACTGAAAAGCAGAATTATATCTTACTTTAACCTCAACAGTCCTATCAAGTTAGCTACACTGGTTAAAAAAGTATACTTGAATACACTAAGTATATTTTTTAAACAATTTAATCTACAGCAAAAAAACCCCAAACCAGTCAGAAGTCCTTTTTTGTATGATTAGTTTTACACAGTTTTGTTTCAGCTTCTATCAGCTTAAGTTATGAGCTAAAAAACCCCCTAATTTCTTTCAAGCCTCATAGCCTGGGGAAGCTATTTTCAACTTACACACCAAAACATACACAACCTTTTATAGCCAAGTCTTTTATGCCAGACTCACATGCATTAGGGAAACTCAGTGGTGCAAACATTACAAACATATGCAGCATTTAAGAGGAATATAATCAAGTCCAGCATGTTTGAAGCTCCACTTATTTTAGCATTAAGCATATACACTTCAAATCCCTGCAAAAGTAGCTGTACATTTCAGTTTCTTTATGGCTTCCTTGTTCACCTACCTGAATTTATGACTATTGCCTGTGAAGCCTTTAGACATAACCTGTCAAATTCCTACTACATTCATTTTCAACAGGTTCCCAGAAATATTTATATCAGTGAACCACAGTTTATCCTCACAAAAGGATATCCCATATCAGTTCCTGAAAGCAGCAGAAAATGCACTTGTTGCCTTTCCATCTGTTTCAAAATCGAAGGAATGGAATGTGACATGACAGTGGCAACATTTAGCCTGCATTTTTACTAAAATACCAAAAAAGTTTAAATCCAGTTAGATGAAGACCAACACGTTTGTTCCCAAAAACAGGAGGCCCATATTTGGAATTAGGGCATACCTGTGAGTGACAGTTAATGATGCTCATGCATTCCTTGCCTCAGGAAATCATGCCCAACTTGTCCCTTCTATTCTTGCACCTGAAAGCTGCTGTTGGCAGAGCATGCCAACAGGTCAAGCACTAAATAAACACTGATAATGCGGCTGGGTATTTCCAGTGTCAAGACTGAGCCTGGTGATAAACATTTCACAGTTCTTAGATGTGGGTGCAGTGTTCGGAAACTGAAAATCTGCCTGAGACTGAGCACACACATTCAGCCTTGCCTCACCCTTAATGCCCATGGGATGAGGATTCAATGTCTGAGCTGAAACAGAGCCCCAGCATGCTCCAAGGCCAATCAGATGCTTACAGAGAGGCTCAGAGAATAGGAAAGGACCAAGCATTTATGCATTCCCCCAGATTATTCCATTAATTAGTTTTCATTAGCCACCTTTCCCTTCCACATCCATAGACAAGAAACAAACATTGCATAGAAGTCATTCAGAACTGTCGATCCTGTCTCCAGGACACAGCATTTGAAGGTGAGAGCAAGGGCTCTTGAGGAAAAGACAACACAGCAACAGAATAGAGGTCCTGTAAGACTTGTCTCAAGCTAAGGCAGGACTAACTTCTACATTTACAGGTGAAAAAAAGCAGCAGTATTTTACAGTAAGCACAAAGCTTTGTTTAGAAACAGATTCATTTCCATTGGTTCTAGTGCTTATCCTTCAAGTGAAGGATTTTTTTTTATTAAGACAACAAACTATATAACATTTTATGCAAAAACAGAAGGGGAAAAAATTAAGTGCACATATCTAGTGTTCCATCTGTATTAACTTGCAAATACAAAAGTATAAATTAAATTATCACCAACGTACACATTAACCAATCTATGAATTTTGACACCAACTTACCAGTGATGTTGATAATTCAGTAGCATACTTTTTTTCAAAAAGTCTAATTTCTGTTTATCCTCTGGCTTTGTGGTATCATATGTTTTTGTACAAACAGATTTACATGTCTCCTTCTTGTTGAATGTGAACTAAGAAAAATGAAAGACTCATGAGCAAAAAGGTGGTAACAAACTGCCTTATTTCAGTATATAACAATTTCTCCTATACACTTCATCGCCTATCCTATTATAATGAAAACACCTAACAAAGTACTGTAGTAGGTACATTAACCCTCCAGAGAGGGTTTTCATACTGGTGTGTGCTATAAACCCCTCCGGTGCTCATAGTAAGAATCCTACAGCAAGAGTTCCTTATTACTGACTAAAACACATTTTCTGCCGTGATTTACCAGGTCAGTCATCTGACCTCACAGCAGCCATGCTCTCACAGGCAGCTTCAACTGACAACTTTATCTCCTGCTACCTCTGAAGAAGAGAATATGACAGATACAGTCACCAGGAAAGACCAGCAAACTATAACACCATTTAAAATTCTTCTGTTTTATGGCTGCAATATTTTCAGATCTGGTTCCAAGAAACAAGAGTGCTGAGCAGCAATAATCAGGTTTTGTCAGATCCTAAAGAGAGAAGATAACCTGCACAGCATTTCAGGCTACAGCTCCACGATGCAAAGCACACAGTTATAGTTAGGTTAAACTGACAGATTCCTATCCTGTGGAATTTCAGATGCTGAAGCTTTCTCAGATAAAGCCCTTGTGAAAATCATCTTCAAGATTCTGATCTCCTCTGGTTACATTTGAATGCACACATCACAGAACACTTCCTGTCAGAGAACAAACCCTATAAGGAGACGGTTCTATCCTCTCTCCGAACAAGACTTGGCCAAGATTTTCAGATGGACGCTTCTTTCCTTCAGCTTGACAAAAATCAAACCTGAATTAGAGAAAAGATACAAAAATGAACAAAATATTCTCAGCTGCAAAAAATGTTCCCCAATCAACATGTTTATCACAAGTAAAGGAACTATACAGCTTCCCCTGCAGACAATATTAACCTGTGAAGTGTGAAAATCACTATCCTGGTTTGAAAATAAACCAGACAAAACAGAACCAACAATCAAATCTCTTCACCAGAACACTGTAATATAAGTTTCTCTGAGTAATTAAAAGTTTCCTATTTTAACAGGGATTTTAGACAAGAATTAAATCTTCATCTAGAGTTTAATAATGACACTGAGAAAAAAGCATGCAGGCCATATTCTGGAATTTGAAGGAAACTAAACTAAACTAAACAATAAAATAACACAGAGACAGTTCCCTTACAAAAAACACTATTAAACAGGTTATTACAGTTTTATTCACCAACACATTTAATAGCACATCCTCCACGTTTTCCCAGTCTATTTTTAAATATAACACGTTTGTGTTCTTTAAAGTGTAGACATAATTGATGCTTAAGCTCTTAACAATATTAACATTCAAAATATTCTTTATAGCAGCAACGACATAGTTGTACCAGGCACTGATACATTTTGTGCACTCCTATGATGTGTACAAAGAAAACATTTAACACCTCATTAAGATAATTGATGGGATGTTCGCACCTCATTACCACTTTAACTCATCCGGCACCGGCTACTAAAGACAGAGGTAATACTTTGATCTACAGTGACAACAAATGCAGTAAAGTATCATATATTTATACACACATATTTTAACCTTAAATTACACTACAACAGTGATTCAACCTGCCTGAGGGCCTATAAATCCACGCACAGATAACTGAGACAAAGGAGGCCATGGAGGCATCCATCTGTTCATTCAAAATTCTGTATTTGTAAACTTATGTCAGTAAAATAAACAGCCATGCCTCAGTGGCACACTGCTGGAACAAGATGTAGATAATACTTTTAGGTAAATTAAAATCATCTTTTTGGAAAAATTGACCACTCAAATGGCACAAGCAGTATAATATACTCACGCAGTGTATTCATAGGGGAGGACAGACTCAACTGAGTCAAGTCTGTTCACAAACAGCTCGATTCCAGACTGAAAGAGCAGAGATAATCAGCAGTTAATTTAAAGCACTTCTTCAATTCCCATGAATATACAAAAATAGATTTGTTTGAATAAGGTTAAGGAAAGCTGAAAATGTAAGATTTGTGTAATCATACATCTTGATGTGTAATGAACTACATATCTGCTGGGAGCATAAGTAAAGCACAATCTAACCATCATCAAAGCAGTGACCACATTGACAAAAACATTTAAAGGCTAACATAACCGTTCCAACTACAAAATAGCAGGAAATCATGCACAAAAGTAATATCCTCAGAACAGTTGCCAGTGTTTGAGTTTCATGTACCAAGTTAGAGTCATATTAGTCATCACCACAACTTTTATGTAATAAAAGTCTTAAAAGAACATGAAGAAAAGTGTAGATGAGACCAGTATATAAGTATTACTTATCCCTGTAATTAAGATGCTCCACAATTTAATCTGTGTAGCAAGTAAAAATTTAACTGTGAGAATTTGAACAATGGATTCAGACTGATACAACATTTTAAGTTTGAACAGAATCTCTTTTCAAAGAGAAGGCAAGGATACCCACATTTACCTTCCTGTAAAAGTTTTTCAGAAACTCTAGCAACTCTTGAGTAAGAGCCTGAAATTCAGTCTACTGTGGTTTCAGACTACTTTGGTCTATATACATTAATTACAGATGGGCTAGCCCCCTTCTATGGAAAGGGAGAGGTCTCTCACTCTTCCCTCTTAGTCTCAAAATCCCTTCCCTTATTCTAGTCCTGCAGTTCCAATAAATTTCAAGCATTTGCCTTACACTGCTTTTGGCAGTTATGTGCTTGCACAGTTAACCAATCCAACAGGTTTAAACAGCAAAAGGCTTATCCACAAAAAAATCTTAAAGAGCAGTTCTTAGTATCACAGCAGGCTGTCCTCACTTCTTAGAAGCTGGTACAGTGCTGTGTTTTGGATTAAATGAGTGAATAATGTGATAACACACTAAAGTTTTAGTTGTGGCTAAGTGGTGCTTACCCTGAGTCAAGGACTTTTCAGTTTCCCGTGCTCTGGAGGTGCACAAGAAGCTGGGAGGAGCATGGCCAGGAGAAGCTGACCTGAAGTGGCCAAAGGGTCACTCCATACCGTGGAATGCTACTCTCAGTATAGAAACTGGGAGGGTTGGTTGGAAGAGGACAATCACTGCCCAGGGATGGGCTGGGCATCCATCAATGGGTGGTGACCAATTGTGTTCTGCAACTTGTTTCACCCAGGTTTCATTCCCCCCTCTCCCCTTTTCAATAAAATAAAATAAAATAAAATAATAATAACAATAACAATAATAATAATAATAATCATCATCATCATCGTTATCATTAGTAGTTTATTTACTTTATTTCAATTAAACTGTTCTTATTTCAACCCACAAGTTACTTTTGCCCCCAGTTCTCCTCACCATCTCCCTGGGGTCAGCAGGGAACAAGCAGCTGTGTGGTTCTTAGTTGCCAGCTAGGGTTAAACCCCAACACAAATTGAGCTGTCTTACTGTGTAATCAGACGAGCTGAAGAGCAAAACAAAGGTGAATGCCCTCAAGAACAAGCCCTCTCCCTTTCAACAGCAAGCCATCTATTTTCTTACCAACAGAAGAGCATTTCCTCCCTATGAAAATTCACTCAAGTTTAGCCAAACCAAGAAATTCCGGAGGAAAAGAAAATATGGAAATGTTCACGTGTATCTGTAGCACAGATACTTCAGTTGGGTACTGTGTTTTACTGATATATTTTAGCTTTCCAAGTGCAAGCCGGGATGCAGTCCTGGGAGACACAGGAAGTTCTGTGAGCTGTTAGCATGACCCACTAAGTGAAGACACACCTTGAGGCTCATCTTTCCCCTGCCCTAAGCCATGCAGACCTGCTGCTCACCTCTGGGTAGTGCACACTTGCCACAATTCTGTGAGCCACTTCAATTCCCTAACACGGCAGGAAACTAGACTGGCAAAAAGTTGGATACTTTCCTGCCACGTTAAGCTCAAAAAAAACCAACGTGTAACACAGCTGGGTCAATGCAGAGGACAGCAACACATTGCCCAGGGGAAGACAGGAATGAAATCTCTCACTCTCAGCAGCAGGAAATTAGACTGCCTCAGCTGGCCACAGAATCATGGCCTTAAATTAGAGACTCTTCATCGGAGGAGATTCACGGCAATGCTGCATTTTTTCCTACGAATTAGCAAGAATTACTATTTAAATCTGCATAGATCCTATTCCATTTCTGATGATATTCCAACCCAAACCAGAAGCAGCAGCCAAACTGAGTTTGCCCAAGCAGATTAGCAGGAAACTTGGAGAAAGGGGGAAAGCCATGGGTCTCAGAGCTGAGCTACATACCCCGTTCACAACACCTCCTCCCATCTCACCAACACAGGACAGGAGATCACAGGGATCATGACAGACAAATAACAGGTATTGAGATCTGGCATGTGGATCAAAATCCTCAGGCAAAGGAAAAATCACTATTACTGAGACTGCAATTAACAGTGATAATTGCAAGAAATCTGTGAGAAATGTAAAAAATGAAGCCTGTACAAGGAAGTTTTATCCACTTACATCAATATGATGCAGCAATAATCCCATCATATATTGTTTTTCCCTGCTAGGGACCAGAGTACATTCAGCTGCAGACTACATGGAGAGAATCAGATGTGAAGAGTGCTTTAGACTTGTCCATATGCCTATGTCTGATATGGAAATTGATAAGAGGTGGCTAATTGCAGGAAGAATTTTTGCACTACTATAGCTGTTGAGGTGTTCAGCTGGTGGTACATTTACATTACCCAAGTACCTCACTTCACATTTATTAAATGATAAATTCTCAGGAGACCAAGATTTTGTACATGTTATATGAGGAATAAAAACGCAGAGACATCAGAGAAAGATCACCCCACAAGTGTCTCAGGTTGGTTACAAAAGATAGTAGGCTCTGTGGTCCACCTGACTTAAAAAAATAAATCTTTCTTCTACAAGTTTAAAACAGGAATAATCCAAACACAGCAATGTTTTTCAGGATTGTTGTGAAAAAAACACAAACTGCAGCTTGAAAGCTTTAGCCTGTTTTGAAAAAAACCCATTCCTTAAGAGGGTGGTGTAGCACTGTAACAGGTCACCCAGGGAGGAGATGGATGCTGGGATGCTTCCAAAGCTTGCTTAGACAAAGGCAGAGCTGAGTTACCCAGTGTTGACAACAGCAGTGCTTTCTGCCCTCTCATGCTGTTGGCACAGGGCTGCAGTGTGTGACCTGCTGAGGCCACCTCCAAACACCATTTCTGTGGCCCTACACAAGAATGTCCACAGGACATTTTACTCCTACAACCAAAGTGCCTTCATTATGTGCTTGGCTTATTCCCAGCTCTGCTGATTCAGGACAGCAGAAGGATAAAGTCAGCACATGGTATTTACCAAAAGCACATGGTTTAAGCAGGCCCTTATTCTAAAGAATTATGAACCAGTGTTTCATGCAACGCAGAAGCTGAGAACTCAGAAATTGCAAGACAGCCACTTTCTACAATAGTAAGACCACAGATCATAAAACTGATTGGTCTTGAACTTTCTCATTCGAGTATTAAAGCATAGTCTGCTGTAATTTCCATCACAGCAGCAGGAAAGAACTTCAAAAGATGCCCCAAAGGAGCAAAGACAATTTTTCATCAGAGGAGATTTACATTAATCCTCCCCACCAACATCCTTACGAGTGAGTTATCTGGTTATGCAAACTTCGCTCACCACTTCTGCAGGCATGAAGGAAAGTTTAAGCCTCACTTGACACTCTGGGGCCTGGAAGCCCCTACACCTGAGGTTCCTGCAGCCAGGAAGGCACAGCAAGGAAAGTGTTACTGGATGCTTACTTTGGTATCTGCTCCAGCCACCAGCTGCTCGCTCCTGCCAAGAATCACACACACTCCCCTCCGCGTGACCTGCGCTGCCATCCTCACTTGCTGCATCTTTCCTGCAGGGATTTGAAAGGGCCCAAGAGATAACCGGCCCGGAGCTTCCTACTTCCCCGACGTGGCCGTAACTCACAGGATGAGCCGACAGCTCTCTCCTGCCCTCGGAGGGATCGTGGTCAATTCCCAGCCAGGCCAGAACTGAGCCAGGCAAGCACCTCTGCCATTCCCCTGGGTCCTCTGTCTCATCAATTTCCTTTTCAAAGAGCAATGGGCATAAACTAAACCTCGAGAAGTTACAACTCAACACGAGGGGGAACTTCTTTACACTGAGGGCGGCCGAGCACTGGAACAGGCTGCCAGAGGGTCACGGAGTCTCCCCCTCCGGAGATATTCATACATGTTCCTCTGTCACCTACTCCCGGTGACTCTGCCTTGGGAGGGGGGTTGGACCAGAGGATCTCCAGAGCTCCTTTCCAACCCTCACCATTCTGTGAGCAACCTGAGCACAGCGGGAACCGAACCACGCTCCGAGTCCCCGCAGCCACAGCCCCGCGCCGCCGGGGAGCCTCGGTACGGCACGGCGAGGCGGCTCCAAACCCTCCGGGCAGACCCCACTACACAGCCCCCGCGGCAGGGGGACACCACCCAGGCCGCGCCGCAGCCGGCCGGCCTCCAGCGCCTCCCCTCAGCGCCCCCAGGGCTCACCTTGCACTCGGGCTTCTCCTTGCCGGCCTCGCAGAAGTTGACGGGCGCCAGGCCCGGCAGGTAGAAGGCGGCGGTGGGCGCGGCGGCGGCCGCCAACGCGGCAGCGACGAGGAGGAGCCGCGGCAGAGCCATGTCGGGCGGCGGGGCTGTGGCCGGCGGGGCCGGGGCTGGCTGGGCCGGCAGCGGGGTCGCGGCTCCGTCTCTCGCCCCCCGCGCCCGCCCTGACGCGGTCGCGCCGCTTCCGGCTCCCCGCTCGCGCGCGCGCGAGACACGTCGTCACCCGCCGCGCGCGGGGCCGCCTGACCGAGCGCCGACGGGGGGCGGGGCCGGCGCGCGCGTTCGCTTCCGGGGTGTCTCGCGCCCCCGTTGCCACGGCAGCGCGGCGCCGTCCCGCCGGGAATGCGTGAGGAGGAGCCGCGCCGGCGGGTCCAGGGTGTGAGCCTGCCCTTCTCTTCGGCCCGGCTGCTGTGTCAAGTTCTGGGCTCCTCAGTGCGAGAGAGACAGGAGCTCCTGGAGTGGGTCCAGCGAAGGGTGACAGAGATGATCTGGGGACGGGAACATCTCTCTTACCAGGACAGGCTGAGAGAGCTGGGCCTGTTCAACCTCGGGAAGAGACGGCTGAGACGGGACCTCATCAGTGTTTATCAGTGTTGAAGGGAGGGTGCCAAAAGGATGGAGACAGGCTGTGCTCGGGAGAGGCAATGGGCAGAGACTGATGCACGGGAAGTTCCACCTGAACATGAGGATGAATTTCTTTACTGGGCGAGTGACTGAGCTCTGGAACAGACTGAGCGGACAGGCTGTGGAGTCTCCCTCACTGAAGATACTCAAGAACCATCTGAGCACAATCCTGTGCCGTGTGCTCTGGGATGACCCTGCCTGAGCAGGGAGGTTGGACCAGATGTCCCACTGTGGTTTCTTCCAGCTCGTTCAGTGATCCTGTGAACAGGTGATAGATAGGAATGGTCCTCAGCTGCCATTTGGGACCCCCGCACCTGGGCAGTCAATCCCAGTAAAGCCTGAGTCCAGTGATCCCAGTCAGGCTGCACTTGCTTAATGCCTGTCCTGCAGTCCCTGCTTTTTTGTCTCTTTAAAAATGAATTACATCTTTTTTTAAAATAAATTTCATCCGGGGTTTTTTTTCTGTGGTTTTTCTTAATTCTCAAGGGTTTCACTGGGAGGAGGGAACTGTAATACCCAGCCACTCTTACCAGAACCCTTGAATTCCCAATATTTTTCAGTTCAAGAATTCCTAAGTGAGGAAGGGGTTATTAGAATATTATTTCAAATCACTGAAACAAAACAGGAGCTTCTTCTGGATGCAGCAGAATATGGTTGTCATTCAAAAAGGCAGGGGGAGAGTGAAGCTTTTTTTTTTTTTTTACAAAAATACGAAAAATTTCATGCAAAATACAATCTCTTCAAAATAGAAAATCCAGTCTTTCCTCACTTCTCTTCCTATGGGCTCTTGTGGGGAATTAATGACCAACACAGCTAGGCAGGGGGCAGTCCCCCCTGAAGGCTAGGTGGTCAAGGAGGCAGGATGGCCTCCAGACTCAGGTGTCGTGTTACCATGGCATGATACTGCCCATACCAGAAGCCAGAGCCAACAACATCCCTGTCTGGTTTTGGTCTTTTTAATTTGCATGGGCGAACAACACTTCATGGTTTTCAAACCGAATTCTCGGGGTGAGACATACTGCTGGCTTAGTGGAGCTGGGGAGGAGGCAGGCAGGTGGACAGAAGGACACACAGATGTTGGCTGTGGTGGCGGTCCATTGCTGTTGAGTGTTCAGAACAATCCATGTCCCCGCTCCCTCCACATCACCAATGACTGCTGTCATATAGCACTGACAAAAATCTACTGAAAAAAATCCCCACCAAAAAAACCCCAGCCTATAAGAGGGGCGGACATAAAAAGTCTGTTTTGATAATGTAGGAGAGGATGCTGCTCAGATTATCATTTTACCTTTCCCTACTTCTTAAAGCATTCCATCAGTTTGGGTTTGTGCAGCTTCGGAAACTCCAAACAACACCCTCTCATGAAAAACTGTTTTTGTAAATGCTGCCGCATTTCCACTAATTGCCTTGGTTCTCACAACATCTTTTATTTCATTTCTGCTATTTATTGCAGGACTCGGGACATACCTGTTGATCACACAATCCTACAATAGCCAACCTGTCCAGGGCAGGATGAAGCTTCAGGTGGGTCAATTCACAGAGCATCTGACCAGATACAGGGTTGAGCATCTAAGCACCTAGAGCACATAATATAGTCCTTAGGTAAGCCCATTTTGGTAATTTTTTATGGATTTTCAACATTACACAAACCATTATTCAAGTTTGAGATTAATGCATGTTAATTTATAACTTATACATTAGATATTTTGAACTCTCCATATATTTAAAATATAAGTTGTTCATCTACCTTTCTCATTCCAATTCCTGCTTGTCTCCTCCTGCAGATATCCTAAGAGCACAATTATAAGATCAAGCCTTATGACAAGCACGGCTGGGGAAGAAATCCCAGTTCCCTCTTTTTATTTAAAATTACTCATGGTTAGGATAATCAGGTTGTAAATGACCCAAGTTCAGTTTCTTTTCTGCCACAAGGGAGTTCAAACGTATCTCCCATTTCCCAGGTTAATATTCCAAGCAAATTACTTTTGTGGGCCTAATTCCATTCCTTCGCATGAGAGAATATTTAAAAGCCTTTGCCCATCTAAACCTCCTCTTCCTTGAGAACGCTCCAAAAGCTGCGCCATGAGTAGGAGTTGCGGTGTGTGCATAAATGCTTTGTGATCTCCTCACATCTCTCCTCTTGCTCTGCCTTCGTGACTGCAAAACCTGCTGACTCAGAGCTATTTTAAGGAGTGCTCTGTCAGTTGGTACAAACAGCATTTCTGTGGATGTGGTGCCATATGCTATGTTGCTCCCTCCTCACTGCTCTGCAAAGGTGATGTGGAAAAACTGTTTGTAGGCTGTGTTATTTTGGAGCAACTACAACCATGGGTTACAATCCCAGGAATGGCCGTGGTCCTTGAGATCCAGTTTGAAGCTGGGCAAAACACATCCTCTCTAATTTAATGAGAAATTCAGTGGGAACTTGCTTGATAATTTCTCTTCTTGAGTTTTCCTGCTACGAGTTTTATAGCCATAGGTTACAGTTCAGGAGGTGTGGTTTTAGTACTGACTGGAAGAACAAGTATCATAGGTTTTATCATCAGAAATTTCAAGGTTATGCAAAACTGTGAAATAAAATGCAAGAAAAAATACTGTTTCAGAGACTAATGAACCAACAGAAGACAATCCAAAAAGGACATTCTGGTTTTTGTTGTGGTAAATTATTGCCATAAGAAAATACAAGGGTAAGAATACAGAGCACTTGGAAAATTCTGGGGACATAAATGTCACTCCTTGAAAAGTGTTACCATTTCTTTTTATCAGAAAGTGTTGTAAATAACTTTTGCTATTCTTGTGGTGGTTCTCACATTTTGCTGCTCATGTCTGTACTCCATGGGGTGCCTTCATCTGACTATTCATAGTTCCCACAGTTTAGCTCTTCTTCACAGAAACAAAGTCGCAAAAGTCCCTCATATCCTATAGCTCAGTGTCTAATGCCTTCTCCTAGCATATTCCCTCCTTTGCCTGAGTGCCTTAGCAGCCAAGCATTGAGGCTGTTCCACTTGCTGTGGAACAGACAAATAGTCCTTGCTGTGGCAGGTGCAAGCACACACATGTTCCCCTCACTACAGGTTACAATTCTGTTCCAATTTTAGTGCCAGGAGGACAAAATAATGCTACGTTGCATAAAGTTTAGGGTGCTAACTGGATACAACTAATGTCCATTTTGCTGCTTATTGTAATTTCAACTTTTTTTTTTTTTTTAACTTTAATATAAACTATCTGTTTGCAGCCTGGGACCCGAAGATCCCCTAGCAACTAAAATACAGAGTTTTGTAAATAGGTGCATTCTTTTTCTCTCCCGAGGCAACCAGCACTAACAATGATGAATTTCATATTTGTCGTTCATATCTGGGGGGAAATCCCCTGCTGTAAGAAGCCCCTACACTGGTAGGTTGGCCATTTTTCTATAAAATGAGAAGCAATGGTGAAGACTTCATTAGGGCTTGGTGGCACACGAGGTGTGCTTCTCCTTCAGGTCCAAGTAAAGCCGCAGGCTCTCAGGAAAAACGTGTCCTTTCATACAGAGGCCACATCATTATCTAAGTAAACAAGGCAGTGTTCTGAGCAGTCACAAGGTGTGTAGAAACTCATCTGGTTGTGCCGTTGCTGATTTTGTTTGGCTTTTATGACTTGCAAGTCTGGTTTTGTGGCACCTTTTTTTTTTTTTTTTTTTAATCTTTGTTCAGGCATTAGATTTAGCACTTCCTGTGATTTTTATAGTCAACTTCAAATTAATATTTAACATAGATCCTTTCAGGCTTTTGGTATGCTATGGAGGCCTATGTCCTTTTTCCCTCTGTTGCACAGGGCACTAGAAAGCTGCAGTCAGTCCAATGCCTGGCTCTCTAAGTTGAAAAGAGAAAGGACTGAGTGAATAAAATAGGCAAAGAAGAGCTCTGTCAGGTAAAAACAGCTAATGAATTACATCTAAAAAGAAAATGCTGAGACAATTACAGTATATTTAAAGCTAAATTCAGCTCAGCTGACTCCTTTGTCTGAACAACGGGGCAGAGCCGTCGGAGAAATGAGTGTGCCAAGTGGGACATGGTGATGCCTTGCAGCAAACACAAGCCAGACTCCTCCAGGAGGGAGAGGGGACACGTGGCACCAGCCAGAGCAGCCTGCACACTCTGGGCCTTGGGGGCAGCTACATTTATGACTCGTTTCAGCTGTTGCTGTTGGTAAGGTTTCTGTGAGGTCCCTGGTGAGTTTTAAACCGGCACTAAAGGAAGTGTGGGAAGATTGCTGCCTGCCTGGCTCACATCTCCCATGTTTGGAGCAGGTCTGGTTCAGGCTGCACCAATTAGTGTGCAAAAATATAATGCTGTTAACATCAGTATGAATTACAGAGACTGCAAAGAAACAAACCCTTATCCTGTAATATGTTTGTGGATAAAACAAAGGGAAATGCTTTCTTTTTATAGCTCTGTGACGTCCAAATCAGTTGAGCTGGTTACCTGTTCAGCAGTGAGCATGGTCAAGTAATAGTTTTACTGTCAGCTTAAATGCACAGGTTTATTTAAGTTTTCAAGCTTAAATCACTCATAGTGGTCACTGATTTCTATCAACTGGAAAAAGAAGAATCTGCTGTAGATTTTCCTCGAAGAAGAGACTGCTCAGGATCTTTGACAAGAGTTAAACTAGGCCTTTTCGGTAAAAATAATTTTTAAAAAGTATTATAATCTGTTTCTAGCTAATAAATGGGAACACACAGAGACCATCTGCTTATCAGGAGTTAATATGTGGTCACATTTCTGAAGCGTTCTGTCCTTGCCCTGTATCCTGCCATGGCATGACAATAACCACACTTGTAATCAGTCACAGTCATTGATAAAGGTCTTTACCCAAGGCCAGTTCCTGGTGGTGAATTTTGCACTTCAGATTGTGAGAAGCCTTCTGGAACAGCACAGTAAAGGGTGCAGAGCTGATTTGAGATGCATCTATTGGAAATCTAGACATGAAGGCATCGAGGCAGTTAAATCCTTTTGAGACTCCTATTTTACCACTAATTTCAATTGAGAATTATGTTCCAAATTAGGAGCTGGGTATTCAAGTACGTTGAGTTTGCACTGTGCTCCTTAGGTCTTAATTTCAGTCCTTGAGTTTTGTAAATGGTATGATGAGTATTTATAGAAAGAATATTTGTAGCAATGATTTCCCCCCACCAGTGCTGCAGGAATTGCTTTGCCACGTCTGGCACTGCCTGGTATTCAAGTCTCTAACAAGGACTGTATAGCACTCCATAAGAAGCACTGTTTAGAAAGGGAGTTTCTCAATAGTCCCTTCTGTTCCTGGAATTTTGTGCCCTCAGGTATGAGAAAGGTGATCTGTTGTAACTTTTAAGCTTGCTTTATCCATGTGATCTAAGTGAACTATGACCGTTCCCCTGAAAGACTTAAGCATTTTTAGATTTCAAAGTATTTTGGTCTTGGGTACAAAATAGTGTAAGTATCTTGTTAAATTAATGATGAATTACATACGAAAAGTCCGTTTGTTTATTTGTTTTTTTCCTAATCTGTAGATTCTGATGTAGATTTCATCCCCTACTCCTAGTATTGAAAAAAAAAGGGGTAGATGGCAGAGCTCAGTTTCCCTACTTTGCATCACCACAATTCCCTTATGAGTACTCCTTACACTAACCTGTCTTGGGAAAAACATCAGCCCTGGTATTTGTCAGGCTCTGAGGAACATTCCTATCAAAATTTTTTAAAAAATCCTGAGCTGACTAAAATTGTTCTTTAATACACAAGATTTTCAAATAGGGAAGAAAGTGGGTCTGGGGCAAAGCAATGTTGGAGTGACAGTGAGAGTGATACCCCCTAGGATCAAAACCTGTGTTGAAATAGATCCGTGGGAACCAGAAGCTAAAATGATGTATAGGGTGTCTTAAATGACATCAGGCATTAGGCTGGTACCCTATAGAGGTGTTACAGAAACATCTGTGAGTTGCCTTTATCCTGTCAGGCAGTTGCAGTGGTGCCAGCTCTGTGGGACTGTTGGACTACATGAAGGGGTGGGTGGGACTGCAAACATCCTCCCGAGGATCCCCCTGGTGGGAAGGTGGCCTGAGCAGCAGTTCCGTGGCCAGGCCAGCCTTCAGCCAAGTTTTCAACATTTGGAGCATTTACCTGGGCTCAGCCCCTGCCTGCAAACACTGGGCTACATGACTGATTCCTGCCTCTCACTCTGGGGTCAGAGCAAGCGGTGCATGGCAGGAGACAACTGAAAAGGTCATGAAACGAGCAGCTATCAACTGGTGACTTGTGCTGGGAGGCAGCAGGTGAGTAACCTTGCTCCATTTTATGGTAGTGCTTCACCTGCAAGTGCCCGCTGTGAGTGAAATTGCCTGGGCTGGTGCTGTCCTTTATCAATTTCACTCTCAGCAGGCTCTGCAGGTGAAGCATTTCATTGTGGGAGTTGGGCTCTGCTTTCTCCATGACAGCCTGAAATAGAATGTGGAGGAAGGAATGAAAGTAATAAGTGGAGAAAAGCAAAAGCAAGACAGAGAACCACAAAAATCAGGATGTGTGTTAAATGGTAATGGTAATGCAGTGTAACTAGCCCTTTAAATTGGGGAGAATTTGACACTGGAAAGAGATTTGCTTAGCTCTTGTAAGCTTGGCACTTAGAAGTAAAAGAAGTGAAAGGACATTGCAATTAGAAGTGAAAAATTATTGTGGATAATATTATGTTTAAAATGCCATGTAAGATGATGTGGGTAGAACTAAAAGATAATTTTCTTGATCATCAGCCTAAAAGAGAATTTTTGTGGCTGTTTCTGGGAGAAATCCAGGCAAAAATTCTTCTTTCTTGTTTTTGTGAATTCTGCATTCCAGATTTATATGCCTTATTTTTTTTGTGGAGTTTGCTGAGGTTTTTTGTTGCCCTTTCTTAAGACAATATGTGTGACCTTTGGTGTTGCTGGTTTCCTGATGCCACTTTCCTCAGCTTCAGGGAGAAATTCAGCAGCCAAGATGAGAACTGCAAAATCAGTATCTGCATCTGAACATCTGACTGCCCATTACTGGGGAAAGAAGTGCATTGGTTCAGGGAGGGGGGATGCCAACACAACTTTGAAGTTCCCAGACTTGTCTCTTTCCAGTCAGTTACATTCTAGGGCTTACTGGGAGCCGGGGACAGCCCAGAGCCAAAGTGTTTGAGCTGGTTCCTGGCTCCTAGTGGAATTGCTTGCATGGAGACAAGGAGTCTGATTGCAGAGCCACAAGCATCCTTCTTTAACTGCAGTGAGCTTATACCTTGAACCAGATCCCTGCGTGCAGTGGGAAAGTGATGCCTGTAACTCCTGTAGGATACACCCCACAGCACTGGAAACTGTCCTAGATACGTGTGCAGGAGGCAATTACAATGTGTAGCCCATCCCTGAAGTTTTACGCATAAAGAGCAGCTTTTTGCTGGAGTGACATGAGGCATGTGCAGCTGTACCTGGTGGCTTGTGGTTTGCTGCTGGTTAATGTGGGAAAACTGGATGAGAGGCTGCTGCTGCTGAGGAAGGTAATCTGAGTGGAAAAGATCACAAATCAGCAGAGCTCTTGCATTTCAGGAGAGGAGCGAGCAGAAGCAGTGGACTAATGAACTTAAACCAGTAGACTTCAACACACTCAAAGAATTGTTGAATGCAGTCTTGTGGAAAGGAATTTTAATGGGAAAGGGAGCCCTGGAGAACACTCAGCTCTTAAAAGAGGCACTGAAGATGGGATGAAAAACCATTCTGGTGCAGGAGGCTCCCGGCAGGAATGGGGAGAGGCCAGTGTGAGCACCTACGAAGATGACCTGACAGTCAAAAAGACGGTATAAAAGGTGGCTTGCAGGCAGTCAGTACCAGGAAGACGCTGTCCCATATGACACCCTGACGGGTAAAGTAGGCGAATGTGGTCTTCATTAAACTACTGCAGAGTGGGGCAAAAAGGAGGCAAGGGATCAGCCAAGCATGCGGAAGACAGAAGAGGAAGAAAGGTGTGGAGAGAGAAGATGGCACAAAATGGAGTAACTTTGTTTCCTCTAAGAATAACAAAATAATGTCCAGAGTAAAAAATTAGCACAATATTACAGATCTAGTGTTGTAGTTTCATGCAAATGCCTTTGCCTTTTTAGCAAGGTGTGTGACTGTAAACAGAACAGGATTTGCTGGATCAGTCAATACAAACTTGTCCTAAGCAGATAAAAATATGAAGATCCTTTGCATGATGCTTTTTGTTTTCCCAGGTGAGGGAGAAAACCAAGAAAACCTACTGCAACTCCTCCCATAATGAATTCTCTTCTATATTTTAGAGGGCAGGGTCTCTAAGCACCTAAATTTGAATGATTAGAAACAACCAAGAGGTGCATTTTTCTACTGGGTAGACTGCAAGAAGTGGTTTTGCCAGCTCCCACACACAAACTGGTTTAATAAGGTTATGTGGCCTCATTTGCAAATAAACTTCTTTCTTAGGTGCCCTCATTACTCTTTTCAAAGTGATGTGTTAGGAGTGCTTAAGTATTTTAGGGGAAAGAGTGCATCAGGAGAGGTAGGTCCTCCTATAGATTTTTGTATCAGTTCTCTGCTGAGATAATTTTTAAAGTATCACATGCTTTAAAAATTTTTTTGTAAATACATTCCAGTCAATAACAGGACGGAGGTTAGTGTAAAACTTAATTAAATTAGCAATCAATGGGATTAGGATGTCAAAAATTGAAGTAAAACACCAGGTAGGGGAATTATTATCTCTGCTATTCTGTATTATGAATTTATTGTAAATCAGAGGAATGCTGGTAATTTTTAATTACATGCTGATTTATGTCTTCCACATCTACCAAAGATAATAAGATTGTGTAAAATACAGATAAATGCAAAACTGCCTCTTCAATTTATGGTTGGTGGGAAGAACGTTGATCAGATTGTGAAAAAATCCATGCATGTTATTTACATAGGAAAGAGACAGAAATGCTTGGGAAGTTCTGGTGAAATGAAGATGGCTAGCTCAGTGACCTTTCATCTCTGGAAATTACAGTACATTCTCTGGGAGGTTTACTTAACATGGGATGTATGGGTCACTGTGCAAATAGGCAGGAGCAGGAAAGAGAGACTGTAATGAAAACAATCACTCACACCTGATGTGAATTTGCTAACAACGCAAATCTCAGTGTACCTGTAATGAGAATCATCTCTAGACCCTCCTACATGGTGGGTAGGTCTTAAAAGGTTATGTGGCACTGCTCAGAAAGAGGTGTTTGTTTCCATTCTTGGCTTTGGATGAGCAGGAATACAGCGGCAGTGCTACAGAGCAAATGGAAAGTAACACAACCCAAAATCTGTCAACACCAAGAATTTTGCAAGTCAGCTTTCTTTTTCAGTTTCAATGGTCTCCTAAATAGCATGACTTTGCAACATGCAGAACAGTTATACTCCTAGATAAAAATAATAGAAAGTTTAAGCTTGGAAAGGGTAATTACTATTGTGACATTACATGGTGCTGCAGCTGTGTTCACAGATACTGATACTGGGTCCACTGACCAGTATGTTGGATGCTTGACAACACTGTTTCAGCAAGGATTGGCTTCTATACTGTTCCTCCTTCGTATAAATGAGTAAGTGCAGAACGTTAATCTGGCAGGCTAATAATGCATTTGACACAGCAATCTATGGATTCATATGGATTGAAAGACCTCTTGGTACTGTGTTTGTGTCTGAAGCATGTTGAGTGCTTCAGGAGTTTTGCAAGCCAAGGAAAAAAAAGAAAGAGCAATGTGTGCTGACTTGGCCTGCCAAAAATGGTGAATCTGGAAGCAATTACAGAAAATCAACAGCTGAGTCTGCTAGTGCCTCAGGACCTTGGGTGTGGTGGGAAAAACTTCATGAAGGACACAACTGTATTTGTGATCTGGCTGAGTGGAAAACACATGCAGCTGAATATGAGTGCAGCCTCATTGATGCTGGTTGGGTGACATGTTTGGATTGCAGCAAGTTGTCTACATAGTGTTTGCAACTTCTCCTAAAATTCCATCCATGCTAGTGAAGTAGGCAATACCTACACTGATAACTTTACGTTAAGAACTGAGATTGTAGAAATGTTGGTTGGATGGCACCTTGAAGATCACCCCACTCTATGCAGGACTACCACCACCATTAGGCCAGCTGTGCTTTTATCCAGCCAGGTTGTGAAAACTCTCCAGGATCTGCCACCACTTCCTTGGAGCATCTGGTAAAGAAAGCTTTCCTAACAGCAAGCCTGAGCCTCCCCACCTGCCATGTGTGCCTGTTGCCCCTTGTTACATTCCCCGAAACCACCAAGAATCTGGATCAGTCATCTTTCTACCTTCTTTTCAGGCAGACATAGGTTGCTGTTCCATCACCATTTGGGTTCCCCTTCAGTGGGAAAAACAAGCCCAACTCTCTCCTCCTCTCTCATGCTGCAGACACTGGACCATAGTGGCACCCCTTAGCTGGACCTTTCCAGTTTATTTCAGTTTTTTTCAGTTTATTTCAGTGTCTGGAGTGCAGATCCCCCTTGAGACAGGAGTCCCAAAACTGGATGTTGTACTCCACCCGCAGACTTACCAGTGCCGTGCAGATATCCAGTTCAATCTGCTGGCCACCCTCCTCCCAGCACTCTGCTCGTGAAATCTGCAGTGTTATTTGCAATAAGATCACTTTCTAGTCTCATACTCCTCTTGTCACTCACCAAAGCCGCCAGGTCCTTTACAGCAGAGCTGTTACTTCACTGCTTGAGGTTAGTCTGTCCCACACGCAGAACTTTCTAATGTCTCCTTCTTGAACTTCACAGGATTGCTGGGATTGCTGCTGTGGTAGAGATACAGAGTTCTTGCACTTGCTCTTCTGATTTTTCACATTTTCAGAGAATACTGGTGACACAGCAACACAGCTCCAGGCACTACCAACTCTTTCAGTTGCTCAGAGCCCCCAGAAGTCTCTTAGCTCCTATCAGTGACAGAACATACCTTGATCTCACAGGGACACTGAAAATCTCTTTACTTTCTTGATTTCCCACACCCACCTTCATTTTTCTTAAGCCTCACATATTCATCATCATTCACTTCTTTTTTATCCAGATGGGTTTTTTTCCCTGAATGGTGCCCACTTCTCTCTGTCATTAGCATGGAGTATTAGTGCTGAAGGCAAGAGCAGCTCCTGCGGGTGTGGGAGTGCCATGGCCATGGCCCACTGTCCTCTCTCCTGCTCTTTGCTCCCTCACTGAGCCACATAACAAAGCATTTGTTCCTGACAAGCAGATGGGGATGAACTGGCAAGGAGCCTGGATTCCTTATAACTTAATCTCTGTCTACTCAGCTGTAAGCAAAAAGAGTTTTGTCTCAAAAGAATATGATTTCTTTGGTTTTCCCACCAAATATTTGCTCACTGACATATTTTTATTCTCACACTGTTTTCCCGAGAGAAGAAATGGGTAGTTAGATTTCCAGCTACTGTGAAAAATGATCCATGGGTAAGGGAAGATGGATGAGAGGCCATTCACTAAAAGGCAGGTTACTCCTGATGAGCATATTATGCCAGTAGCAAGGGTTTTTTCTCTCTATAAAATGCTATCCTACCTCAAATACTGTAACAGAAGGAATTCAAGGCATAGAGAAGCGTGGTCTTCTTCCATTTATGCCAAGGAAATCATGTTGAGCTAGATGAGTTGAGGAATTCACATAGAATGATTATGAAGGAGCAGCATGGTAGGCTGCTCTGAGGAGTTTTGGAGACTACCTAGAATTTTAACTGCATTGTAAAGCCCATTTTGTTAGAAATGGGCAAAATATTAAATTACCATTACGCTGTCATGTGACATCATATTTCAATGTGTAAGAAGTCATAGTCATATTCCTTTACCTAGAATATAGCAACAAACATTTAAACATCCATAATCTCTTTCTTCGTCAGACAAAGTGCAAACGGTCATTTAGTTCTTCTCCCTTGATTGCCTTTTTCAATTCTTACAGAACTGGGAGAAGGAATGGACACATGTAACTTCTGCGGAAGCTACAGGTGGGATGTAGCCCAAAATCCACACAGGAACATGAGATGTTTTCCCTCTTCCCCAGCTTCCCACTTTTTTGAATAAATTGCTGAGTGAAGGGGTAAGCATTGGCTGGTAGTGAGTAATTGGCAGGTATGGAGATTCTACTACCTGCCATCAAGCCAAGGCTGAAGTCAGGAACCTAATCATACCAGATATTCAGATATTCCCAATATCAGTATATCAGATATTCCCAATATGTCCTGAAAGTTTCCCAGCAAAGGCAATAGTTTCCATTTTGCCTGTCTGATAAGATTCAATCCACGCCTGCCTCCTCCTGTCTACTGGGAGAGCTCCTAATAGACCCATCCTAGGTAATGAGTGAGAACAACTGCAAAAGGAGTTAAGCTTTGAACTCATGGGTTTTACCCATGTTGAGTCCACCAGGAGCCTGGTTTCTCCCAGAGAGGAGTGATATATTTTGGTCAGGAGTTGATTCAGGAATGAAGGGGAGGACTGCATGGGGCACCGAGGGCTGGCAGGAGCGTGAGAGAAGCTGGCTCCATTCCTGGGGCTGCACGCTTTTCCAGTGTGTAGCAGGAAACTTTTGATGTAAATTTTCTGTGTGTCCCAGGGCTGAGAGCAGAGGGCACCTGACAAAGTGATGATCAGGTTCTGGTGCTGCAGGTAGAGAGACAGCAAAGACCCAACCACAGAGGGCACCCACCATCTCTTGCTGCTGCTAGTCGGGGCTATATTTAGAAGCTTTGGTTAATGTGTAAAAGATGTATGAGGAAATAGCTGCTACTTCTGTGCATAGTAATGGTGCTTGGTGGCACTCCTGAGGCCAAGAAGCCGCGCCTGAGGCTATCATGCTCACTCAGTGAGTGCGAGCTCCTTGAGTGCTGTGCCATGGCTGTTCCCTGCTCCAGCACTGCTCTCCTCCACAGCCTCAGCAGCCCCAGAAGAAGGAGAAGGCTTCATCAGCCAGCAAGCCACCACCCTGCTTTAACCTCGGCGGTGCTCGACCGGAGCAGAGCAGCCGTGCGTGTCCACCCCATGCTACCAAACAAAAGGCTGCCAACCCACTCTGGACCTTGCACTGGCCCCTGAAGTGGCTCCTGAGCGATCCCTCACTGCCAGTTGATAAGCTTTGGTGCTTTCCAATTCCCCTTTCCAATTACTGGCCCTGCTCCCGGCGCTGGCTGGGCCTGGTGTGTGCCAACAGCAAGGCAGCGACGCAGGGACTGTGGGACTTAGGGTGGAAAGAGATGGGAGAAAAGGTGAGCCAAAGCAGAGACTTGCATCAGTCACTGGGAGGGCATCATCTCACAGCTGCCTTTTGCAGAAGCCCTTGGAGGCGCCTGCTCGACTGAGAATGGAGTCATCTGGATGAGCCATGCAGAAGCAGCCCTTGTAAGTGTGGGGACAGGGACTTGGTGAGTATCCAGGCAAGGGATGTCATGGCAAATGGATGTTGAGGCCAGGTGACACACAAATATCTTTCTGAAGTGGCTTGGGTATATTAATTGATCATTTTACAGGCATGGAAACAGAGAGGGTGAACCCTGCTATCCTTTATTCTTTATCTGCATTGCCATATTGCTAAAAGAAGCTTGGGGGAATTGTCCATATAAATCTAAAGATTCAACTGTTAAATACCAACACTGCTATTCTAGGTATTGTGGGTTTGATGTTTTCCCTTATCGTAGGTGCATTGTAATTTCTATAACATCCATGTAATGTGACCTGAAGCTCCAGAACTGACCTTCTGTGACTGTGAGTCAACAAATAGTGATCCTGCAGTCATCAGCTATCTGCTGGCTCACTTCACAGAGGCATCAACATGAAGCAGTGTGCCCAGTGAGGATGTATGGTGGAAATTCCAGCTGGCATGAAACTGGAACCCTCCTCACATCTCCTCCTGAAGCAGGTAGAGCACTGCTGTGTGCCAGACATCCCTATGGCATGTTTTGTACCTGAGACTGCTTTGCAAGTAGGACAAATCATGGTGGAGCTTGTGCAGTCAGAGTCGCTCAATGGATGGATAAGCAACCTGTGGAATGCAGAGGGCAAAAGTGGGGAGTTAGCATCTTCATTTCCCCACTTCCCCAAATTCCTTTTTCCTGGGAGCTGGGCTCCTCACCCAGGCTGGTGCTGAGGTTTTATTGGTGTGAGATTGGAATCCAGCTCAGACTGCCGCTGCAGGGACTGCTCTTCAAAATTAGCTGAGAAGACAGGTCTCCAGAGGGACAATGGGCTTCTCACCAGGAGAAAGGGCTCTCAAAGTGTCAGCTCAAAAGCAAATGCTAAGTTGAGAACAAAGAGACTGCTGATACTGCTGGATTGGTTATGATTTCTAACATTCTAAAGATATACCTTTCTGGAAAGACTTTTATTTTTAAAAAAACAAACAAAAACCCAAAAACAAAAACAAAACAAACAAACAAACAAGAAAAACAAAAAAGAAAAGCAAAAACAAAAAAAAAAACCAAGAGAGCAAATCATGACAATCCAGTCTTGGCCTAGAAAGAAAAGAGGTAACATGCATGGCCCAGCAACTATCCCAAAACCCCTGTGGCAAGCAATAATTTTGAAAAAGTCAGTGCAAGCTATGTTTTCAATTTATAAATTAAATGTGTTTAAAATTTATGAACTTTGACTGCACGAGTAACTACTTCATTAGACTTTAGGGCTGCATGTTTCCTTGGCTTTTTTCACGGTAAAGTAAAACACATTTCTAATAAACATGGAAAGAGATTCCAAGTTAGAGTCACTACTTTTATGTAAAGGACCCTCCAGACTCATTAAAAAAGTTTACCACCTAAATAAAGCAAGCACATTGTAATTCTTTAACTCATAAAGTTGGTAATATACACAGAATATTAGCCTACTCTTACTTGTACACCGCTTGCTATCGATGAGTGACATACAGTAAGGGGTTTACTATGAGGAAATTAGCATATAAAACTATGTTTTGGTAAGTCTTAGACTGAAAGACAAACTTGAGGAACAAGAGGATGTAAGTTGGGCTCTGCTCTGATTTGCTGAGTAAGCATGGAAAGTTATATACAGATACTGAGCCAAAGCTATAGCTGTAACCAAAATCACTCCGTTTCTCCTAGTTTATATCAACTGTTTAGCTCCCTTTAACAGTCAGTGGTGGAAACAGGGATGGAGGTACAGTGGTGTCTGCACCATGCACTGGCCCACAACGTGAGGCTGTGGCTCAAACATCTGGCACCGTGCGCTTCCCTTTCCCAGCACTGGTGCATCCACAGCTGGAGTTTTGGGACTTGTGCCTCAAGGGGAATGTGAAAAAACTTGAAAGATCCAGCTAAGGTCTGCCACCATGGTCCAGTGTCTGGAGTGCAGATGCGGTGAGAGAGGTGGAAGGAGCTGGATTTGTTTTTCCCAGTGAGGGGACACCCAAAGCAGGTCTGCTTGAAGCAGGACCCTTCTTGGTCATGTCAGGGGACTTAACAAGGGGCAACAGGCACACGTGGCAGATGGAGATGTTCAGCTTAGCCTTTTCCATCAGATGCTCCAGAGAGGTGATGGTGGCTCCTTGCTTGGAGGCTTTTTATGACTTATCTAGATAAGGCTAATTTAATGGTATGGTGATTGTGGTAATCCTGTTCTGACAGAAGATTAGACTAGGTGAGCTCCAGCAGTCTCATGCAACCAACATTGCTGTGATTCTGCGGTTCTTTTTCCCAGAGCAACATGTCCCAAACCATTAGCCAGCTCACCTGGTCAGAAGGAGAGGGCAGTTCTGCCAGATGCCATTTCCTGCGGGCTAGTCTCAGCCTAGAACTTACGAGCGTGCATTAGTCTATGCTGGGGTTCAGAAGCAGGACTGCAAACAAACCTGTCAGCCTTAGCTAGCCAGCATCTTAAAGTCATTGATATCTGACTTCCACGTGGTTCTGCCTTGCAATGGTCACAGCTCAATGTACTTGTGCATGTCAAAGTGGCCCACTGGCAGAATCTTGGGTCTTCAAAACTCATCTACCAGCAAGAAGTCACTATATTTTCAAGTCCAGTGATGAAAAATCCCCCATCGACTTTTACTCTGCTTCAGCAGACACTTTGGCCTTTATGTGAAGCCTTGTATGTGTAATTTGCATTCAGTTCTTCTCCTGCATTGGAATTAGTCAAATGAGAATCACAGGCTTAGCTTTTTCTGGTTGAAACTCTCCTCTGCAGAAACCTTTTCCTAGCTGTCCTTAGGAAAGTGTCCCCAACCCTTCCATGGTCTCAAAGCTGACACAGCCAGTTCTCTACCTCACAGCTTCTTTCCTTTTAGGCTACAGGGGTGCCGAAAATAACACTGGAAATCTCGCTTCACAGTTTCTTTCATGACAGCAGGCAACAGAAACCACCCAAAAGAGCACCTTTTCCTGAGCCAACTCACATGTTTGCAAAAAGGGTGGGGTTGCTGAGCAAACAGACCTGTTCCCTCTCTGTGATTACTTTGATACTAAGACCATATGGGCCTCGGAGCTGGTACCCACTCCCTGGAGCTTTTGTTTGTGGATATTGCATGCTCCTTTGGGGAAAACAAAACAAAACAAAACAAAACAAAAAAAAAAAAAAAAAAAAAAAAAAAACCCCAATGATTTTACTAAGTGAAACAAGCAGGTACAGTAGTACTGCATATGGTGCTAGTAAAATTGTAATAGTGAAAGTTGGCAAGAGTCAAGCAGCCTTTGTATTAATTCTCTGGAGCTTCAGGTAGAGCCTAATGTAATTACTTGCTTTACTTTGTAGCATTTTAAGAGAGAAGCGTGTGTTTTAAAAAGTTGTATTTCCAAATAAAGTGGTCAGGTCTGGAGAAGACAAAGTGCCTGATTCTGGTCCCTCTGAATTCAATAGCAAAATTCCCATTGACTTAAATCAGAGCAGGATTATGTCCCAAATCTAAGAAATAACAGCAAACAGACCTGTGCAGGTTTTTTTTATTCACTGTCCAGGCTACCAGTTTGTAACTTTTCCCTATTTTTTATCCACTTAAGTTCCAGAAGGTTTATCTGTCCTCAGCTTCAGCATCTGCATCTGAATATTAGAGCTGAATTTTTTTTCACATGAAGACAGCTACTTTGCAGACATCTCAGTGTGAGTGGGTGAGTCCAGGGATCCTGAATCTCACCCACACAAACACAGTGATTTCATTCAAGAAACAATTGTGTCATGCTTTTAATAGAATAATAGAATATCCTGAGTTGGACAGGACCCATGAGGATCATAGAGGCCAGCTCCCAACCCTGCACAGGACAACCCCAAGAATCACACCAGGTGTATGAGAGCATTGTCCAAATGCTCTTTGGATTCTGTCAGGCTGGTGCTGTGACCTCTTCCCTAGAGAGCCCATTCTGGTGTTCAACCACTCTCTGGGTGAAAAATCTTCCTAAAACCTAACCAAAACCTGCCCTGACACAGCTTCATTCCATTCCCTTGAGTTCTGTCGCTGGTCGTCGGTGGGAAGAGATGAATGCCTGCCCCTCTGCTTCCCCTTGCAAGGAAGTTGTAGGTCACAAAAACATCAATTATTTCAAAATTCCCCAATTTGTCAAAATGCCTCAAATTTAATTTTCCTGGGTAGATTCAAAAACCCTAAACATTGAAGTCATTGATATTGCTCCAAGAAGAATAGTGTTTGAGTGATTGCTGGGAAGGGCTTTTGATTTTTTCTGACTGCTTATTTTTGTGATCGATTGAGGCGCTAACTAGGATTAACTTTCTTGTTGATAGCAAGCCCATGATCTTTAAAATCTGCCTCTAATTAATTGAATTTTGTCAATCTATGTTGTTTTCAAACTCTCATCAAAAGTTAGGCAAGGCTGGAATAGATGTTACCAGCAGCCTAACCAAAGCTGCAATTGATAATATTAGTAAAGACTGACCATTTGATCATCAAATTAGAAAATAACATGGGTCTATTGCTTTTATTTCTTGGGTTTGGTATGTAACATATAAAGACAGCACTGGTGGGAACCATTTTTAACTTGGATGTCCAAAATCATCTTACTGTACATTTTTTTTCTTTAACTAGTCTGTGATTTAAAACTTTTTCCACATTACCTGCTTTCTGGGTACACGTATGTCTTCCTGATTTTCACTTAATGCCTGAATAACAAGGCTGAAATCCACCAAGATCCTTGCTCTGCCTAAATGTTGGCTTAAGAATTATTCCCCAGATCCCCCTCTACAACAAATGGCACATGAAGGAGCCTTCCATGGCCATCTGGTGCCAAACAGAGACTTCTATCAGCTGCAGTTCACCTTCTCCTATGATTCCTATGAGAAATTGATTTTCCAGCACCTTGGCTTGCCCTGTGTTTTCCATTCAAGTGTTTATGGTCTCTAATCAGCACCTAACTTGCCTGTACTGGAGTTTATCCCATAGCTACAGTGGGGTTTTCCTTAGGGCTTCTCCTGGCCTGCTTTCAATCTCTGGGGTCATGTGCTTTCAGAGTGAGATGGAAAGCACATTTTATTAAATGGACAAAAACCCCAGTAAAGCTGCACTGGCTTTTGGTAATTTCAGTCCAGTGAACCACAGGGCTTATTATTGAGGTTTTCTTACTGATTCTCTACAGCCGCTGTGGGAGATTCCCTTACAACATGAGGGAAACTGTTCTGAGCTTTAGGTGGCACCTGCTCCAGCTGGGACTCGTGGGAACCGTCACCTGCCTTGGCTTTGTGTGCCTTATCTACTGAGACCTCCTCCACACCTTAAGAAATGCACCAGCATTGACTCTGGATGTGACATCTGGGGCTCTCCCACATCACATGGGCTCTAATGACAGGTGACACCTTTAAAAGCCAAATACCCTTGGGTGTCCTCCAGGAACCAGGGCCTCACTGCTCTCAGGGTGTTTTGCTTCCTCCCATTGCTTTCTTTCCTCCATCCTTCCCACACCTGGCCTTGTGTAAGGAGGACTATCTCTGAAAACAAATTAAACTGCAGCACATACACCAGTGCCCTTATTTTAACTAGGAAGCAATATTCACTCCCCTGACGTGTGCCAAGGAGCTTCTGGCAAGCTGGAAGGCTGCACAAGTCCTTGGGACTGCCTGTACAAACACAAGTTGTTATGATGTGCCTGCAAAAACTTGAGAATAGGCTTTGGGAACATGGAAATGCCTGCTGGTCCCTGGGGTTCAGACAAGAAGAACAGAGGGACATAAGGGTCCAAAAACACCCTGCAGCAGTGTCCTCCCAGCCAAGCCTTCTACACTGCAGGGCCCTGAACCTCTTTCTCCCTCTCTTCCTGCAAGCCCTGGCAGCTGAGGAAGTGTCTGGTAAATAGGAGCTTGGTGACCTTTTTACAAGGATATGTAGTGATAGGACAAGGACAAATGGCTTTAAACTGAGAAAAGGGCAGGTTTGGATTAAATATCAGGAAGGAATTCCTCACTGTGGGGGTGGTGGGACACTAGAACTGTTCCCAGAAAAGCTGTGGATGCCCCGTCCCTGGAAGTGTTCAGGCCAGGTTGGATGGGGCTTTGAGCAATGTGGTGCAGTAGAAGGTGTGCCTTCCCATGGCAGGGGGGTGGGAATAAGATGACCTTTAAGGTTCTTTTCATCCCAAACCACTGTGATTCCTTCCGTGCTGTTTTACATGCTGCAATGGGGAAGGATTTGCCTCCACCCGAGCTGCCCACCAGCATCATGGTATCTGCATACAGTGGCAACACTGAGGCAAAACATTTCTGTCAAACCCTCACAGCACAAGGAAAATGCATTTTTCTACAGAAAATTTCATGGGAAGGGCTCCTGAGGGCATCGCCTCCACAGCCCTGCAGGATGTTGGCTTTCATGAAGAAAGATGTTTTACAGTGGCTGCACTATATTGGCCAGGTTTTGCTCCCTGACACTGTACACCCATCACCTTCCACTGGCCAAAAATCCCCAGCTCTCTTTATTGTGTGGTATTTCCCAGTTCAGTGCAGGGTTTTAGGTCCAGGTCCTCCCCAAAAGCAGTGTCACCAGAGCAGCACCTTAGCAGAGGGTGCGACTTGTGGAAAGTGAGAGTGAGTTTGTTTAATGTCAGTGGTGATTGCTGGCGGCATTTCTGCCAGCTAAATATGGGGGTAGCCACTAAAAGAAATCCCGAAACCACTGAAATTGAGAGGGTTTCGTTTGGTTTAACAGACAAATGTCCTGTCTAACAGGAGCAATAACTGCAATCAGCTCTGAATAACTTCAAGCTAAGTAAAGATGTGCAACAATCCAAGGTTTGAGAACACGAGAGTTAGCCCAGAGCTTTTTCTCAGTTTTGCTTTGAGGTAAGTTGGTGATTCAGAGTGAAACCTGGCTAAAACCATGATGGTTACTTACTTTTAAACATTACCTTACCCAGGAACCTTTGAGGCACGTAAAGGAGAGCTCTCTGTGCCCAAAGAGGCTGAAGTTCCCTTCAGGCAGGAGAGCAAACATCCAAGGAAGGACATGGGGGAAGCTCAAGGGGAATCAAAGTTATTTCCCTCAGGCAAGTATAACGCCTCGTTTTCTTAAATGTCTTTAATTCATACACACTAAGAGGCAAAGATTTTAAACCGAAGATTTTGGTGCAGCAGCTCCCATAAAACCTGGCTGTGGCTGGGACTCCATTCCTGCCCACGTCCTCGCTGTTGAGTGGAGGTGAGGAAACGCGAAGACGTGTTTGATGGAGTTGCCCGTGTGGGAAACGCTTGGCACTGAAGCTTTTGGGAAAAAAATCGCCTTCCAAGCGCTGCGGTAGGGAAGTTTTTGCAGTTTATGCACAGGACGCTGCGTGCTTAAAAAGCCGTCTGGAGTTTCAGAAGCTTAAAAAAAAAAAAAAAAAGGCATTTTCCATCTGATTTCTCCCTCCCTCCTTTACGTTAATCGGCTGTTCTACCTCGGTTCCCTTGCACAAACCTTCCCCGGAGCGTTCGCCAAGGCAGGACACAGGTGCTTGCCCCGTGTCGGTGCGGGATGCGCGGCCGGCCCCGGTCCCTCGTAGTGACGGTGACCTCTAGTGGCACCGGGAGCCGCCTCCCGCTCCGCGCCTCCTCCGGGCAGCGGCCCCGCAGCTGCCGCCATTCACCTCCGCAGGGGAGGAAATGACGGTGGAAGCAAAATGGACTCTGGGTCTCGGCTCTCTGCCTCCAGGTGCGCAGGCACCCCGGCCCTGTAATTTGTGGCAGGTGTTCAGTGAGTATATTTCCCCGATATTAAGGCTGCTTCCCAGGACAGTGGGCAGCAGGTTTCACCTCTAGGTATCTAAAAAGTAGCATCTGAGGATTAAAATCTATTTTTGCCGTCTCTCCTTTTTCCTAATTCCTTGTTGTAAGTCAACATTTCTTTGGCATCTCTGACTATGGAGAGGATGTGGTTTGGGGCTCAGAAGTTCAGTTTCCCTCCACGTCCCCTCCCTGCTCCAGATAGGCCCAGAAAGGGAAGAGAGTCGCCTCCTTCTCCTGCACTTCTTCCTGCTTCTTTCCAGCACCCTGCTGGTGCTTTCACACAAGACCAGACCGCTGGGAAAAACCGAGCCCCTGGGCCAAAATGGGCTGATGTACTCAGCCTCATCTCCTGTCTGGGTATCCTGGGATGAGAAACCAGTCCCGTGTGCCCCTGTCCCATCAACATCTTCCCCTCAGGGCAAGTGGCTTCCAGCCTCCCAGGCCAGCTGCCATCGCCTCAGCAGCCCCTGTGGTCCCAGGGCCAAAGGCTGCTGCATGGCCTTTGCCGCGCTCCACCTGCACCAAGCTGGGCTGTGCCCCCTTGTCTCAAACCCGCAGGTGGTGTGGGATGACACATTTTCCTCCCTTACAAAAATCACTTTTCTTCCCTTAAATGTGGGGGTTTTTCACCAACTCCTCATCCTGCCTTGCCTGTGCAGGGCAGGCTCTGTCATGAGCCCCATACAAGGCTTCACACCTGGTGTGCAGCAGCAGTCACGCAGAGATGAGAGCAACCACTTCCTCCCTCCACCACCTCTGTGAATCCACAGCAGGACCTGCAGACAGCTCTGCACACCCTCCTTAGTTCAAGCCTGGAAAAATGTCCGCCATCAGAAATTCAAAAGTCGCTCTCAGCACTTCTTCCCTGCTGCACTGTGTACACACAGGAGTGACAGCAAAGTGACTTTTTCCCTGTGGCCTCTGGAGTATCTTATATTGGGAGCAGCAGCATCACTGTGGCTTTGGTAGACTGTGGTTCCTTCCTGTGCCTCCTGGAAGCCCTGGAGGTGTTAACACATCAGCCTGCTCAGGGCCGGGTGCCAAGGCCCTGCAGGCGCTCTGCACCCTCAGGAGGGCAGAGAAAGTTCACACCACCTAAAAAAGGGGGAATAGCACCTTGGCACGCTCCCTTCCTCCAGTAGGGCTGTCCCATCCCACTGTGGCATTGGCCCATGCCATCTGTCTCCTCACCAGCAGGCAGGACGGCACGTCTCGCCCAGCTGCACAGAGGCATGTTAGAGAAGGTCTCCTTGGAGGAAACAATCCTTAACTAAACATTTAGATTGGCCTAAGGACACGGTTTGCCACCTCTTGAGCTGGGTGGCTCAGCAGACATCCATTTAATCTGCCCTCTGGACCCAGTCTCCAGTAGCCCAGCAGAGAGCACGATCTGTCTACTCAGGGTTATTTCTTTCACAGAAGCTCACACTCCATGCATAAATTTGCACCTAATTAGCATTTGCTTAGTGGACCTTACTCAAGGGTCACAATGTGATACCTTTCTTTTACCTCGGACTGGTTTCTGATAAAAACTGGATCATCCAAGTGGTAAGCACTGTCAAGCTTAGTACATTTTACGAGACCTTCTCCTTTCACAAGAACTCCGTGTGAAGGTACACCAGCCCTTGGCCCAGCCAGCCACGGGGAATCTACCCACAGATATGCTCCACCTCAAAGAACAGGATGAAGACATTCACATCTCAAGAAGAAAATGTGTCCAGGAGCATAAAACCACCTTCCCCCTCATCCTCACTTTAGTCAGCCACTACAAACATTACAAATATTAATCACATTGTCAATACATATCACACCAGAAAAAGTGTCTGTGGTTTTAACAAGTCAGCCATACAAATAAAATATTGGGAACAACTGTCTGCAAAATAAAAGGCATGCAAGCAGTGAAATTGAGAATGATTTGGGGTTGGGTGATACAGCAGCATGAAGCCAGTGGGTAAATGCCCACCTATGTTGGTGAGCCTGGCCTCAAACCTGGCTGCTGAGGGTTTGGTGGGTCACCCGTGCCTGCAGAGACTGGAAGTGAAGCACAGCTTTGGCCAGTGACACGTGGTGAGGCAGTGGGAGCTGAGTGTTGGGAAGCAATGGGAGCCCTGGGAGGATGGCAGGACTGGCCTCCAATGGGCCTCCCTCTGGCAGCCAGGGTGGCATGGCTGTCACCAGACCTTTTGTTCCCTGTTACGAGAAAGAGCTGAAGGCAGAAACTGATTTTTCACCTCGAGGCATTCTGTCTGCCAGCCATAGCCAGGCTATTAATTCACGAACCATGTGTGGGTGGGGAGACTTGCATATCCTTATCTTCACCTTCCAAGGAGTATCAAAGTCAAACAAGAGAAACTACACTGTCTCCATTTCTAGTAAATAACTAATCGTACTCTTCATAGGGGTTGGCATTTAAATCAAATTAGGATGATCACTCCGTTGTCCCAGAGTACTTGAATGCATTAAAAAAAACACAACCAAAAAACCCCCAAAAACATAACCCAACCAAAAAGAAAGCCCAACCAAAAACCCACCAAACAGAAAACCCCATTAATAAGACCACTGCAAAGAGGTGCCTTTGCTCTGTTTGTGAATTGCGTAATTAATGGTCAAAGTTAACTGAAGTCATAAGATGACTACCACACTTTAGAGATGGGAAATTACTGGTCTCCCTCAAATTTCCCCCAGCTCTTGAAAAAAGAAAATCCCCTTTGTTTCTTGCCCTTTTAAAAATATCCTTCATTATTCCCATTTTCTATCAGCCAAGCTTTAACTCATTATGACACCAACCATTTGCAACCACAGCAGTCACTTCCCCTCCTGAGCAGGGACATTCACATGGTTATAGGGAGCCAGTGGTTGAAGCCGCATTTAGGAAGAGAGACGAATTCCTGCTCGCCTGGGGGTAGGCAGCGATAGATAATGCGACACCAGGTGTGCTACATGTGATGGTCCTAAAGCACCAGCAGCACTGCTGGAAGAGCTGGGTAAGGAAGGAGACCTGCTCCTACACTTGAAAATGATTTCTTAGTAGCAGGATTTTAGACATCTTTATGCTCACACTTTGATTGTGGGTGTGAAGAACAAAACACTTCTCTGTGACTGCACGTGTCAAGATTACATGTTTTAACAGCACCAAAGTGCCTGGACTGCTGCAGACAATTAATGCTAGTGGAGAACCAAACAACAACAACAAATTAAAGAATAATAATCAGAAACTTGTTACCACAACATGCAAACATCACAAGCAAAATACCAGGGGAATAACAAATGAATTCTTTTAACAGCCCCTAGATATTTCCAGCATGGCTCACAGGCAAAGTCCCTCTTTGGGATTTTTGGCTTCATGATGCTAAACCATACAACTGCAATTTGTAAAGGAACCAATCTATACTACTTAATTCCCTGCCTCAGATCCCTGTCCATGAGATGCAAATCATTCCTTTGTGTCTCATGGCAGAAGTAAAATCTGCGCAAATGCTAGGGTGATGAGCAGTGGGGATGCTTGGCCCCTGATGGAGAGGAATTATCCTTGCCTCTGCAAGTCACTGCTGGGGCTTCCCACTTGTGCAAAGCCTTCCCAATAGGAAGGAGCCTAGAGCCATGGGGCCCTAAAAGCCTTTTTTCCCCCCTCTGTGCTGAAGTCAGGCAGGGGCCTCTTTTGGCCTGGCTGAACTGTAGCTCATGGCTTTGTGGGGTGGCTGAACGTAATGCTGAGCAGGCTCTACTTTTTTGTGTAAAGGAAGGGGTTTGTTGCATCTTCTCTTAAGCTAAGATCTGATTCTGTTTTTTCCTAAAAAACCCCTTTGTTTCAAAGCCAATTTTCTCTATCTCCCATGTACATTAAAAACTCCCCTGATGATGCAAAAAGCTCGTACCATTTTTTTTTCTATGGAAAAATGTTTTTTGTGGAGTTTTTATGGAGTGCTTAGAGGTCTCTCCACTTGCAATTATGCTGACAGAGCAAATTCTTCATGATCACAAATCCTTTAAAGCATTAAGCATCAAATGTAGCTACAGTACAGCCCAGAGACTCAAGTGTTTTCAGTAAGTATTAGCAGCTAAAATGTTGCAGTCTCCCTGAATACATTACAAGTGAGTGAAACCCCAAGAAGCAAAATTTCCTCTATGAAGAAATAATTTGGGAAATATATTCCCAGGTGTGAAAGGGAGGAGACCAACCTCAGCTTTGACTCAGGAGACAAGACTGGAGAAGCAAAGGCATGCCATAAACACATTAAAACAATATTTAGCCAACAAACCTTGGAAACTGCTATTTAAGGTGGAAAGGATCTGTCTGGTCTTACAAGTAATTCCTAAAAAAGTAAAATCTGATGGCTGCAAAATAAATTCTTCCATATAATCCAGACCTTTACAGCGTATCCATCTCATTGAATGCTTAGGTTTAAGTCAATCTGCTTTACACAGTACATTTTCTTATGTAGACACAAAGAGTTGCAGCACAGCAAAGAGAAAAGGAGCAGAAGGTGTGGAGGATTTGGTGATGTCCTTTGCCTATTACAAGTGGAATTCAGTGGAGAAGATCTGCTAGGGAAGGGAGCTGCAGAGAAACGTAAACCCAGGCCCCACACGGGAGCAAAAGCAGCACCAAAAAGCCATGTAGAAATTCTAGCCCTATAAATTAAGACCTTCCAGCATTAGGAGTGTGTGCCTCAAGGCAGCCCAGGTCCCGTGCAGACATGCAGCACATGCAGGGGTGTGTGACAGCCTTTGGCTGGGTGGCTGCTGACAACTTCCTCCTGGGACTGCTCCCTGCTCGTGCTCAGCGCCGCGTGGGCCACTCTCTGCGGGTGAATCATTGTTGTGGTGCAAACAGATTTGTCTCTTTGCTCTGCCCTCGCTGAGTCTAGGCAGCAATAGCCACAAAAGCCAGACTCTACTCTGACCACCACTTGTAAGGGAGGCTTTTGCTAAGAAAGGTTTTCATTAATAAATGTTTTTATTCCACAGCGAGCTGGTCCCACCCTCTCCCAAAAGCCGCAGGATTCTGCAGGATTAGGAGTTGAGGAGGTGGAAATACACCGAGGTGCTGAGTGCTTGGGGCTTGCTCTGCACCTGTTACAGGCACCCTTTGAGCAAGAAAGAACAAACTGCTCTGAAAGAAAATCAAATGCTGAGATCTCCAACTATTCACTGCTCACCTTCTCTGAGGTTTCCTTTCCCACAATAAAGCACAGAGCACCCTGCTCTCTCACATGCAAGTGCTGGGTAGATAAATTAGCAGACAAAGCTGAGGCATTAAGGTGGATTGAAAAGTGCATAGCCAGGCCCAGAGGGTGAGGGTCGGCAGGACAGGTCCCAGTTGGAGGCCAGTAACTCCTTGTATGCCCCAGGGGTCAATACTGGGTCCAGACCTGTTCAACATCCTCATTAATGACATGGAGGCAGAGGGCACCAGCACATTTGCTGGTGACACCAAGCTGGGCAGAGTGGATCTTACGCCACAGAGTTGTGCTGCTATCTACAGGGACCCTCACAGGCTGGAGAATGGGCTGGTAAGAATTTCATCAAGTTCAGCAAGGAGAAATGCAAAATCCTGCACCTACAGAAGAACAGGCTGGGGGCCAGCTGGAAAGCAGCTCTGCAGAGGAAAGGACCTCAGGATCCTGGTGGACACCAAGCTGAACATGAAGCAGCAATGTGCCCCTGTGGCAAAGAAGGCCAATGGCATCCTGGGGTCCCTTAGGCAGAGTGTTGCCAGCAGGTTTGGGGAGATGATCCTTGTTCTCTGCTCAGCCCTGGTGAGGCCACACTTGGGATCCTGGGTACAGTTCCGGACTCCTTTGTACACAGAGACACAGACATACTGGAGAGAGTCCAGCAAAGGGACACAAAGACGATGAAGAAACTGGAGCGTCTCTCCTGAGAGGAAAGGCTGAGTGTTGTGGCTGTTCAGCCTGGAGAAGAGAAGGCTTAGGGAGATCTCAGTGATGTGTATAAATTCCTGCAGGAAGGGTGCAAGCAAGACAGAGCCAGGCCCCGTGTAGTGGTGTCCAATGACAGGATCAGGGGCAACTAGCACCACCTGAAACACAGAGGATCTGTCTGAACATCTGTCTGACGTCATTTCACAGTGAGGGCAACTGAGCACTGGCACAGGTTGCCCAGACAGGTTGTGTCTTGAAGATATTCACAAGATGTCTTGACACAGTCCTGGGCGGTCAGGTCTGGGTGTCTGCTCTAGCAGTGTGGTCAGACCAGCTGCCACTCAGAGGCCCCATCCAACCTTCCACTCTGTGATTCTCTGAGGCATTGGTGCATGGAACAGAGCACCCCATGGAAACACTCATGAGAAGGCTAATTTTTGCCACAGGATTTACCTGGTATGTGTTAAACATGGCCAAAAACTGGTCATAATGTGGCCTAAATATTGACTGCAAAGAATAAATGGAAAAGACTCACAAGTCACAAAATATGAGGGTGCCCTGCCGAAAGAAATTGTTGTATAGGATTATAGAGATACAGACTGAGTTAAGATGTGCATTTTTGGCACTTTTCTATCACAAACACTCATTTCTGTGTTTTGTGATCGCCTTCTGTGTCAGTTGGTTTTGCTCATGTTGTAGCTGTACGTTACGAATTTGTGTGTGCACATGTAGCTTTTGTGGCCCTAGCATAAGAAAAAAACCAGATAAAAATAGGACCTCAGTTCTCCAAACTTGCCTTATGATTGTGTTTTTTAAAATAAGCATTTAAACATTGTTTTTAACCACAGAAATCAGATACCAAGAAAACTTTCATCTTATTCCTGCAAAAGCAAAATGGAGTTTCTAAGTCATAGCTCAGCGTGGGAGAAAGCGTGCTTCATCTGGAGGAAGTTATTTCAGAATGTGAATTTCATTGGTATTTCTCCTGCTAAGGTGCCCTGACCCTCTTGACTAAGGGCTGCCCCTGTTAACACAGCTACCCTCTCTCTGCAGCCAGGCTAAATGAAGCCACAGACACATGGCAATAGTGATGGTTGTGTGGCCCACACACAGGGCTTCATGCCCACATTTTGGGACTGGAGTCAAGGGAATGTGGAAGGAAGCTGCTCCCAAAGCTGCTGCCATGTTGTGCTCCACTGCTCAGGATGTTGAAATGAGCTGTGCCACCCCACTGACTGTTGTGACTTGGTGCTGTACCATCATTTCCAGAGCTGGTGCTGTGTGTGCAAAACAAAATCAGTCATATCATGCAGAAGCAGATTTCAGCTGCTTTGTTATTCAGTATTTCCCACTTCGATTTAGGTTTCAAACATATCAAAACTCCAGTAATTGTTTTCTTCAGATTTTTATCACAAATTGGTAGGAATCTTCAGATTTTTTTTTCTTCTGCAATTCCCATCATATCAACGTAAAGCCTCTAAAACATTGTCCTGCCCATGTAGATGCTGTTGTTGAATGGACAGATGAATGTCAAAATCAGGGATTTGCCTGATTTCTGCTCTACTGCCAGATGACTAATAGTGACCTGGGATGCAGGGGCTGAGCTGTGGAAAATCCCTGCCTGTTTCATCAAAACTGAAAGCACCTGGAGATTTTTGTGTCTACACCCAAAGCTTCCTGAGAATGTTTTGCACTAGAAGAGAGAAAAGGTAACCAAAGCCAATGGAGAAAGCAAAAAGGGAGACGTGATGATGATACAATGGAAAGAAGAGGCACAAACTTCCTGCTGTCTCTCTGTGAAGGGGCTGTTACCTCATTTGTTATGCTGCCTTGCCCTCAGAAAGTCCAGCTCCAAATCATCTCTCAACTCTGGGAAATCCCACCAGATGTAAACAGCTACCTGAGGGTGGCTTTGCACCCACATCAGCAGCCCTGGAGGAAGCACAATGATGGATCTCCCAGCCCGTGCGCCGGCACGTGCCTGCAGGTGCGGCCCCTTTGGAGCTTTCCTTGCCAGCCGCAGCCACTGTCAGGGCTGGGCCCAGCTGATGGCCTCAAGGACCTGATCCCAGGGGAGCTGCAGCCTGCCTTTTCTGCTGGGCTGGGAAACAACATCCCTGGCAAGGTCTCCAGCAGCAAAAGGAGGCTGCAGGGAGCCTTCATGGGATGGCAGAGAGCGGTGTGCGCTGAGGATGACGTGAGAAGAGCCACGGTGACTGTGCAGTGCATGTGGTGGCTGCCAGGCAGGGCCCTGGCTGGAGATGTGCCATGGTTGAGGACCATGATGCACATTTCAGGAGAGAGACCCTCCATGCCGAGTGTTTGCACAGGACTCTCCCAGAAGGTGTCCCCTGTACCCTGGCTGGGTCACTTTATAAAGTGTCTTTATGCAAACATGGACACAACAGAAGAAAGCTTAGACGCAGCTTTGAAGTTGAACCTCGCTCATCCACACTACATTCCACTGGGTTCAATAAAGGCAGTATCTCTTAAATGAGATGGCTGCAAACTGGGGTGGACAGGCCTTCTCTACCCTGTCTGAGGGGAGATCCCGCTTTGCAGTGTTGCAGAGGCAGGGAGTGGATCCCCACAGCTGGGAAGAGGATCCCCTCAGTCCCTTGCCCCATCCAAAGGGCCTTGGCTGCTCTCAGTGTGGAGCGGTGCAGCCATGCTGGGCTTGCTGGAGCCGTGCAAACGGGTGGAGCTGGGCTGCGCTCCTCTAGCACAGCACCTGCTGCACACAGGGCAGGAGCGTGTTTTGCACAAAAGAAGAAGCCACTTCCTTTGTTCTGTACTGCAAAAAGAAAAATAAAATCAGACGGAGAGCACTGCTTTCCCTCTGTCTTATTCCTAAGGCCTTGGGCACAGTTGTCACCCTGGAGATGGCTGTCACCTGGAGCTTTGGGCCCTTCCATCCGTTTTCGAGGCTGGTGATGCCACTTGGGCCATCTCCCTCTGCTGCGCAGGGGCCGAGACCCCGCCGACCCCCGTTATCCAGGCTCCCCTTTGGCACAGCGATGGCATTTCCCGCTGCCGTGGGTTTCCACGAGGAGTCCTCCTCCCCAGGCAGGTGGCAGCTGCTGGGTCATCGGCATGTGATTCCCCCTCTGGGATCTGCAGCTCTCTTCAGTGCCTGAGTGAGCGCAGAGCCCAGGGGACGGGAGGGGTTCTACAAAGGGCCTGTTTGACTGCTCGGAAAAGTCCCGGTCATAAATTTGCATCACAAACCTCCCCGTCCATCCCTGCCAAACACTGGTGGGTCCGACCGGTCCGAGGCGCTGTGGGCCCCTGGATGGAAGCCAGTGCTCAGCAAAATGCTGAGCTTCATCCAAAATTTCCTCGACGGTGTTAATTTGTGGAGATAAAACTCTCATGTGAGAGACTGTAGAGAGGGTGGAAAGGAGCTTTGCACCGTCCATGCCGCGGTGAGCCTCGAATCGATGTGACGGGTATTTGTTTCAGCTGCAGCTGTTTGTCGTGCAGTGCTTTAGGGAGATGAAAGAAGAGTCCTGGATCCACTCGCTGGTGTGGGCTCAGGATTTCTGTAGACGTAACACTTCTCTAATGTTAAATCCGTTGGCTGTTTTCACCATCATGATGAAACAGCTCGAGAACATTCGGGCCCCACACAAGTCTGATTAGCTTAACTCTTGACAGATGTGCAAGTAGAAAATCCCTATTTTACCAGGGAATATTTTTAATAATTTACTCAGCAGCTATTCTGTTATTAGCAGACCTTTCCCTCTGTGTAATATAAACCCTCGAGCAACAAAAGTATCTCCATTAACTGATGCTTGTTAGCCAATTTTCACTATTACTCTTGCTAAGTACCTTCAACTTCTAGTAAATTCATGACAGTAACGTGTAATTTCTGTACATATGACTCACAGTACATGAGTACACGGATTAGTACTGAGTTTAAGTTCTAATGTTTTAAAACATTAGAAATATTATGCAATTAAATAATTAGTTGAGCCTTACTTACCCAGAGGGAAATATGTGAGTTTAGCTTAACTGTAATCTTAACGTTTGTAATTCTTGGCTTCGGTTTTTCAGAAGCATCCTGAATGCCCCGTGATTGGAATTTCCTGGCTTATTAGGAATTTTTTTTTTTGAGGGATAAAACCAGACACCAGCAAGATCATCACCACCACCACCACAAAAAACCCCCCACAAACCCTAGAACCACAAAAAAAAAGCATAAAAATTCCTCTTGGGATTTGAAAACCCTAGTGGTCTCCAGTAAAAAAAGCCACCACGGGGGCGGCTATCCTGCTGGTCACAGGGCAGGCTGTGCTTCTGCAAACATTTTGGGAAGTGCTGGGAAGGAAAGTACTCTCCGTGCTGTAAGACACACACATACAGGGCTGAGGGATAAATCACAGCTCTCCACTGCTCAGCACTCCGTGGGGACAGAGGCAGCCGTGAGAATTCCAGCTGGGACAAGGGGCTTTGCCTCGCTTTCACCACACAAGATATCTTAATAACAAAAAATATTTTTCCGCTAAGCGCAAATTGTTTCATTCAGCTCAATCTCTGCCCTAAAGCGCCGTGCTATGTGCGTGTGAAAGGCAAATCTGGGCTGCACCACAGTCGCGGCATGGCTTGCACTGGCCACAGGCACCATAAGCTCCTTTGAAGATTTGCCGTAACTTTATTGTAAAAGCTGCTGTGGTCCGATCGTGCTGCCGTGGCCATGACTGCGTGCCCGGGCTGAGCACTCTGGACCGCACGTGAACCAGAGCTGAAGTTGTTTTCATCTTTCAGTTGCATTTTGCATCCTTGTAGAAGTTTTCAGAGTAAAACCCGAAGTCGGCTCAGATGTTGGGAGAGATTGCCGCGCAGGTATAGTCATTTATCTTCTCCGGCACAGCCACTACTAGAATATCCCCCGCGGCGGCAGCGTGCCTCTCACATATCGAAAGAAAAAAAAAAAAAAAAAAAGCCCCACCCAAAAAACCAGTTTTACTAACCCTAAGAAAAAAACCCAACAACAAAAACCAACAAACAAAAAACCCCCCAAACCTCACGGTGCTTTTATAATGTGAGCAAATCCTGGGAGGCGCTCACACGGCCGGGGAGCCGGGGTGTGGGACGCGGGCAGGAGGCTCCGCGCCCGCCGCCCCCCAAAAGTCGGGCGGGAAGAGGAGAAGGAGGAGAAGGAGGAAGAGAAGAAGGCGGCAGCACCGCCTCTCTCAGTTTGGAGCCCCTGACCTCCCTTTCGTGCATTTGATTTGAGCATCCCAGCCCTTCGGGCTCCGCGCCGCCGGGGACGAGAGGCAGCGCTGCGCCCGTCCCGTCAGCGGCAGCGTGCGGTGAGCGGTGAGCGGCGGGCGGGGGGCGCGTCCCGGGAGCTGCTGCAGCCCCGCAGCCGAGGGGACACCGCTGTCACCGGGCATGAGCGCGGACCCCGTGCCCAGAGCGGGGCGAGCGGCGGGAGGGAGTGCGGGGAGCGGGGGTTCGGTGCCAAGGTGTTCCCAGCTCCCTGATCGGACGAGCATGGGGGACGGGATTTTTGGGGAAGGCTGGTGGGGAGGGGGGGGGGGGGGGTGTTTTATCTGCAAGGCTGTGTTTTTCCTCTCTTTGAATTTCTTCCATTTTGTTCCTGGTTTGGTCCCGCCCGAGGGTTGCGAAGGTGCTCCTCAGCACTTCTGCCAGCCCGGCCCCCAGCCCTCCCGGTCCCCAGCCCTTCTAATTTTTGGGCATTTTCTCAATGAAGCTGCCCATTCCCCTCGAAGTAATGATTAAATGACATCCTTGCCACCAGATGAGTTTGGGACCTTCCTCGTGTGACAGGCAAATCCCCCTCCCAGCACCTCCAGTCCTTTCTCACATTGATTAGACTTGTGAAAAAGCAAAATTAAGAGGAGCTCATGATAAGAAAAGGAGAATGACTCACAGCCACTCTTGAGATGCTCTCACCAAAATCACAAGAAAAGCATTTTTCCAAATGACTCGAGCTGTGTGCTGCTGGTGGCAGTGGCTGGAGCAGGGCTCAGGGCTTTTTTGATGAGGGCCAGCTCTAAGGCTGCCACTCGTGTTATCAATAAGCTGCAAGTTTCATGTCTGTTCTTATTCCAAGGGAGAGAGCAAGAGCTTGTGAGGCACCGTGGAAATGGCTCTTGTGGAGGATGTGTTCCTGCCCACCAACCTCACCTCCAGCAACCAGAGCAGCTGCAATGTGCACAACCACCTCTTCTCAACCAAAGTCACCTTCTCCCTTTTCTACATCATCCTGCTGGTGTTTGGTGCCTGTGGGAATGTCCTGGCCCTCTGTATCACCTTCCAGCGCAGGAAGAAGAAACTCAACTCCACCGACCTCTACCTGGTGAACCTGGCCCTCTCCGATGCCCTCTTCACCCTGGCACTGCCGGGCAGGATCGCCTACTACATTCTGGAGTCCGACTGGCCCTTTGGGGACTGGTTCTGCCGGGTCACAGCATTCATCTTCTACATGAACACCTATGTGAGCATCTACTTCATGACCTGTGTGAGCGTGGACCGCTACATTGCCGTGGTGCGCACCAGGCATCCCGGCAGGATTCGGAAGATGAGCCGTGCCAGGGGCATTTGTGTCCTCATCTGGTCCTTGGTGTTCCTGCAGACGGCTCCACTGCTCCTGCGGCCCATGACGCGAAGGATGGGAGACAAGCTGACATGCATGGAGTACTTCAACTTCGAGGAGATCCCCAATCTGCCCTACCTGCTCCTGGTGGCCTGCGTGCTTGGCTTCTTCCTGCCTGTGGGCATCATCCTGGTGTGCTACGTGAGGATCAACCTCAAGCTCTGCCAGACAGCCAAGGAGAACCCGCTGACAGTGAAGAACGGGCACCACCGCCGGGCCTTCACTGTCATCCTGGTGGTGCTGCTGGCTGTCCTGCTCTGCTTCAGTCCCTACCACCTCAACATTGTCCAGTTCATGGTCAGGAAGATCCTCTACCAGCCATCTTGCCGTGAGCAGCAAGCCTTCAAGATGTCCCTGCAAGTCACTGTGGCGTTCATGAACCTCAACTGCTGCATCGATCCCATCATCTACTTCTTTGCCTTCCGGGGCTACAAGCGGAGGCTGCTCCGCATCTTCAGGAACAGCGGCTCCCTGGCCACCTCCTCCACTGCCAAGACCACCCCCTCGGAGAGCAACAGCAACAGCCAGCCGCCCGGCTCTGTCTCTGTCTAGCAGCACAAGCCCCTCCCTTTTGCCCTGGCCAGTGACTTATGGACCATCCCTGATGGCCGGAGGCGGAGTCGAGCTGCAGGACCAGTGCCTTCAACAGGCTCCATCGCTCCCCTGCCTGGAGCCAGGGGCTCTCGCAAAGCCAACCCGGCAGGGACAAAGCCCTGCCTGGCTCTGCATGCCTGGCTCTGTGCTCAGCGCTGCTGCACCTGCCAGCCTGCAGCACAGAGAGGCACCTTTCCATCCCAGCCCCAGAGGATGCAGCTCGTGCAGCTGCTGTGGCTGGCAAAGGCAGCTGAGGTTTCCCAGCACTGCACTGCACCTCTGTCCCGTGCCTGTCCACATCCCCTATGGGGCTGGGGCGTGCTGGTAACCACCATGGATGTCCCTCTGCCCCATTCCCCTGCACTGCCCCTGCAGCAGCACTACGGCAGCATCCCTGCAGGCCTCAGGGAGACAGGATGGAGGAGGTGGGCTCAGGGCATTTCAGGGAAAGGCTGGGATGTTATTTGCATGCAGAAGATAGCCTACAGCTCCTTCTCCACACCGACAAACAGCAGCTCTGCATTCTGCCTGCCTCACATCCCACTCCTGCACCTGGGCTCTGCATGGGGCAAGCAGTAAGTGTGGGGCATGTGGGAGATGCTGGAAAAGCCCTCTCCCAAGGAAGAAGCATGAGGATGTGAATCTGCAGAGCTCCTGGATGTGTGCTGCCTACATTCAGCATTTGGGTGACTGCTTCGTCCCCAGGGTGCCCTTCCTCACACCTGACAGCACTGCAGCCACCCTGGGACCTAGGGTGCTGCTACGAAGGGAATCGTGGGGATGACCTGGATGCCAGCCCAGCTCTAAGGCCGCAAACCTGCCCTGGATGTACTCATGGGGCAAACCTTCCCATTAGTCCTTAATTTGAAGGAAGTAGAGAAATAGGGACAAGAACTGCGTGTGGCCATATGTGACTTTGACTGACCTTGAAGCTGGTGCCCGGAGGAGTGCCAGAGCCTTGCTAAGGGAGGTTACTTGTGACTGTTGCCAGAGCTAGAGGAGGAGCCCTGCCACATCAGGTTCCTGCTGAGGTTTGTGCCTCTCAGAGGAGAAGAAAGTTGGCAGGAGCCTCCTCAGCTCTTTGCTGAAATCACTAGACTGTGATAAAAAACCCACACATAGGATTTCACAGTTCCTGGCATGTCTAGACTTTTGTTTGAAGTTGGAAGGGACAGACACACAGAGACACAAAAAGGAAAAAAAAGCTGCTTATTTTACTGAAAAGTGTCCCTGAAAAAGTTTCATGAACAGACACTTTTGATTAATACAAATCATTCTTTAAGCTAATAACCCTTTTTTATGCCTAGAAAGTCAATATTAGCCACGTGCAGCCCTTCACTGTTTTAAACGCACATGAATGAGCTTTTGGACAGTGATGGTTTTACTTATGGTATGGGTCTGAAGGCTGAAGGCATGCTGAAGGCTGACTAAGAGGGATGCCTAAAATTACTCGGGTGGGAAAGAGACTCCGGTAGGTCCGTTCTGGAGGCTGAGCCCTCCTCAAAGCAGGTTTATCCTCAGTGCTGACCTGCAGAGAGCCTTTGTCCTGATAAGTATATTACAATGGACAAGAAAGAGCTGGGATGCAATAATACGGTATCTGTGGTCTGAACACCCTTGAAGGAGTCTGTCTAGGCTGGTAGTTGCTGTACAGTTACACTGCCCCATTAATATGTCTGGGAAGTGATGACTGGAAGGGAATCTCTGCATCACCTCATCCAATGATCCACCCAAAGCAAGACTGTGGTTGGCACAGTATCAGGCTGGACATGGCTTCATCTAGACAGGGCTTGGAAACTCCAGGCGAAGAGGGCCCCCTTGCTGAGGTGACAGTTCACACTCTGCATTGCCCTCTGGATAAAAGCATTTTCCCCACTCCCCATCCACAGCTGGTGGCTGTTGTTCCCAGCATCACCTACTCATGCTATGAAGAGCTTGGCTCTGCTATCTTTGTAACTCTAATTCCACAGGACTGTGTTGGGGGCTGCCAATGGTTTGTAGCTGTTGGTTGCCATGTGAACACCAGAGCAGGGGTCTGCAGCAGTGGCTAACCCTCCTACTCAAGGTCAAGACATTGAGGTGTTTTGCCAAGCTGCAGCCCACAGCTGAGAAAAAGCCAGTTTATGACCAAGCCTTCTCAGGAAAAGGTGGAGTATAAACATAACTTTGTTTGCTCCTTATTGGACTCTGGTTTTCTTACAAGAATTTTATTTAGAAAGGTACCTCCACCTCTCACCACCAGTAGGAGCCTTTGGAGTAGGAAATAGCGGAAGAGTTGGGTGTAGTGCTGCAAAATGCATGAGGGATCTGGCCTTCCTCCCCTGGGTGGGCACCAGCCTGGGTTACTTTGCTTTTGAAAGTACCAATCTGGGGACAGCAGGCAATTAGCTGGAGCTGAGGGAACATCCATGAGATGGAGAAGGAACGGACTTGGGCAGAGTGGGTCAAGAGGAATCTGGGCAAAGGAGAACTCTAAAGAACCCTCTATTCCCCAGACTAGCTTGCCCACCTGCAGGTGCTCCCTGTCTGCTTGAAAAAGGATCATTTCCCTAAAACTGAAGAGAAAGCATAGACAGCATTTTGTCTAGAGGCACAGTAACATTTCCCTACACTTTGCCATTCACCTGTTCGGTCCAAGCTCCTCGCATGATTCCTGCTGTACCCCGCTGGCCCAGCAGCCACCGCCTGCTGCCACGCTTTGCCCCACCAGCGACCCCTTGGAATCACAGAAACACAGAAGCACAGAATCAATTAATTTGGAAAGGACCCCTTGAGATCATTGAGGCCAGCCGTTAACCCAGCGCTGCCGAGCCACCGCTAAAACACGTCCCCAAGTGCAGCATCTGAATGTCTTTTAATACCTCAGCGCCGGCTCCGCTCGGCCGCCTTGCCCCCGGCTCCCCCGAGGTGCAGAGCCCCGGAGCCCCCGGCGGGGGGTACCCGTGGCGCCGGGAGCCCCCAGGGCCAGTGCCCGCCCCGACGGCGCCTCCGGGCGAGAGGGACAGCGCCGGTTCCCGCCGAGAGGGGGAGTCGGAACCTTTGCTCGGTGTTAAAAAGACGCCCACGAATCTAAGAAGACGATGACAGACGAGGCTGGTGCTTCCCCCACGCGTCTGCCGGCGCGTAGGAACGTGGCGCCTTTCGTGAGCCGGGTGGTTGTAGAGTGTATGGGAAGCACACGACTGCACACAGGGATCGAAGGCGTTCTGTGCAGAGAGTTGTACCTGCACGGCATGCAGGTAATTCCTGCTTTTCTGCAGCCTATTGCTGCTGTACTGTCTTCTAAGAAGAGAAGATTGCACTTTCATCTGAGGGCAGAGAGCACACTTTGTGGACACGCAACAACAGGCAATAAATGCACAGATATAGTATATAGTATATAGTATATAGTATATAGTATATAGTATATAGTATATAGTATATAGTATATAGTATATAGTATATAGTATATAGTATATAGTATATACTACGTAGTATATAGTATATAGTATATAGTATATAGTATATAGTATATACTATATACTATATACTATATACTATATACCATATACTATATACCATATACTATATACTGTCTGCATCAGAAGAATATCCTACGCTGCATTAAAAGAAGCGTGACCAGCAGGTCAAGAGAGATGATTTTGTCCCTGTATTCAACTTTGGTGAGATCCCACCCAGACTACTGCATCTGGGGTCCTCAGCACAGGAACAAGATGGACCTGTTGGAGCAAGTCCAGTAGAGGGCCACCAAGATAATCCAGGATGTGGAGCAGCTCTCCTTTGAAGACAGGATGAGAGGCTTGGGGTTGTTCAGCCTGGAGAAGGATCCAGGGAAAAGCTAAGTACCTAAAGTATCCAAGGCAGCTGGAGAGGGACTTTTGACAAGGGCCTGTTTTGACAAGAGCCTGTAGTGACAGGACAAGGGGGAATGTCTTCAAACAAAAAGAGGGCAGGTTTAGATGAGATATTAGGACAAAGTTCTTTACATGGAGGTGGTGAGACACTGGAATGGGTTGCCCAGAGAAGCTGTGGACGACCCATCCCTGGAAGTGTTCAAGGGCTGGGTTGGATGGAGCTTTGAGCAATCTGGTCTAGTGAAAGGTGTTCCTGCCCATGGCAGGGGGGCCAGACAGAGCTCAAACAGAACCACCTTAGCAGTGGTTCCCAACTTTCACATCTCTTCGGTCTGTGCTTCGAATTCTCCTGAACTGAAACTATTGCATGTCATACATAATATTTGTAAGCTGTCTTTGTAAGCCGGTAAAATATTGTAATGTAATAACGCACATATCTACTAAAATAAAAGCTTCTCATGGCCAAGTAACAAGCCCTACTGTGATTGATCAGGCCAGGAGATGTGGGCAACTGTTTTCTCCTCAGAGGTGCACACGTGCCTCTGCCCTCTGCCAAGCAAATGACCAGAAGCAGTGAGGAGCAAGCACAAGCTCTCAATCCACTTCCATTACAGAGGTGGTGTGCTCTCATGGAGCAGGGAATTGTAAATCACCTTCCATGGGAAAAGCTGCAGGACCTCTCACAGAAAGGAGCTGTGTCCTTTCTGGAGGAGGTCCCTCCTCAGCTGGGATGGAGAGGTGCCAGGAGAAGTCAGGTTGGCAGGACTAACTGCTTTGGAAGCCAGAAGCATCTGCATTCTCACATACGAGTGGCTCCAAGGTTTGCTGCACTGCCCAGCTGCTGGGATTACAGTGCTTTCTCACTTGCCGCATGTCCCACCTCCTGCAAAACTGACAAAATAAAACGTGAGGATTCCCCTACAAAAACAAACAAACAAAAAACGAAACAAAAAAGCAAGATTAACTATAATCTTGCAAATTTTCGTTTTCCACATGAAATCCTGCAAATTATTTTAAAACTGAACTAAGTGCAATGCAACACTCTGTTCCTTTTCTCTCAGCAGGTCTTCTCTTTTTGTCCTCAGTTCTACTTTGCTTCTCTTTCCTAAACTCTCTGGGTTTGCTCAGTTCCACCTGCCTCCTCTCTCTCTGTTTAGAAACAGCCCCCTACAAGCAGGTATGAGTCAAACTAACTTCTCCTTCCTCTTAAAACTCTGCTTTGGAAAACAAATGACAGCTGAACTACCAATGTGTTGAGATTCTCAACAGTCACACCCATGTGTCTGGTTGTGACATTCCTCTGCTCCCACCACTGGTGTCTCACCCCGTATTTGCACCAAACACTGTTGGCAGCACACACCCTCTTTGAATTTCAGAGTGGACTTTCTGTGGTGAAAGAGTCCCTTTATATATGGAAACAGGAGGAATGTAATCCCACTAAAAATTAAACCAGCATTTTTTAAGTAAATGCGCACACATTTTACACACACACACACATATATATATGCATGCATGTGTGCATATATAAACACATATAGTGTTTGTATGTTCATGTGACTTTCCTAGTAAAACAGTTAATTTGTTCAAAACATGCTCATTTATATGAAATACTGATTACTGTGGCCACACAGTTAGAGAAAGTTAATCTTATATAGGTTTTTCTTTCGGAAGAATACACAAGAATCTAATTGCACTTTTGTATCATATCCCTCTATTAGTTCAAATGAATACTGTGCATTTATTTATCCTCAGACGCAGTTCCCCTCACAGCATGGCAGTTGTAGTTCAGAGTGTTTTCCAAAGCTTGGTGCCTTTGCAACTGCACAGATACTCCAAATACACACATTTGAGAGAGGGAAGATCTTTGAATAAAGACTTTTAATTTTCTTTGACAAACTCTTAGCTCCACTTAAATTCACTGAACCAATACATAAATATTCTCACTCACTCTCTGTATATATACACATCCATACACACATATATGCATATATATAATCATATATATACATATACACACAAACAGGAGCCAGAAACGTTGCCCTTTGCCCAGTACCTTGCAGTAAGTTTTTCTGGCTCACTCCTCTGTTCCAGATAAAAAATAACAAGACCTTTTCTCCACCACATATTCCAAAAGGCACTGCTAAGTGCTAGACAGCACAGGCTGGTGCATGAACCAGCTGTGACAGTCCCTGTGCTCGCTCCGTAACAGGCAGCCTTTAACACTTGTTTTCAGGAAGGAAAATGGTTTTGGTAGGTCTTGGGACCAACCAATCTCCATCTTGGCAAAAAGTTATGGCTTAAGAACCTGAACCTGGTGGCTTATCAGGTAGATTTACACAAATATCAACCTCACTGCTGGGTGTATTTCAAAGTGTCACATAACTATCTAGGAAAGTCTCCCAGTAAGTTACTCCAGGGTTGTCTCAAAAGATGACATTCCCACTCTAGTAGGGAAATTTTAACAGCAGCAACTACTTTTTCAAAATAACAAATCTTGGCTTTACTAGAACTGGAGTGAATTTTCTAGGGACTTGAAATCCAATCCGTGGAAAGGTATTCTGCTTTCTTCATGCTGCCCCAAAAATATGGCTTATGTCACACACAGATTAGAAACCGTGTGATGAGACATTCAAAACAAACCCAGCGTAGGCTGTGAAGAACATGCTCCTCACATTCCCAGAAATAGTTCATGAAAATTTCACCATTAAGTGGAAACTGAGTTGTTTTACAGCTCTAACATGTGAATCTTTCTTCTATAGTTCTTGCATGAAACAGGAACTGTTTTCAACAGCATCTCAGACCCCTTCTTTTCCCACTTCTTTTTTTTTTAAATTGGAAATTACAACCCTGGAACCATTTTGCACACAAACTATTCTCACAATCAAGTGGAGTTTTCAGCTGACATCACCAAGATCTGCATTTTACCCCTTAGGTTTAACCATGCTTTGCAGAATGCCCAGTAAAATGGGATTTTCCAGGCAACCATGACATTTGAATACCGCCTGTACAGGGAACAGTAAGAAAGGATTTAGATTTGGAAAATATCCACTTACATCCTCCATATGCTACTCAAATGTTTTAAAATTCCAAGGAATAAATACTTTTTGTACTTGTCCCTACAGCAGGGCAATGTCTGCAAAGGGCATGTTTATTTACTCTGGGATAAGTGGACTTTTGTTTCCTACAGACAACATTTGATTTCTGAAGTGATTTACCAGTCTTTATTGCTACTTTTGGATAAAATTTTTGTGAAGGAAGAATCAGTATGTTTCAAAATTAAAACCTGTACTTGTTTCAAAACATTTAAGTAGTTTGCATACACAAATTATGGCAGGGCTTCTTTTTCTTACATGTATCCTTTGCTTTCCAAGACAGCAGGTTTCCTGAATTCTCTGGGTACAGAAATGTCTGTGGTCTACACACACACAGAGCTTCAGCTTCGCATAAACAAAACCTTTCAATTAAAAAGCAGACCCTCCCTAAAACATATGATCATAGAAACAAGCCAAACCCTGAAGGAGATTGATCAAGGCTCAAGAAAACACATTGTCATTCCAAAATCCCCTTACTTCATCCACTGCAAAATACCAAAGAAATACATACAGAACACTGACTTAATTAAAAATTATGCCATGTGCCGAAAGCTGCACAAATTTGATGCAATTTCTAGATAAGGACTTGTATGCCCAAAGGACTTTCTTCTGTTTTATCAGTCTTAAAAGGGAAGTATCTCTCTCTCCCCTTGAATCTTGTCCTGTAATTTCCTGGAACGTTTTCCAGGCCAAGTGAGACTGCAAAGATCTGTGCTGTGGTTCACAGTGCTCATCTGGATTTCCAAAACATCCCCTATGCACCTGTTATTGCCTCTGTTACACTTCTTATGACCCATACCTTATTCTAAATGTATGGATGGATTAAATATGCCTGTGTGTATAGAAACAGACACATATGCACATGCTGTACACACAGAAGTAGATACAGAAACATACATGAAATGCATCAGATACGCGTGTAGATTGGTTTCACGGAGTTGCACTTTGGAATCTTGTATTCCTTCAGATTGCTTTTATAGAAATGTTCCCCTCTTTGCACCCCACCTCCTGCAACTCCTAAGGTGCTAATACTGAGCACTTCCAAGCGTCAAGCCAAGCAAGCTGATTGAGGAATCAATCTAAACTTCAAATCCAGCACGGCACAAACTTGGCACTTCTGTCCTGCTGCTGCGCCAGCCTTGATCACCCCTAACACTAATGTTCCAGCCTGTGGTCAGCACTAAGTTGCTTCAGACAGCGAGGATTCAGCAAATGCAGGGCCATCCTCATCTCTGACACTAGAAAACTAGAATTATATGTAGAAAAGTTAGCTTTTTGTAATTTCCTTTAAAGACAGTATGTAGCCAGCTGAAAAAAGAAATGAAAGCAGCACATAGGACACTGCATACATTGTTACATCCATTGTTACAGAAGTCACCTCTGAGTTAGCCATGGAAGTCATTCACATCATTCCAGTTCTGATCTTATTGCATCATTCGATTCACCTTTATTGCTTCCAGTGAGTGTCTTCATGACCCGTATTTGAACAGCAATTCACTCAGTTTGTAAAAATTCAAATTTACAGTGGTCACTTGCCATAGCTCACCATACACACATGAAATTTCTCTCATCCTATCTGTCTACTATGTGTTGAATGACAACTTTTATTCAAAAAGAAATTTGAGAAATAAAATATTACAGGCATTAATAAAACTTTGCAAAGAATGACATAATAGTCCCATAACCCTTTATTGAGTTGAAAATTAAGTGATCTTCAAACCTCTTATTACTGTAATAAAAAAATCAAGTACTGTAAAATAACATGTAAGCTAGAGAAATTAGACTTGTAATTGAAGAAAATATGATTTTTCTTGACAGGTAAATCTAGCTGTTGTAGTTGTCGGAGAATTTTTTTCCTAGCCATTAAGTCTGATAACGTCTAACAAGGATTTACAAGAAAAAACCCACCTACTTTATTTAAAAATAAATTTAGGTGATATTCAGTAACAAGTAGAAACTAAAGTTACTTTGAAAAGGATAACCAGACTAGAAACCACCAAGTGATCCGAAGGCTTGGGAACAGTTCACGTCATTTCTTAACATCCCTGTGAGTCACCCGCCCTGCGGAGCCGTTTCTCTCTCCCGACGCTCTTGCAGGGCCGACCTTGGTGAGTCTGCCCAGCAGGTGGTTTTGATCCTCTCCCAGGCACGTACAAACCCATCGGGTGAAGTTCCTTCACACAGAAAACCATCAGTGCTGCAGTAGAAAATTAGTGGCTACATTTAAGTCATTATTTGAGGCCCTGAGAGCTTCTAGAGCATCTCCTCTGGAAAACCCCATTTCCATAAGTCGTGCGACCTGGAAAGAAATGAAGTAACACCACTTTAAAACCAGAGTTTCATTCACACTGCGTGCACATTAGTCAAAAATGTCAGAAATCACTTTTCCACTGATCAAAGACTATCTAGGACAGTGTGCTTCAAAATGTTGCCACAGAGACAACCGCTTTCCGCTACTTAATTCCAAGCTGACTGCAGAAAATGCCACACCGGTATTTTCACCTGGCTGGTCCAGTTTTGAAAGAAGAGTAAAATCCAAAGTCTGGTACCACATATGAAAACTACAGTCTGACCTGGGGGCTTGCTGCTCTCCACAAGAACAGGATCTCAAGAAACCAACATAGAATTGTCGAGCAGATGAGAAAACCTATCCAGAATGAATCTTCAGCTCTTTCCCTTGAAATATCTACTTCTCCAGAGGGCATAAAAAACCCCCTCAAAACTATTCATTCCAGGTGTTGGGGTTAATCCTAAAGTAGAGGCAGTACAATACTTAAATTGGTTTAGTAAAATTCTTAGAGGGATTTCACATATATTCAAAAAAGCACGTTCTTTTTGCCAAAAACTTCTGCAAAGCAAAAATCAATGACATCTGATGGAAGAGTTACATGGAAAAAGGCACATTAAGATAGTGATTTTTTTAAAATCAATAACCATTTGACCAGCCCTCTTTATAAAACCACGTAGTTGACACCTAACTTTTGCGTTCTGTGTTAACAGATATTCAAAGCACCACATGTAAAAAGGCAATGCATGCATAACCAAATTTAATTTATGGTTACATACCAATTTAAAGTACATTTAAAATCTACAAGTCTCACTTTGGTATGACTGAAAGTCACAATATAAATCATTCATTTTATAATTAATCTTCCAGAAGTGGAAAAACAAAGTGTGGGAGGGCAGGAAATGGCATGTAAAAGTAACTGTGGCCACTGGCAGCATAAAGCATTCCTCATCCTGCTTCCAAGGGCCTTATGACTAGACACCACAACTCCTGAACCTGGAAGTCCTGGGCTACAGAAGCTATCAGAGAGCTACTGCTACTCCTCCTCTGCTTGCAGCGAGCCTGCAGCAGCAGAGTGAAGCAAGAATGCAGAAGAGGTTGTACACATCTCGAGAAGAATCTTCCCAGGGTGCAAGACCAATGTGCAGCACTAGCTCTGAAAGTATTTTTAAAAGAAAGTTGCCATCAAAAGCAGCTTTTCTTTCCTCTAAGACACCTCCAGAACTTTCAGTATTTTTAGTCATCTCTGCTTTGGTGACTTACTGAGAAGTATACAACTGCCAAGTTTGTCCAGAGGTGCAGGTCCTCCTTTTCTTAATGTAAATACACCACCACCACACATTTGGGAACAGCTACCTTGTTGTCAGAACATCAACCTTGCAACACAGTGCCACATTTTTTCACGTTCTTGTAGGGAGAGAAATGAATTGTTATTTTCAACACTTCTGCAACAACATTTTAAGTCCAAACTCGATTTCGTAACCTGTAACTCTTATTTTTCACCTAAGATTGTGGGTTTTTATGAGAAAATGGGCAGGCAGTAGAATAAAAGCTAACCACAGAAACACACTTCAGAAGTAAAGTTTTTACTGCAGTTGCCATAAATTCTGACTTTAAGAAACGGTGGATGGAATTGCAATGTTCCCATTTGCAGAAATATTCATCAAACATCACGGGGAATGGTAACAACAAAAACCTCTTTTCATCTGAGTGTATTTTAACCACAGCAAATGAATCCAGCGCCAGGAAACAGAGTGTGTAACCGGCAACACTAACTCAAGATCCTAAAATCCCACAAGAAATGCAGAGATTTTTGTACCAAAAGCATTGCAAATGCTCACAAACTCTAATGGCATGAACAGATGAAACCCTTGCATTTCTGCCATTTTAAGACAATTTGTGTTGTTATTAGTACAGTCTTGAAAAACCAATGGTGTTTTAATGACTTCTTTGCAGGGTAACCGGAGAGCCTTGCAAATGACACCAATCAAGTGAGCCCTACATCCTCAATCCATCAGAAAATATAAGTGCATATTGCTTTTATAAATCTGGGCCTAAAGGCCTTGGATCAGAATCCAGCAGAAGTCAGACTAGTAACTATTTCATTAGTTTTAGTCCAAAAATAGAAGTCCCCATAAGCGGAATTTGTCAATAGAATAAATAAATCAGCCAACCCAGCAGGGAAATCTTTTGGTCCATCTCATACTGGCACGGAGTAGGCTTTCAGGACAGCCAAAACTGGCAGTCCAGTTTCTGGGTTTTGTCTCAAAAGGTGCTTTTTGGTGTGGTGTTTTATTTTTATTTTCTTTTTGTTTGTTTGTTTGTTGGAGTTTCGTTGTTTGGCGGGGGGGGGGTGGTTTTTTGTTGTTGTTGCTGTGGGTTTTTTGTTGTTTTGGTTTTTGTGGGGTTTTTTTTGTTTTGTTTTGTTTTGTTTTTTTGGTTTTTTTTTTTTTTTGGTTTTGTTTGGTTTTTTTTGTTTGTTTAGTTTGGTTTGGTTTGGTTTTTTTCCCTTTCTAGATGTAGCCCAGGTTTGCAGTCAAAAAAGTGCAGTCAGAAATTTTGAACATTTTGGACATAATTTAAAATCCAGTCAAAGCTAGAAATCAGATCATTGAAAAGATTTCTGTTTGGGACAAGCTCTGTTTAAACTAAAAATGACAGTGCTGCTACCAAGTGCTGACTTATCTCCTTATAAAAAAGGAAAAAGGGAAAGAAACCTACTCCTGTTCAGCCATAGCAGAGACCTTAAACTATAAAATGGCCAATACAGCAAACTACAGGTAGGCTACAGCTTGGAGAATTTGACTGCATGGAATAAATCCTGAGTGCAGGAATAAGACTTATTTTACATTCTTAATTTCTGAGTAAATAATCAGCCTTTGAGAATAAAACCATCAACAAAAGTCTAGAAGCCTAATCTGTACTTGATAGAAAGGACATAAACTTCTCTGTGGCATTAATATAAGGAATCAGTTGACCACATTATTGAGGGAAACATCCAAGTTTTAGCCCAAGTGTGTTTTGCAGTCCACAGCTGGCATAACATTCTTATTTAAAAAAACCCAAAATGACTGAACTGGAAACTTAAGCTGGGGACTTCAGCAAAGATGATGTCTACATGACAAATAATGAAATTTATTTATCATTCTTCTTTCTTTGAAACATTTATTTTATCAGATTTGAATAGTTTCCACTACTGAAACCATCAACATCTTTAAATACTAAATACAAGCAGTAACACATAAAAGTAGAAACTCCCAAGTAGCTCTGTAACTCTGGTTTGGATGGTAATGGCAGTAAGCTGTCTCTGTATTGAGACCACTACCTTATATTCTAATGTCTGCCGTTACAGAAACCATTAGAGAAACTGTGTAAACAGATGATAAAAAATACGTAAAGATTAATTCCTAACAATTTTTAATGCCATTTGAAAATAGAAAGTGTTTACCTGCTCTTCAGAAACCTCAGTAGGTGGAGGTATGTCTTGTTCAGACGGGTGATGATCTTGATAATTCGCATTATGTCTATGACGTAAAGGAGGAAACAGTCTATTCCAGTTAATCATCCCACCCTGAAAGCAGACACTAGTGTCAGTCTTTGCAAAAAGAACTACAAACATTTTAAACAAAAAAATCATCTGTACCATGTAATATGAAAGCAGATGTTTAAGTAAAATACTTTATTTTAAGCAACAGAAACTGCTGTAGTCCCCTATGAAGCAAAAATTGGACTGGTTACTGCTTTACTAGTTAATTGAAGTAATCACTGCAAACTAAGGAAAAGTGCTAACAGAAGGAGGAAAGGATGTCTCAGATCCTTGGGTATAGATCTGGTTTAGGACAGTGCTAGGTTTCTTTACTAACAGGGGTTTGCCTGGCAAGATGTGCAACAGTAGGTCCTGCAAGTACTTTACAAAATTTCTGCTGAACTTAATTATGGAAAAAGAGTACAAGAAATAAGTGAGGGGAAAAAGCAAAAGGGGCTTCTCAGCACATCAGTAAAATCACATCAGGAAACTCAGAATAAACCCAACCTTCAGGACACGTGGGACTTCCATGCAAGTGACTACTTCTATGACACTGGTGTGACTTGCAGACCCACCACATTTACCTAACTTCCGTGTACTAAATATTGTTGCAAAACCTGGCCATCTTCCAGTGCCAAAACATCTTGTAACTACATAGTAATAACACAAATACACAGCAGTAACATAGGTATGGTGCAAATCACAGAACTGAAACTTCCTCTTAACAACCAAGCTTCAACTCTTGTAATAGTTAGACATTTGGAACATAAAGAAGAACTACTAAAATACGAGCCTTATAATTGTCCAGAAATAATGAATCCTCATTTCATTAGTTTAAACTGACGTTTTTGAAGGGATTTTGTATCGCACAAAGCCCATAGATCCTGTGAGCAGGTTAGAGCAAACCACAATCTCTCTTTTCTATAGTTTGCTGAAACATTTTTTTCAGTCTGTGTTGTCCTTTCCCTCCTCCCCTAATCTCCCTGTTACTATGGAGAAGATCTCCCTCCCTTTCTGTATATATAGGACAAGGCCTTCCTTCCTCTAGTTGCTCTATTTTAGTTCTATAACGTTTCTCAGAAAGCCTTCCTCTTAGGAGAGTTTTTTCTTTTCTTCTCTCAGAGTGCTCTTCCTGCCTTTATGTACCCTTAGAGTATTAAATCCCCTCTGCTCAATCAGATCAGCAACAGCTAAATGTGCTCCTAGACAAAAAAAAAAAAAAAAAAAAAAAAAAAAAAAAAAAAAAAAAAAAAAAAATCGGCATTCCTGACCTTTTCTTTGTTTCCTTCCTTGCTGTCCGGAGGAGACCCAACCAGCCCAGACACCACAGGGGGCAGTACAATGGCACACTTAAAAAAGCATTTGAAGAGTCATGAGACTTGAAACATCAGCTTGAGAAATATTCTAGTCCTTCTATACTGCAGTACATTTTTCCCTGTGAAGATGTGAAATAGCCAGAAGCTACGACCCGTTTTCAAGACACAGGTTCCACTGTTAGTGAATCTGAATTGAAAAAAAAATATGCATCTACATTTCCCACACTGTATAAAATATTTGCTTAATATTCATGAGGTTTTGACCAAAGGATTCTGTGTAAGTCTCATGTTAGTCAAACAGCACAGCACAGCAGAAAGGAGAACTTTCTCCTGGGTTGGAGAGTAAGCCTAAGGAGAAAGAGGGATCTCAGGTCTTCTCCTGACATCACTGCACTACCTTGTGGTCTTGGGAAATCACGTCCTGTACTTCCCCACCTACAATTTCCTGTAACTCAGAATCATGTTGAGTTTTAATTCATGAACTTCGAATTTCTCTCAGTCTACTAAGCTCTACAGTTCAGCGAGAGCACTGCACTAATGCTGCTTTACCTGTTTTTATTATTTAGAGATGACTTGTGGAGGAGAAAGTAATGCTGCCACAAGTCAATCACATTGAATTGGTAAAAATACTAACAGGACTATGACACATTCCTTTGAAGCACCCTAAGTCATACACAGTAATGTACATAAAATATAAAATCTACAATATACATTAATTTACCTTTACCTCAGTGTTTCTGAAGACAGAAATAAATGTACCATTCCAGCAATGCCCTGAGCTTCAATACTGAGCTGCCTATTCTGGTTTGGTTTTGCACCCTCCCTGTCCTGTACTCTCTCACCTAACACTACAGACAGACTTGTCTACTTCCCTAACTTAAGCTTACAATACAGTTTGCGTTACCATACACCGAATTCATTATTTTCAATAAGAACTGCAGTTTCCTTACAAGTATAACCATTTAGTTTTGAAGGTTTACAGCAGATAACTTAATAAATTACAGATGTTGACTGAAGCAGTCAGAAGAGTTTTATGTGAAGATCCCTTCCCAGAGAAAACAGACTAGACAAATTAGATAAAAATTGAGTATTTCAATTACCTTTGGAAACTGTGATAAACATAATCTATCAGTTCTTAATTATATTAATGAGGGGAAAAAATGAAACATTTAATGGTATGTGAACATTGATGGTTAGGATTAATCCCGACATTGTGGTCCACTTCTCATCTGTGTAGTACTTTAAACTGCGCCAAAACCAGGTGCGTTAGGATCCTTTATCTTAACTGCAAGAAAATTGTTTTCCTTCACAGTCTTGCTTCTAATTAAATGACACACATCCACAAGGTCAGGCTCAAAAGAGTAGGGATTCAAGGAACTGCGGCAGGAACTATGGGACAGGTAATGTGGTCAGTGTCATAAAGGTAAGGAAAAACTGTGAAGTGCAGCTAATGTCTTAAATCCACAGGAGACAGAGATCAAGGCTATGGATTTACAGCATGGATGGTGACTGTGCAAAGACCTTCAGACAACTATCAAAGCAGAAATACATGAAGATCTGTTTTAAATTGACCCATACCAAGCACCAAATAATGTCTTAACATTAAGTAGATATCACAAATTCCAGTTAAAAAAATGCACAGAAGGAGATTTCCAGACCAATATTCATTCTTGCCTCACAGAAATTATTTTGCAGACCTCTCCTTCATAATTTTTTGATCATTTCTGTACTGTAGTGGTTTTATACTGTGCTACCAGACTCACTTGTAAGAAGTTAGAAAGATTTCACATGAAGATATGCAGTCTGACTAATTTATGTAAGTGATGCTTCTAAACCATCTGAGACTCCCTCCTGGGGAATCAGTAAACCATATTTAAGCATTTCATGTTATACTTGACCCTCAGCACTAGCACCCAACAGCACAGAGGAGCTCACACCAATCTGCTCACTCCCCACAGAAGCCTTGTCTCACACAACAGAGCTCTCTGGAGTCGTCCAAAACAATAAGCAATGGGGATGCTCCAGGATCCACTTTGTCAGCTCCTTTCCTGAGCACCACTTTCAGTGACAAGTGTGTGCCAGTCTAATCCCTTTAGTGAAATCCAGGCAGTTCTTCCGTGATTCCAGTTGGCTGTTTGTTATAGAAAGAATTAAGTTTAACGCTACATGATTTGGGGGCTGAGACTTAACATGACCCAGGACTAGATAAGGAGGATGCCTTAAACCTCTTACATCCAGAGCTAGATTCCACAACTGACAGACTTGGGATATCTTACACTGAAACTATCTCAGGCAATATTTTTCTTGGTCCTGATCTTTGGTGTCAGGGAGCAGCCAGTGTAGGTGTACTGCTAAAGAATGAGAAGCACTGAAAAATTCTACACTATGATTCATAAAAATGCTGTGCACATTTTGGTGCCTGGGCCCTTATCTCTGTTCACAACTTAGACTTTGACATGTCATCAGGAAAAGATTTGACAAAGGCATTACTGCATTAATTATTTGACCAGAAGGGAGACAAGACAAACCTAAGAAAGGTCTATAAGCCTTTCTCCCCTCTTTAATCCTATGCTGTAATTTTTTAGAAAAAGTCAGAAGTTTCCTTTGGTTTAGCAGCACAGACTGGATGAATCAGTTGATTTTAAGCTCTTTGTTACTGCCTAATAGGAGACAAACATACCAAGGAAATAATTTTACTGGTCTCCAGTAAATCACTATTGGAAATGGATTAGGAGAACACTGGTGATGTTGGAATTTCCGTTACAGGAAGACAACAAACTCGTCACAAGTTTAGATGACCAAAGAATGACATTTAAGAATGGACTGGACTAAAGAAATGGGAAAATAGCAGCTCTTCATTACATAAAAGGTTTGAAGGAAATGCCATATTGATGACTCCTGGATAGCTGCCAAGGCTTTACATACAGAAGCTGTGCCTTCTGAGGTCATATCCTTGATTTTTTTTTTTTTTTTTTTTAATTTGGGTTGTTTTTTTCTTTTAGTGGTGCCTGCGACAATTCTGTTTATAAGAAATAAGTATCCTCCTTTCCTACAAATAAGGAAGAAATATCTAGAGCTAGCAAATGTCTTTGATTACACAGCCTGCTAAAACCCTAGTTATGCCATTTCTTTTCAGATAACCTCCCTCTTCTCTGTTTCAAAAAACAGCTCAACCAGTTTCCCACATACACACCTGCCGTGGCATATTTTGTAAAAGCACTTCTTATCTAAAACTTGACAAATAAAAGTGCTGTATTATGGACAATTAACAAACGTCCAGTTAGGTAGCTTTCAGATATGCACATATTTTAATTACATTAATTTCAAGAGAATGAAAGAAAAAGTTTCATAAAAATCCTCTTGAAAGTGTTGCATGTGGTTAAGGTATTTTGATAATGTTATCTCCTGTAGATGGTTAATGCCAGCTTGTCATCTGTTTGCACAAACAGGAAGCACTTCCTGATGTCCTGCTCACCTTTTTTAACATAATAACCACAGTGAAAAAAAAAAAAGAAAAAGAAAAAGGAAATTGCTTTGCATTTCACCTTTTAAAGTTACATTTGTAAAATATTCCCCTCTGTATAGAAGCCTTTACTTGATAAAGGCATAATATTCTCTTACTTTTTTCATATAAAGCTTCATAAAAAAATTTACTGAAAACAAGAAACACTGACTTGCTTTTCTGGCATAAATTTTTCAACAATATAGTGACTCCAAAGTCCACATACTGATGATACAAACAAACAAACAAAAGCATAGCCTTGGATGACACAATATCTGCTGCCCTTAACATTGCGTAAGAGAGAAAAATGTGAAATTTCCAGTACATTTACTCAAAGTCTAGTCTGCCTCTTTTTATGGGGATAAAACTCTTCTGTGTTTTTGGTTGTTTGGGCAGACTTTTTTTGTGTTTTGTTTTCCTCTTATTTTAATAACTTCCCTCTTTTAAAAGGGGGTAGAAACCTAACAGTATTCATGTTGTAAGCATTGTTCTCAATGACAGAAAGAATTTTTCACCAAGTAAAGCAATCCAGCAATTTCTAATCATATTCTAATTTCCTGGAAATTTATCCTACAGACAAATCCATTCAGCCAAAAGGCTCTGTCTCCAGCTCTTAATTCCTGCATCCTGAACTTTGATGCCTGCATTGTCCCTGAGGAGCTCATGTGTCACACAAGTTCAGAAATCCACATGTGGTCTTTTCTGAAGCCTGATCAGCTATTTCCTTTGAAATCTAGAAGGAACACCTTAATCTGGCTTCTGAAGCTGCCTGAGAGACAATGGAAGGGATTTCAGCACTAACATGACACTGGGGGTGTCCAAATGCTGAAGGCAGGTCCACCAGCATGAGCATTGGAATCTGTCCTTGAGGAAATAACTTTAGCTCTGTTTTAGCCATTTTGCACAAAACAGAGTCAGTTTTAATCCTTACCCCATGGCTCTTTGGATGCTGAATGGTGACACTGAACTAGTATTAAAGCATGATGATTAGACAGACAATTCCTCACTCATCTCCTGTGCAAAAAACCTTTCCAAGAGTAATAAGGAATAAGTAGAGACTGGAACCAAAGTGAGAGAGTTTTAAAATTGTTTTAATTTGATGAGCTGAGATAACAAACTCTTGGCACAAAGGAGACTCAAACCTATATCCTCCAAAATACTACATAAGCACATTCCTTAGTATATAAAAGGCTAGTCTGTGATGACATAGGGAAAAAAAAAAAAACAAACCACCCAGATCAGCATCCCATTCCGGGATGTGAAGGTTCAAGTCCTGTCTTAGGCCGCAAATAGGATTAGCTTCCATTTATTAACATCTCAAAGTCAATATACACGGTGTCATATGCAACACTTTGCAGCTGTAACAGCTCTTAAGGTATCTGTCCTGATTTCAGCTGGGATAGAGTTCATTTCTTCTCAGTAGCTGGCAGTGCTGTGCTTTGAATTCAGTATAATGTTGGTAACTGATATTTTGGGTTTGCTAAGCTGTATTTATCTTAAGTCAAGGACTATTTTCTGTGTGTCTCATGCTCTGCCAGTGAGGAGGTACACAAAAAAAGGCTGGAAGGTTGCATAGCTGGGACAGGTGAACTGAACTAGACAAAAGGACATCCCACACCATAGAACACCATGCCCAGTACATAAACTGTGCGAGCTAACCAAAAGGAGGGCTGATCCAGGTTAGGGAATGGGGTCTGGCCTCTGTCAGCCGGTGGTGAGCAATTGTATTGTGCATCACGTGTTTGTGGGGTTTTTCAAATTTATTATTGTTACTACTACTACTACTACTACTACTACTATTACTACTACTACTACTACATTTTACTTTGTTTCAATTATTACACTGTTCTTACCTCAACCTAGTTTTGATTCTCCTCACCACTCCACCAGAGTGGCAGGGGGAGGTGAGAGTGGCTGTGTGGTGTTTAGTAGCTGGCTGGGCAGCAGCCACCACAGCAGCACATTAAAGGAACAAGGGGTGGAACCAGCTCACAGTTGTTACGTGTGAGTATCAGAGTTTAAACCAGAAAACCTGAATATTAAGGAGGACCATGTACTATCTGAACCACAGGCTTCTTTTTTACTACATACTATGGAAAATGGCACTCGTGAAGAAGAAATGGCCCGTCAAGACTCTCCCAGTGCAGATTGGAAGGACAATAGAAGCAAATCTGGAATGCAATAACTGACTGCCCCCAAAACAGATGTCTTATTTGCCCCATGTTCATTAGAAATGAAGGGACAGGCACACCTAAAAAAAATCTGCCTTCTGTAAAGAGGGCTGGATCCAACAACAGTGAAATAAATACTCTGGAAATGTCTGGGGTGATTTGTTATGTCATTAGGTTTTTTATAAGAAATTGACTCTAGTTAAATTGTCAGAGAAAGGGAATATAGACCAATCACATAGGAGAATAAAAATATTCTATTTCCCAAACAATTTATTTGCTCTGAAATAAAACAGTGTTTTGCTTTAGGAAGTTGTCCAACCACTGCTTCTCTAGGGAAGATGGTTACAAATATTAAACCAAATTCAAAGGCTATAGCTCAAAAACCGAGTCAAAATGAAAGAGAATTTCATAATTCCAGTACAAGAGAAAAAAAAAAAATTGTTCAGTATTCGAGCAGGGTGCTACCAATGACTAGGAGACAGAGAAAGTCAACCTTGTGATTATGACAGCTGGTTGTTAATGAGACACACTCAGCTTATTCTAGTTGCACTAATGTCTGTTGGCTCTGGTTTCTGTCAGCTTGTGGAATTGCCAGCTTCCATAAAAAAGATAGAAATCTGAAGTTTCTGTGGTAGAGGAAATAGTCCTAAATTGTTCGTTACCTCAATGAGGACTCTGGAAATTCAACATTTTTAATTTCACACCTAGAATCCATGAAAAAAGTTATACAGCAAAATAATCCAGAATATCTAAATAGCAGTGGGTTATCAGTTGCTGCAAATACATTATTGAAATGAAACAGTTAAAAATCAGAGTTCGGGCACACCAACATCAGTAGCATATGCAGTTTTTACACCCAATAAACTCTTGAAATAAATCTAAGTTTATTTTCAACCCAAAGAAAACAGTATTAAACAATTACAGAGCATAATCAAGGCTTGAAAATGCCAGGAGAGCACGAAAAAGCAAAGGATGAGTTCAAGACACACAGGTCTGAAGGAAAAGATAACATTTGCAAAAATGGAAGCTGTCTGTTACTCCAAAATGTGTCCACACGTGTACATTGACATGCAGAGGAATGGAATACTGAGTCTAAATTTAGCCACAGTGATTATTGCTGCAGCATACAAGCTTCATTCATGGGCTGAAATGAATCTGTAAATCACTCACCGGTTAACACAATTCTTTTAAAAAATGATGTCAAATCCTGTGCACACATATCCCATGAGTCTAGGCACAAAAGCTTTTTTATCCTATTGGTACCCTACATATCACTGTCTTTGGAGCTTATGGAAGTGTTGTTGAAGGCAGTTTCTATTCAAGTATCTCACAAAATCCCAAAGAAGTCTTAGTAACACAGACTGATTGGAATGGAAACCTAATTAGAGAAAAGACTGGTGTAACACTTGGCTGAAAGCCTCACCCATTTATTCAGGTAAAGCAGTCTGGTAGTTTCCTTCCTGACAATTACACATACATTTGTGGAACAAAATGGAAAAGCTGCTTCTATCCAAAGTCCTGGCTGTGAGAGCAAGGGGTTTTGTGGACTTGGCAAGGTATAAAGGCTCCAGAAGGTCTCTTCATGGTTCAAAATATCTGTTTGAAGGACTTCTTGTTGGTACTCAAACTTGTGAAGTTACTCAAGAAGACTTAATTGAAGTGTCACGTCAGTATCAGGAGAAGAGCTAAAAAATATGCCCAGGGCTAGTTCTTCACTTTGAAAAAGCAGAATTGGACTGTCTAGGAGTATATTCACTGGGGGATTTCTTTTCTACCATCATGAATGAGGATAACATTCCTGAGGAAGAATTCTTGAGCCAGGAAAATCTTTGCTCCATTACTCTATTTTTTTCCAAGGTCAGGAGTTTATTGCTTAGATATAACCAGAAGGTAAATTACCAATCTAGTCTCACTCACCTTAGTTGACAAAATACGAAACTTGCAAATTGCTCAGGATATGAGGCTCCCCATAACAATAAAGACACTTAGTGTGCCTACCCACAGAACATCTCTCCTGTGTCCCAGGAGAAAGACATCCAATGAATGAACAATTAGAGGAAGTCCTTTTGTTATAGAAGTCTGGTCTTTGCAAGCAGCAGAATCTCATATATGATGAAGATGAGATATACACATGAGATACCATGTGGTATGAACCTAAGGAGAATCTGGCCTCAGTGAAAATTAATGGCAGCTGGAAGAGAAGAACAAAAAGACAGAAGGGAAAAGACAACACAAGCTTGAAGTGGCCAGTAGGGAAGAAAGAGAGGTAGTGAAATCAAGATTTTCATATCTGGCTGTAGGCTTCTTACAGTCTGGAGCAACCTGGTGAAGCTTTTCCCTGATCCAGGACACTTAAGAGAAGCCAAGAAGGCGGCAATACGATGTCTTTAACATGCTCATCAAAAACGCTCTGCAGATACAAAACTCATTTTTTCAAGATGAAGGGACGGAAGTTGATATACTGTCCATCCCAAATGGGACAGGGAGGAGTGCTCCAAGAAGTTGCATTTAGTGGCAACAGAAGGTGCCTCCCACCTTTATGCAACCTTCCACATAACAGTCTGTAGTGACATCAGAGTAGCCAATACCACCTAGGCACAGAATCTTCCCTCTCTATTCACAATCTGGTTCTCTGCCAGCCTCCCTCCAAGGGAAGTGAAAGTCAAGTTGACTCCCTGATACTCACACTGGTGCACAGATGCAGCAGTTGCTTCCCTTTTCTCAACAGGGTTTTATTTGGGTTACAGAGAGATAAACTTTAGAAACATGCTGAGAAATAAAAGAGATCTAGAAATAGAAACATCAGGAGAGGAAGACCAAAATGTTTATCAATATTACAGTATCAAAAGGATAAAATAGCAAATGATTACTGGTGGTCAGACGTGATGGGAAGGAACTTCCCCCAAAGTGAAGACACATTTTATACAGGAGCAAATACAAAGTATGGGAAATGAGAGATGAAGGTAAAGAGGTGATGAAAATGTGGGAGGAAAGGCACAGTGGGGAATGAAAATGTGACAGTGATATGAAGGGGAACAGAAGATCAGATAATGGAGAAAAAAGAAAAACAGGACAAACTATTTACAAAATAGGACAGACAAAACAGTGTGAAAGAAAAGAACTAAGAAAGCAAAGATTTAAAAGCAATAACAAAATGGCAAGCTGGTATTTTTAGGGAATGAATACATATGGTACACATTTTATTCTACTGCCTTTAGAGGTGAATGTAGGTGATGCTAAGTAATTCATTTGGGACAAGATCATAATGTATCTGCTGAATATATTCTCAGCAATATCCACAGGAGGTAATGAAGAACAGAGTAAGATCTAGAAAGTTTTCTAAATGAACACTACCATGTGTTTAAGGGCTGCATCCACAGCAACTAGAAACCAACACAAAACCAGTCACCATTTAACCACACTCCCCTGAGAAACTATCGATGTAACAGTTTCCAGCAACATATTCAGACACAGTGGCCCCTGAATATTTAAAAGCTAAAATGAGATACATCGAGTAATGAACTTCGTGGGTTTATTTTCAAATTCTACCAACCACTCAATCTACTCATTGAAGTCAAGGGTGTTTGACAACCCAGCACTCACACACGCAGTTCCATGCTTTGGGTTCCTCTAGCCCAGATGATTTCAGCTGGAAAAAGACTGGGAAAGGTAAAGCTCAAAGAATTGCCAGCAAAGAAATTTTGGGGTAATTGTTCCTTGCTTTTTCTTTTCTGTAGAAAGCATCCAAAGTGAATTCTGCTTTGGATTAAAGGGCTTAGTGAATAGCAGGGAAAAGAAAAAGATAAAATTATTTACATCTCGGTATCATAGAGGTACACTATAAATAATGTTTGAGAAAGGCTTTTCCCCCAGTTTCTTCCCTCCCCTTTTTTAGTTTTAATTTCTTTTTTAAAATTTTAACCTTTATATGACAGGTTTGCATAACCTGTCAGGCTCTCATTCTTCAGAATTTCTTGTGAAGTCTCAAAGAATAAGCTTACTACAAAAACCATCTATTTAAGAGAGGGGCCTCCCTTATGGGAGCCTGTCAACATTGCCCAGATAATGGAGCCCCATTAAACACATGGATCTTCTCCTTCCATAATGCTACCAACATCCAGGGAAACTGCATTGTCTCATTTCTCAAAGAGATGAACTGAAGAGTAAAGGAGTGTGAGGAATGAGCAGAGCACCTTCTCAAGCAGCAGCTGAACAAAAATTGTTGCACTATGGCATAGAGAAGAAAGTTAAAGTTCACTTCCCTCACCAAGCAAAGCAGAAAATGTGAGAGAAAATGTTAATTTATCTCACCTATGGCACACTACCTACAGACAGCATATTGGGACTTCAGAAATCCACACAACATTTATCCAGAATATAATTCAAAGCCCTATTTGATGGCTGACATATTCTTCACAGCTTTTATTATTTTCAATTTCACAAAAAAAAAAACCTGTCTAAGAAACTGATCTGCATTCTTTATAGCTTCACTCCCACAGGTAAAATTATAATCTAAATTCCTTTCATCTGTAGCATGATCTGTTCCACTCTACTGCCTTCAAATTACACCTTGCTGAATTTCTAAAGGCAAAAGAATTGTCCAAGTACAGCAATCCAGAAAATGGTTTTCAATTTTTCAAATATTATTTTGAGATTGAAAACAGTCTGGTTTTCATTTTTACGACTACAAAGCAAAATTTGTGAGTGATGCTTTTTCCGATTTAGCTGATGACCAGTAAATTCTGTGAGTGAGTCATTAAAAACACCAGGTGGGTCAAAAGCTTTCATGACACACCTTTTCTGAAGCGACTCAATGAAACATTCATACATTGATCCTATCGCCTTCTGATCACTGGTTTCACAGATTAGCACTACCAGTTAAATAAATGCTCTGCTCAAGTTAAAGGCTAAACATAAAGGTAACTTGAAAGTGTTACAGCAACTTGTAAAGGGAAGCATCTTACTGATGTTCAAACAGTGTTCCTGAATTTTAGTCAAACCCCTCCACCTTTTTAAAGAATTCTATTTGAAGTCAAACATGAAAAGACATTTTTCCACTTTCATTGTTCATAGCCTAGAGAAAGGACAAGATGAGAAGAAAATGTTATCAACAGTTCTTTTATCATTTACCATTCTGAATTTATTTACCACTTTTAGTAATTAAAGATATATTAGAAAGACTGCCCTTCATAACTGGAAATGGCTTCTTTCTCACATCTGAAGAAACCCAGCCACAGTCTTCCCAGCTGCTTGTAGCCCAACATACAGTTTCAATGTGTTTTCTATTACAGTGGCAACATTTAAGAACTGAGTAATTTCTAGCTCAGTTCGTATGTTCAAACTGATTAGCGTTTTAATAGGAATAGAGAAAAGTAGATGAGAAGTTTCTGCTTGAGGAATAATTTCATCATCTTAAAATGTTAAGGAAACAAGAAAAATAGAATGATGTTATCAGGGATCGGAAACAAAGATTCATACTCCAGTTGCAGGCCAAAGCTTTATGCCATCACACCTCTAATTCTGGGAATGCATTAAGGGTAACACAATGATACCTGTTTGCACTACACTACCCCAAACACAAGAAGAACTCGTGTATCAGTTCAGAGCTGCGTTTCAGGCAAAGAAAAGTCAGTGAAGAAAGCGAACACGTCTAAGATACAGGAATTGAGACAACACCTGCCTTATTTTGCTGCCCTACAACACAAAGTCTGAGAATATCTGGATTTGTTGGTTTGTATAAAACAGAGAAAATAAAAAGACTCTGCTATTCTGTTCAATAAGGAAATAAACCAAGAGGGTTAAACATGGCAAACAGAAAGTCACTTCTGCCCTTAAGAAACAACCTATACACCTACAAACAAAGGAATTCCATAGAAAATTTTCAACCTCTCTGAAAAGGCTGCTAACCAGACAAATATTCAGAAGAGTGAGGAGCATTTTGACTTCCTAACTTTAAACAGTGGCTTTCATTGAAGACTGCCAAGAAGGAAACACTTTACCTTTCAGCCTCATTTTTTGTGACAGAACGCCAGGAGTACTGATACCTGAACAAGATTGTCTGACATTCTGCTCACATCCTGTGAAGCAGTTTTAACATATGAAGCCACATAAATCACTTAAATGGCTATCAGCAGTATAACAGTGTATGAAAGACTGATAGAGAAAAATTTAAAAATGCATTACTTTTAAGACACAGGAACAGTGCAAGATCTACGAACCAAAAAAGTGTATTTCTTATAACGATATAATCCTTAAAGAATGTACAGCAATACCTGCTGCTGTCTTTGCCGTCTCATTTGGGCAACCTGAGACATCATGATCTGACGATCCAGTAACTCCATTCTCTGCTGCCTCTGGATGTCAACTGTTGCTCCCATTCCCACTCGAACTTCATTCGATGGTTCCGCAGATGAGAAGACGGGTTCAAGAGTCCAAGAAAATATCTTTGCTACCCATCTGGGTACACAGAGAATTCGATGAACTTTTAAGATGCTGCTATTGTAGCAAATCCCAGAAATCTAAAATCAAAAATGAAATGTTAAAAAAACCCCTGAAAACCAAAAAACTTAAATACACCACATCTACTTTGAATTTGGCTGCAGGTAACAGTTGGTCTGTCTGGTTTTTAAAACACTTTTACTGTATTTACTCACAGTTCTCAGGCAAGAATCAAAGAATGAACAGGGGATTTCTTTACTTCCCTACAACTACAAACTATTGCTTTTTTAAATCTGTGTGGTGTATTGCCTGTGACTCATAAAGTTGCTTGGGGTTTTTTGTTTTGGAATTTGAGCTCAAGCCAAGTCACCCTTTCTAAAACTGGCCAAAGTTAAAATAAAATTTTAATTTCCAGTAAAAGAGCTCATCAGGGTATGCTGCATGCTGACCTGAGAAGATTAAGGCTGCTCTTAAGGATGCTGAAGCACTCTAAACACTCCTTAAAAAAACCCAAACCCCCTTAAGTCTTCTGTACCCACCACCCAAGTCTCTCCTTCTAGTAAAAACAAAAGCAAATCAGCAGAACTGAAGTTAAATTTAAGACTATGCACACACTAATTCCAAAAGAAGCCCATCTACCTTACAGAAGGGAAAAAACCCCAAACATTTAAAAACCAATTCATTAAAAACTGTGCTACTGAAAAAGCCAGTTTTTGTGAGGCCTTTATCCCACCCATAAGACAAAGCTACATTCCCTGTGCTGGTGCTTGCCTTGAGGCTTGATTTCATTTCAGATTCCACAGGAGAAAGAGAAATCCATGTGCCCTATAAATGGATTTATAGTCATCACTCAGCCATTATTTTGAATGCCATTGTGAAGCCACAGCACTTGAGCCCAAAGCAGTCCCATGTGCATTCTGATTTGCGCCACATTTCAACATCTGTGACTCTATTGTCTGTTATGCCACAAGAATTATGCTGTCACAGCACAGTGAAATGAACAGGAAGAGATCTGAACCTCAAAAAATCTGTAAACATACTCCAGAAATTAAATTATGCTAAAAGTTGTGTAGAAACTCTGCATCTGAAAAATTCATTTATTTATTCATCTGGGGCTATTTGTTGTATCTCACTGACATTTATATAAAGGTACTAAATGCATTGCTGGGTATACCAAGGGAGACAGTATAGGAAAATAGGAAAAAGCAACATTCTTCAGGAGGGGGGATATTTTTCAGATTATTAACAAGGTTATTGTTTAATATCCAGTGAGGTAGTGAGACTTTTGGCAAAAAAAATTCTGCCTTTGGAAACAATGATTTTTGCTTTATTCTACTTTCATTTTATGACTCGGTTGGATTTAACACCAAGCATGGGCTGTCATTCTAAAATGAGAAAGAACAGTTTTAAACTACTCTTAACCTCTTCAGTCTTTCAGTTGTGCTATGAGAAAGGAGGTAAATGCTATAAAGGCCAGTCACATCAGAGAGAAGGCTGCCTTTAAGAAAAATTTTCTGTATTCAAAGGAAGGTCCTAACTGGACAGGGCACTGTAACAGAAGGTTTCTCACGACCTCAGATATTCTTTCCTCAGCTCTAGTGAAACTGTTCCAGATGACTGTAAACTTATGACTAAAATCTGTGCACATCAACTGGAAACTAAGATATAGCCCTAATCGACAAACAATAAGAGGAAGAAAATTCATATCACTTCTGCAATTCCCCTGGTTTGGGTATGTTCCACTTGAGGTGTCTGCCTAGCAAGAAGGTCCCTCAGAAGCTAGTTGCCCTGGTCCTGAGAAAGTCAGATAGATAGGTCGCTCACTCAAGGAAACCTAGATTGCACACAGTACCTGAGTAATCGTTTTTGGGGCAGTGAGAATTACTGAACCAGATTGCAAATATTACATACACATTTAATCTGATGTTTTCTTCAATGCAAAATGCACAAGCAGCACCAGAGCCTACAAAGTATCTTCCTATCTGCCACCTTGTTAGATGTAGGTAGTATCATCAGGCTATGGAACCAGGACCCCTCTTTCGTTCTAGGGGTTTTGCACACCTGATTGTACAGATGTTAACTAGGCAGGGAAAGAAGTCTCACTCAAAATACTTTGTCCAATGTTACATCAGCATTCCCTCGCTTCTTTCAAATGTCCCTCCTAGATACTGATCTCTGCTCTCTCTAACCACCTTCAAAAAGGTCTATTGTTTTCAAAAAATCTTGATCGGGTTCAAAAAGTCACAAGAACAAAACAAAGAAGTGGTTATAGGAAAATCTACATCTCCCTGAGCGTATGACAAATCTTGACACGTGTCTGAACACATTAACCACAAACAGAATCATTATTTATCAAGTCAATGTAGAGAACAGAGCAATGAGATAACAGCAGCCTGTCTTTGGTGTCAGTACTTTGGAACTTGCTTGTCTCAGAGGGGAAAGCATACAGCAAGCACCAGTTAGCAGCTGCATCAGTAAAAGCATTCTCGTATTTTTCTTAGCAGAGATGGCTGGGCATACAATCATTTACACTGGAAAAGATCTTTAAGATCATCAAGTCTAGTTGTTAACCCAGTACTGCCAAGTCCACTATGTCCTTAAGTGCCACATCTACATGTCTTTTAAACACCTATAGAGATGGTGACTCAACATCTTTCTGCCCTGGGCAGCCTGTTCCAGTGCTTGACAAACCTTTTGGTGAGTAATTTTTCCTAATATTCAATCTAAACCTTCCCTGGCACAACTTAAAGGACATTTCCATTTATCTTACTTGGAAAAAAAGACTGACCCTCACCTCATCACAATCTCCTTTTAAGTAGTTGTAGAGAGCAACTGATTCCAGAGCACTTAATCAGAAGAAAAGGCTTTTTAAGGCTAAAAGTTTATGGACATGCTAAAATGAAGAGCTATTATGTGGAAGCGTAAGAAACTTTAAAATGCTACGGTCAGTCATAACAAATTTTCACTAAGTTTCAACTAGGGAGGACAAGATAGCTATTTCCATATTTCCAATAAACCCAGAATGGAGACATTTGTAGTTTAAAAAGGTCTTGTGATTCAGTCTGGCTCAGTGTCATACTCTCATCTTAATGTCAAGTATTTCCAAAGAACTTCCTCTATAGCTGGTTCATATACAGAACTTGACAGATACAATTTTAAAATACATAAGCTTTGACAAAGTATAAAGGCACTTTTTACACTGTTTTTGTTACTGACATCGAGTGAATGTCTAGTCTTTAAGAACACAAAGCAACACTGTTTATTCAATAAAGATAATCTCATTATATACCAGCTTCAGCACTGTACATCAGATTAAAGGGCTACTTCCCCCAAACAGAGGAGTCTCCGCTGTATTTTAGCCTCCAAAAGTCACCACAGAAAGATGTTGTGGTTTTGTTCACACTGCTAAAATGGATAATTTGTGGCTGGAAACATAAGGTGCATCTTAATTTGTGTAAGTCACAGCATCATCCACCATATTGTATGCGGCACAGTGCTAAGAAGAGAAAATGGAGGATGCTGGAAACTCTCTGGTACACTACAGAATAAAAGTGTGCCCAAATATTTTCAGTTTCTTAATGCTGTGGCTTACTACTGGTTCTTCACATGAAGTTTCCTAACCTCCTCCTGCCCCCATAAAAAGCCTAACTTCCCCTCCCCTTCCCTCATGTCCTTCCAAAGTTGTACATTTTTCAGAAAAAAGAAGTAGCTGTAGTTTCTCTGTACATTAGGTAAACCAAACATGGAAGCTCTCCAGTATTTTATATTGCAAAGACACATATGCTCAACAAGTAGCTGGAGTAGTATTTAAAATTTAAATATTTAAATTCACTGTACTTGATTAACACCAAAAAAGGAAATCAAACAGAAAAAAAAAGTGAACAGACTGGTGTAGAAAATGATGTTGAAAATTATTTTCACAGAACTTGACATCAAATACTCAATTATTTTCTTCTGAAAAATATAAATATAGTCATCATATGCACTCAAGACTTGGCTATTTTCAGATACCAACAAATGAAAAGCAAGGAGTTTTCTTAAGGTGAAATGATATTTTTATACCTGTTTTATCTGCTGAATCCTTAGTATGTTCTGAATTCTATACAACTAGAATCAAAACATGGGTGGAAGTTTGTGTTAGGATTCTGTACTTATCTTCATTAGAGAAAGCATTTATCAAACCAAGAGGGATTGTGTGAAAACCACCCAAGAAACAAAACCCAACAAATTAACCCACTATACATTTATTTTCAACTTCTTTTACAATTCTAACAGATTATTCTGTTAGGGTTTCCTTTTTGGAAATTGTTGCAAGTACTATAAACAGCTTTTTGCAAGAGCTAGTTACCTTGAGAGAAAAATAACATTATAGTGATACTAAAATATTTCTCTTCAATTTTGTTTCCTGTTGATTGGAGTCATAAATTTTCCAGATGCCTTGAAACTTTTTTCTTCCGAGTTCATCAGAGTTTCATTGGTCAGATGGAATCATTATCAGCTAAAAAACATTGTGTGTGTGCAAGCATAACTGTACTGCCATTTCAGCACAGTACAGCTATTCTTCATTTGTACTTGTGTCCTAAGCATAGGTTCCTGTGGTCTCTGCTGGCATTCTGTAGGTGATGATTATCATGCTATTAACCAAATCTCTTTAATTAAAAGATCAGGATTTGATTAATCTGACCCAACATAGACATCTGTAATTTAAAAGCCTACTTATGAGCTAGCTGTTTAAAGTTGGTGTCATAGTCAACAGAGAGAAATGGGCACTCTTAGGATGCAAACTCATCCTTTGGCAGATGTCTCCAAAGTACACACACACAGAGTAATTCACACATGAATTAGTCTCATGGATTCCCTCTCTGAAAAAGGGAAATATTGCTGCCAAAATAACAAGTGTTGAGAGAACAATCTAATTCCTAATGAACCAGTTGGTACAACTGAACAAATAGACCATATTTTGGACACAGAAACTCATTCCTCAGCCCTAAGAGAAATTTAGAAGTCAAATACAAACTGAAAACCAATCTTCATTTTTCTACAGAAGCCACAGGTATTACAGAGAAAGTACCTTATGAACATTATTACCTTTTCCTGTCCTTTCTCATTACTTTCTCCTTCTTTCAGAGTTGGAAACATCTGCATTTCCCTCCTCCCCAGACAATTACAACCTCACTGCCAAACCAACAACCCCTGTATTCCAGATGAACCAACTCCTTTTTTTCTCAGATGCATTAACTGATGCAGGAATAAATGCTGGTAGCTTCGTCAGTTGTCATGTGTTCACATCTTGACCTGGGCAAGATGTCAAAGCTCCCACCACAGAGGGTATTAAGTCAATAAAATCAGTAGAACATAAGGACACACATCTCACTTAAAATCACTCAGCTGAACACTGAGAATTGTCCACACACAAATACTTCATGTTAGTTTTGGGCAGGATTCAGCACATGGATTAATGTACATCTGTATATCTGCATCTGTCCTGAAGTTAGCAGACAGACAATGCTTCGTTTTCATTTTTCCAGTCTTTGCTCCTCTATTGCCTTTCCGTTTCTTATTTCAGGCTATGCACTTCACAAGCTGTGCACTGCTGAGGTTGCAGCAGGAGTACTTAGTTCAGTTCTGTGCTCCCTGGCACAGCAGATGTGGACTTGCTGGAGCAAGTCCAGTGCAAGGCCACAAAGATGATCAAAGGACTGGGAGCATCTTTCACATGAGGAGAGGCTGAAAAAAGTGGGACTGTTTGGCCTGGAGAAGAGAAGGCTCAGGGGACTTTATCAAAGAAATGCCCAATGGGAAATGAAGAGGACAAAACCAGGCTTTTCTCAGTGGTTCCCAGTGACAGGAAAAGAGCTAATGGGCACAAACTGAAACATGGGAGGCTCCCTCTGAAGAACAGGAAACACTTTTTCACTGTGAGGTTGATTCAACACTAGCACAGGTTACCCAGGGAGGTGGTAAGTCTCCACTCTTGGCAATACTCAAAAGCCATCAGAACACGGTCCTGGGGCAAGCTGCACTGGGTGGCCCTGTCTGAGTGGGGAGGCTGGACCAGATGTTACCTTCAGTGGTTCTGTGAACTGTCTGAGTACTAACTCTTGGGTAGGTAGTTCTGTCAGGAAAGGGGAATCACATCAGCTACACACAAAACACACCGTTTTACTCAGGTAAGTAAATTAGCATAGGCAGAATTTTTAAAACGTGAGTAGTCTCACTGATATTAGCAATACTACTGATACTTATGCTGTAACACCAAGGTCAAATATTTAAAAATTAACTAGATTCAACATTTAACTAAAATTTACCTGAATCCACTAACAATCACAGTTACATAGAGTTAAAAAAATAACACACTTTGACTAAAGTCCTTCATGAGACTAAATGTGGATGACTGAAGGATATCCAGACTAATTGGAGGATGAAGGACAATGCACAGCAGGACATGAACGTGGAGGTAACTGCGTATATTAACAGACTCTGACCAAAGATTCTCTTTGAGAAAGCACATATTTAATACTAATTTTAAGTATGTAGAAAGGATGATATTTTAAATGTGAACACTATACTGTGGGGTAATACAAACGCTTCTCCATTCCTTTCTAAACATTTTTTAAAACAACAAAGAATTCAGCATGAATTGTTCAAAATCACTTAAGAAAAATGTGAAAGGGGAAGAAAAACAACAAGAAAATCAATGATTCCTAGGTCTGATCAGATATTAACTATATAATGCTATTTTTAAGATAAGAACTAAAATAATGAAAGTCTGGTACAATTCTTTTGCTCCCCAGATGAATCCCATTTGATCCTACAAATGCAAATTCCAAAGGACATTAGTTCACTATACAATAACACCTCAGCTGAATGAATAACTAATAGAAAGAATGAATAAAGTTCCAAACAAACAGAACTCAAAAGTACAATTCAAGTATACTTGGGAGCATTTAACAGCAGATACCTGTGTATGTAAAACTAAGTTAGCCACTTCAAAATTATGAATATTAATAATGTACACAAAAAAAACAGAACTGAAACATGCACTCAACAGTGTCTGACCTTTCTACCTTAACCTTAAACTGTTAAAGTACAACCTCCAAATGACAGATTCTCTACATTTTCCAGTATCTAGATATAAAAAGCACAACTTTTTATATACTCTGAGAAAAGTAAATTCCAGCGTAGCACAGTAACAATGCAGAAAACTGATGCATTGGGCTTACTGAAATCTCCAAGTCAAGCAGGGTTTTAGAAACTTCTCAATTTCAGTTTCCTAAGGTTTGAACTGAACTCTACAAAAATCCCAAGACAGCTCACAGGAGACTTGGTGGGTTCCAAATTTTGAACTTCATGCAGTGCAGGTAATCTTGCAAACAAATGAAAAACCAACACGAGGTAAGAAGAAAGGCTACAACAGTAAAATCACAGAAAGGGCCTGAAAGATACCTTCCCCCTATCAAATATAGCCCTAAGCTACTCAGAAAAACCAATGGCATGTGATCTGTCTAATGACAACATTATCCTAGAAAGTGGAAGGAACTGCATGTCTTTGAGGGACATGTCTTCTGCTGGTCACCAACCTCATCTTACTTCTTTAAGCGGGTGAGCTCTAGCTATGACTGAGCCTTGACACAGCTCTCAAATTTCAATCCTACCAGAGTATAGCAAGGAAAAATGCAAAGTGGGAATCCAAGAGATTTTAAAGGGGTAGGAAAAAAAGGAAGAGAAGATGTATACATCCAATGAAACATGAATACTACTTTCTCAGGGTTTTGACTATTTTAAAGAAAAAAATAGTGAAGAAACTGTTTCAAGCCTCCACTAAATTCAGTGATATGCACTACATGGAAGCACTTCTGTAAACAACTACTGAAAGCATTTTGGGCATCTCTAATATGTTTCCTAACTTTACGACACAAACCCCAAAAAACTCCTATCACAGGAAACAAATTTGGTCTGTATGCGCCAGGCATCATATATTCCTGGCAAAATAAATCACAAGAAACTAAATTAGTCTTATCAATCACAAGATGATTACAAAATACCGATTACGTCAGATTTGGGAATTTCTTTAGTCTACTTCATAAATTCTCTCTTCCTTATACATAAGCATCATATATATAAACAGCATGTTTTATACAACATACCAGCAATTGATATACTAAAAGTACAATAACTGATTGTCCAGTTTCATCTGAACAGTAAAGAAACTGCCTTTAAGAATGTATTCTTGTGCTGGTTTAAAATTAGATCTAGCAAGATATACCTTGTCACAAAGACAGACACAGCAGACCTTTTATATTCCAATAACAAAACATGAGCTGTAATTTCTGCACTTGAGAAAAATTCACCATCAAAACTACAAATTGTCAAAAATTCCCTATCACTAGGCACATTACATCAATGCCTACTTCCAGATATAGACCCATATACACATTCCTGTAATGAAGGCATCACTCAGAACCCCTGAAAACAACAACACAAGGCAGTACAGTTCTCAGTACCTCTATACCCTGCCTAGAATTCATACGAAAGTCTAACAATACTTGTAAGGATGTAACTGAAAAGTCAGATCCCATTTAGTCACGTTCAAATATAGACTTTGAGGATTTAAATAAACCTAAACCAGGAACACAGTGAAGACAAAGTGGAAACTGACAACAACTCAAAAATTGTGCTGGCACCATCCATTTTAATATTCCACATAAGCAAATGAGCAACAAAAGCTAAATTACAGAACAGCATCATAATACACTCAATATGAATGCCTAAGTGATCTTCAGTGCTAAAAATACAGTGAAGTGTCTACCAGGCAGTGAACTAGTGACTAAATATGACACCCATCGAACTTGGTGCTCATGTGTTTACTCATCCTTTTTGTACAAATACCTAAAAATTTGAGCCCACAAAGATTAAGGTAGGCAGCTAAAAAACTGTCAAGTGTAGTAAGAATTAAATAACGCAGATTGTCAGAATGACTTAACATTAATTTGACAATCTATTTATTTCTCTAATTGTATATACACATAGGTTATCAACCAAGAGCACTTGTAGTGCTAAAAGGCACCTTTATAGTGTTGCATATCCTCCTTCAGATTATTTAATACACTGTGAAACTTTAATCCTTTATCAAGTTTTCCCAAAAGATGCCAAATTATAATTTCTAACAGAGGAGAAAAAGAGACTTCTTAATCACACAAGTGTGGTAGATATGCTATGCCAAAAAAAAAAAAAAAAGGCTGAAAATCCTAACATGAATTTCTTTTCAAATTGCAGCACTTATTACAAAGTGGTGGAGTGCAGCTCTCTCCTTGTTGCAGAACAAAACTGAGACTGAAAACACATCATCATTGATGATGACTTAATTCATGCTGACTGAAGCAATATGAAAACTTGAAATGATTTTTTAGCCTTCTTGTGACACAGAGGTAATTCAATTTAATCCTATAGATATACACCTAAGTAAAACATACTGTCAACCAGAATTTTTTTTTAAAAAAGCTGATTTCTAAAAAAGATTACTAAGAAAGTTGAGCAAGTTTCATTATACAGAAGAATAAAACTTTATATTAAGACAGAATTAAAATAGGAATTGCATAATGTATTATAAAAAAAATTGAGCTACTCTTTATATGTCTGTTTAATCAAGTATACATAGAACTTCGGTCATCAGGAAAGAGGGAGTTAAAATGCCTTTCCATTTCTTTCCTTTCCTTCCCTCTCTAATGAACACCTGCTTGAAAGGAAGGGCTATTAAAAGAGCCAGTAGAGTAACAGGAAGGGCAGTGCATTTGGAGGAAGTCACAGATCCTTCAGTGGGCACAGGGGCTTGGGCTGATCTCCAGGGGAGATAGATCCTGGTTTGTTAGTTGCACAGCTTTCATTGGTATTTATGGCAAGATCAAATCACGAACAGATGTCACTATTTGCTGCTCTGTCACTCCTGTTATTAGTTATCCTAGAAACTCACAGAATATTTTGCAACAGTCAATGCAAATGATAAGAGACCAAACTACAAAGCTGTAGCAGCATTTCCCTCTGAGCTCAACCCATATTCAAATCAGTAGGTTCTATACAACAGGGGCATAATTTGAATTCTCCATCAACTTAATAATGAGCTCCCTTGGAAGTGGTGGCACTCCCACTGTTGAAAAAGTTTACAATTTTTGGGCCAAGAAATCAGTCTGAGCTTCTAATTTCTAAGTTTGTAAAATTTAAAAAGAAGCTTATCTGTATCTAACAATCTAAAGATTTGGCACAATCTGTTTCAGCACTAAGTGCCTTAGTACCAAGAACAGAGTCAGAAAGGAAAAAGACAGATCACACCTCCTTTACCTGACTGATGTGATGAATGTGATTTTGTGCCCTTACTGTCATTGTCGTTGTGAGAAACAGCTATATTACAGATCTCCTAGGAGAACAGCAAAGCATGAAAAACCCTCGCAGCGAAGTTATTAAAACCTGAGTTTTGGAATCAAAGCCTGAGGCTTGCAGAAAACTGAAAAAACAAACCCCAATCCGGGGTACACATTTCTACCATTTCCTCAATAACCTCATTTATAGTTGTGGGTGTACAGCTATATCCATGGCAACAAAATTAATTTTATGCAGGCAGCAGTGGCACCCTGAAAATATTAACCACCAATTTTGTTGTCTGTCAGTTTGTCACCAGCTAGTCAGTGCTTTACATATTTGGAAGTTGAAGAGGAAAACTTTCTACTTACCAACACAAAATGTTACTTAGTAATTTCTGTTCTTTTTGAGTCCAAATATATAGTGCTGATTGCATACATAACAGAGTGTGTTAAGCAACACATGATTTTTTAACAGTAAGACTTACCAATCCACTTAAGGCTAAAATCCAGATGTAGGAACCAGAGGTTAAGAGCTAGAAGACAAGAGCAGGGATTAAAATTTTTATTTAACGAAGCTGCTGCTATATGAACCACTAAGTTGCAATGTGATATAGGTTATGCACTCATCGTGACAATGGGAGACGTCAAACTTTTACCTCTGTTAAAATTCAGTTTAACACTAAAAAAAAAAAGTATTCCAGAAGCAGCAAGTGGAAAAAACACAGGGATCCAACAATTGTTCTCCTTCTACAGAACAATACATTTTATTTTCATATAGCTTACTAAGTATAACAGGATGTCAGTTATAGGCAGCACAGAAAAACAGGTCTGAAAGACAGACTGAAGCAAAGGAAATGACTCAGCAGCAACAGGAGAAGAGTTCCAATCAGGCAGGCACTCCAAGTGAAGCTCTCAAACACGCAGTCTCAAGCGGACTAAGCACAAGCATCAAAATTAAAGAAATAAAGTTCTTACCCAGTGACATATTTGCTGACATGAAATCACAGAAATACATCAGAGTGAATTTTTTAAAAAAATCCTGATAAGCCAACATGGCAGCTCATTGTTTCTAACAACATATGTGACTAATCACCTGGAGAAGCTTATTACAAACTGGAAAAACAGACTGAAAACGGTTACTAAAATGTTTCTGCATGATGCTGACTGAATCAGGAGAACACCTTCCCTCTAGATTTCTGACTACGGAAAGAGTGACTTGAGATAAGGGCAGAGTTTACACATGAGGAGAAGGCAAATGAGTCTCCCCTTAGCCTGTGTGCGATGGCAGCAACCACTCAGTGCTCAGCAGGGAGAGATCCTGCAGAGATACGGGGTCAGTGACAGCATTGCTCTGCACTGGAGGTGCTGTGTGCACAAGAGCAAAAGGCTAAAGACATCATGGAAAACAGGTTATTGTGTGACCATGGCTTTCCCAAAGACTGTAATTATAGTGGAACCGATGAGTTCAGAAGAGAGGAAACAAGACTTCTAAAAGATCAAGAAAATAAGGTGCTGGAGCAGAAAGTGAAGGAAACCAAAGGCTGAGCAAGAAAGAGGATGAATGAAATGTTCACATGAAGAACAAGTCAATATTCTGAAACTGACTACTTATTCTAAAATACTCTCTACCACATTTCACATAACTATGGTGTTTTCCCCATTGCTAGTGCCAGAGCTACTTTTGAATCCCTAGAATATAAAGAAGTGAGCCTAATTTCTCATAAATTTGCTCATCTCTTATTTCATCATTCAGGTTGTGACACAAGTGTCCATTCATTTCTAGGCTGCTGGCGTTTGGGGTTTTCTTATTGTTTTTTGAATAATTACTGGCTTTCTATACCAAGTAGCTATATTTTTCCAGTCATATTTCACAGAATACTACATGATGTTGCTGTCCTCTATGTTACACTATTTTAAATTGCTTGTCACATGGTAATGCATGATATACAAATAAGATTAATTTATAGAAAAGTTTAATTAAGCCAAAACCTTGATTATTTACTAACAGTCTTACCATAAAAAATATTGTATTCTACTGCTTTGTTTGAACTCTGATAGACAAGGGAAAAATAAGGAAATTCAGGAATATAAGCAAACTAGAAAGGTGAAAGATAAAGATGCCTTAGGATCAGGTTCCATTTTAATCTCTTTTCATCTAATTCATTTTACCAACCAAAAAACCCCCTGCTGAATTGTCTATTATATTTTCCCATGTAAGACAAGGTAAGAACAGATCACTTGCTCAGCACTACAGCATACATAACGTTTCTCCATGTTTTAGCTGAGGGATAGTTACTAGCTAAATGCATGCTGAATCGTGCACAAGGAAGCATCAAAATTCATAGACAAACAGAAATACTAATTACTACATCATTAGTTTATTAAAAGATGAACAAGCAAGTACATACCATACCTGTAAACCCAGTATGTAGACCAGAGACTTGTTTGTGATAGAAAAGTGGCCCAATACTTGTGTCACCTGCACTCTCGGAATGGAGGAATAAAATGGAACAAACAGCGCAAACACAGGACCCAAGCTGCAAAAAGAAAGATACAGACGGTTAAAAGAATGATACTAGCAACACTAGCGTCAAACAGTCAAAAGGAGTTAATTTTAAGTACATAACAATCAAAATGTTACACCACCTTGCAAACAAAGGTCTCCCTTGGGAATCAACACAAGATAACTTGTGGCATTCTAGGTAAGATTCATTAGCAAACAAGAGCAAGTGACCAAAAGTATTTTATTTCCTAATGTTTAGGGCTGGAGGCAGAAGAGAAGGCAACATATTTCATCTAACAACAGATTCTTTCTATAAAGCACAACACACAACAAGACCAGCAATAATCTCCTGCATCAGAACAAAACTTCTATGATTCAAATGGAAAAATGGTAAGGATTTTACCTTTCCCAAAAGACTAAGGAAACCACTTCACTTCTAAAGCTAAGTTTCTGGTATCTACCCAGACTTAAGGTGTTAGAGTATGGCCAATAGCATACAGTATCCACGATGGGAATACTGGCAGTTTAACATCACTTTGCCAGTGACTTCCATGGCCCTACAAATAAAACTTCCTTTAGGGTCCTCATCCTAATCACAACACAAGGTGTTTTTAAAGTTTTTAAACCACCACTGGAAGGAGATTCATAGAATCTGACTTCAAGCCCTTTGTAAAGCTACCAGATGCCTAGTCTGATCTTGTGAACATGAACTAGTGCATATCATTCAGACACCCAATTTTGCATACAATCCTTTTTACACAAACAAAATACACCTGTATAAATACACATAACATATTCTTGAAATAAACTGGAATTATTTAAGTTGTAAGAGTCAAAATGCTGTAAGAAAGCAATGTACAAAAATTATTCTTTATCTGAAGTTATTCTATTGTAGACAATACTCACTGAATAAATCAGGTTTTATAAATGAAGATAGAAAAAAAAAAAAGAAGAAATATCTTTTCTCTTCTTAGAGAAGTAATTTTAAATGATTACTTTCTACTCTGACCAAATTGACTGAGAGAATATCAAAACTGTGGCATGCTTTTCAGGTTTTACTGACCCTGTGATAAACAGTGACTCAGACACAGAGATTTCACATGCAAGAGAGCACTCAATCATAAAATGGGAAAGTACAATACAGAATTTCCCAAGACTGTGAGTGCATTTTGAAAAGCGATTAGAGAATACTAAGAGCTTCCCTAAATGCTAGTATTCACCATTTATGTTAACAGAGACCACAGAAAGCACCACCCCAGGTCACAGTAGTGATCAGCTTAACTGAAAGTCCAGTGTCTGACACTGCTCAATACCCAACAATCTAGAGGAGCTGGAGGAAACTTAGCAATGGGCCATTTCTCCTAAAACATTAAGTTCATAGGCACCATAGAGGTATGCTCCTAAAGGCATCGGTGTTTGGTTTTAAGACGGAGTTCACATCTAATATAAATGTTATATTACCCAAATATACATTCAGGTATCTTTTTTTTTTATTTTTAAATGTCAAAACTGGTGCTCTTCAAAACACTGTGTGAAACTCATTTGTACAGGCAACTCCACAGTGTGAAAATTCATTCCTATTATTTTAAACTTTCAACCTCAACTTTCTTTATATAATTCCGTACTTTGAAAATTTCCCTTAACATTTTCTGTTGCCTTCAGTATTTTCAATAGTTTACTTATGTCTTTTTTTTTAATATCTATATGGGGATGCTGCTTATCTACAGCAGGTCTGTCAGAGAAGTTATCCACATAATAGTACTAGAATATGGCTGACACAGTACAGCAAAAGGATGGTTAAGGAAAATGTGGACCCATTGGTGAAAAAAGGAGCCCAGTGTCAAAGGATAAGAAAAAAGGCAGTGTGGACCGGATATTTTCTGAGCCTGAAAATTGCTAGCTCTTCCCAAGGGAAACTTTTCAAGAGTTTTCTTTTTCCCAAAACAACCTTGTGTAAACGATATTCCTTTCCCATAACAAGAGGTGTTATTTGCTATTTCTGTTACTTAGCCAATGGGAGAGGTGTCAGTCCTATAGATCAATAACGTGCCTTCTTAGCACAGCATGTTATAAAAGGGCTGGATGAATTGTAAATAAAGCCTTCTGATTTCTACTGCCTTCTGACAGGAGTCAAGCATCTTTATTTCGTGCCCTATTGTGACAAGCCAGGGCACTCAACGTCTTTTTTGGGTCAGTTTTCACTGGTTAGTTTTGCCCTCAGGCCCTGCAGGTCCCTGAACCTCCTGTGGGACTGGAGCAACACCTGCTGTAAAGGAAGACATTTTGGAGGCTCTTGAGCCCAACTGACCATACATGAGGCAAAAGCACCAGACAGGCTGTACCCCAGGGTTCTGAGGGAGGTGGCCAATGCTATGTCACTGAACCATCTTGGTGATTAGGGCAGGTTCCTCATGACTGGGTAATTGCAAATGTCACACCCATCCTCAAGGAGGGGAAGAAGAGGATCCAGGTAGCTACAAGTCTCACCTCTATGCTTGGGAAAGTTACAGAGCAAAGCTTCTGGAAGCCATTGCCAGTTACATGATGGACAGAGCAGCTGCTAATATCCCACATGGATTTACCAAGAGACTTTTTGTCTCTTGGACAAAAAGTCCAAGATTTGGACTTGGATTTACCACAGACTCTGGTGCTGTGGACAAGGAAGGGGAAGATGGCAAATGTTGTACACTCTGACTTTAGGATAGCCTTTGACTTGGTTTCCTCTTCAGCCTTCAAAGAAACACAGGGAAGATACACACTGTATAAGCAGATTTGAGGCAATCTGGCTGCATTTCTGGACTCAACGGGTTCTGATCAGCAGCACCAACTTTGATGGCAACCACTTACTAGCAGCTTCCCTCAGGGATCCATACTGGGATGAACACTATTGTCTTTATTAAACAACATGGATGACAGGACAGAGAGCACTGCCAACAAGTTAGGGAGTGAAACCAAATTGGAGGGAGTGGTCAATACTTTGGAGAGCAGGACCACATTCAGCTATTCCTTGATGGACCTGAGAAAAGGGCTGACATTAGGAATGTTAGGCAGTTCAACAGAAATAACCGTGGAGTCTTCCATCTGGGTTGGAACAACCGTGTGCAGTGGCACAGATTGGCTAGAAAACAGATTTGCAGATAAGGAGCTGGAGAATCCTTTGAGTGTTAGTCAGCCTTTGAGTGTCACTTTATCCTTGCAAAAGAGGTCAATCACATACAGGGCAGCATGTGTTATCATCAGGCCAAGAGAAGTAATTGCTCAGCACTTCCAAGCCTGAACCTAAATCACTGTGTCCACTTTTGGGCTTCGTGCTTCAAGAAAGGTATTCATATACTGGAGCAAGTCTAGATAGGGTAATGACAGTCCAGTAATTTACCAGGCTGCCAAGAGCTACAACCTCAATCCCCAGAGACACAGCCTGGACACACAGCCCAAAATAACCCATTCTTGCCAGATATGTCTTGAACCCAGGGTTGAACTAGATGACTGTCAGAGATCCTGTCAAACCTAAGCTACCCTACTGTTCCGTGAATAATCAATGCCTTACTCCTGAAGCTCATGATCACTGGAGGAATTTCTGTTTCTGTATTTCATTGGACAGGTACAAACACCCATCCACACACTGTAAATAAAAGGACTGGCTCTTCAGCCTTTAAGTTATGTTAATTAGTTGTTAATATCAGATTCAATATCTACAAGAGGAAAACATATTCTTATTGAAGGACTACTTCAGTGTTTTCTTCTCCTTCACTTCTTTCTTATCCTCTTGTTTTTGCTTTCCCTTTCATCACTTTTAGTTGCCTTTCCCATGCTTTCTCTCCTTTTGCAGAGACCTTTGCCCCAGCCCCTTGTTCATTATACTATGAGAATATCAGGAACATCCTTTTATGTAACATGATTAACTTCTACTGGAAATTTATGATGTCTGTGTGCAAAGAAGGGCTATAGACACAAGCCTATTTAAACTGAGTTTTTGCTCGCTTCATATTTAGGAAGTTAATTTTAGTCATATGCGTTAGAAAATGAAATGTTCAAACAAACCAGAAAACTCTAAAACCTGAAAACTGAATTCAAGAGTTTGAACATTCCACATGGATACCATGTCCATCCCAAAGATGTACTATAGTAGCCATCTCTACAATAATTATATCCTCATTTTGAAGAGCATGTTAAATTTCAGCATTTGAATTGAAACAGAAACACAGTGACCAGATGGGAACATTCTATATCATATGAATTGATGAGATTGATTTTGTACAAAGAAAAAAAAAAAAGACACATAGAAACAATATCCTTGGAAAAAAAAAATCAGAGATGTAAAAATTACTGTCAGAGAAGAAAAAAATCAGGGGCAGGTACATCTTAAAAGAGAAATGCACTATTTAAAGTCTAAAAATGGAGACTATTAAATGAAGATTAAAATAAAACATTAGCACTAACAAATATATGCACAAAACAAAGGGAAAATGGTTCTAAAATGCATGAACAAAGGGTTAGAAAGCTAAATAAATGTAGCTTCTGCAAAAATCCTTGCCATTGTCACTAGAAGTTCTGTGAGATTAAGTTTGCAGAAACAACTTATTTTATTCAGAATGACTCACTACACTTACTAACTGCGGTGCTGTGTTTTTCTTCATTCAAGTTCTTCAAAAAACCATTAAACTGACAAATTCACAACCACATATTTTTGGGGGGACTAAAAATACCACTTATAGAAACAGCTGCAGATAATACAGTCACGCAAACAGTGCACTTGCAATTCAAGTTACTAAGTCATTTCAGTGACCTGCGTTTCTACATATTACTGACATAATACACTTAAGGTGACAACCTTTATTCTGAACATGCTAAATATTCACAATAACATTACTTAAAATTAAGTAACTCCGTGGAATGTGACCACCCTTGATGGTTGTGTTCCTCCACCTGCTGGAGCCCTGGACTCAAAGGACCCACCTACTGCACCCAACCTTTTCACTACACATGAGCAGGACACCCCATTGCCTAAGGTCTCTCAATAGCAGCAAAAGCATTAGGCTTTTTTACCCAATACTCACTAGCTTACATGAATGCAGAGAAATGTTAAAAAATGCATCTGGAGGTGAAAAGACAGGTTCCTCCTGTCCATGGATATCCCTGCAGAATCCACACAACTTGCAGTTCATTAAAATTTGAGACTAACCATCTAACCAACACTTTACAATCCCCTCATGAAGGCAGAAGTCAGACACCTATCCTAAAGTAAGCTTTAGTTTTTCATGTCAAGACTTCTAACAATATATTTTGTAATCTGCTGCGTTCCATTTTACTCACCTTTCCTGCCAAAAGCTGAACAGGGTTTGCACATATATGGTAAACACAGATGTATGTCTGCACATATATGGTAAACACAAACACCTTCTGACACACAGACATTTTTAAATTTACATGTTCAAATCCTGGAACAGTCAAACAGAATATTGGACCAACAACAGCTGTATTAGAACAGAAAACAAACTACTAGAAGAATAAACAGCAAGTGAAAGAATGCAACCTGTACCATTTAGCTCAGGCAATTAGCATCACACCATGCTAGGTTGGATTGGTAGCTAATACGCCAGAGTGACTCAAAGGGTACAATCTAGTACTGTATCTTAATCAAAGGAAGGCAATATTTTATCAGATCAAAGCAGGAAAGACATACTGGTGTTGTTTTAAAATGGCAACACAATTCTGAAACAAACACTTCCTTTAATAAGAAGCTGGGGTACTAATGTCAGCCCTTGAGCAAAGACATGTCCGCGTATCTCAAAATTTCCCATTTCTACAGCAGACTTTAGGTGCTGGACAAACCACACTGTGGTATTACTTTGCGTACATATGAAGCAAGTTCCCTGTGCAATTTCCCTTTAAACAGTCCTGAATTCTCATCACTTCATTTAAAGCGATTTTACTCTCCGATGAAGCTGAATAATTTAAAAAATTATTCAAAAACATATAAGGAAAAAATCCAGAATAAGACTGGTAAGTTCTCCCAAAGAATTTCTGAATGTGGTGTTAGAAGATGAATGCCCCATTAAGACTGAGAAGCTGAAAACCCTAAACAGAGCCCTTCAGCTCTTTGGCATCTAAGGGGAATCAAGTCACGTGTACAGTGGGAGTTCAACAACAGAAAAATCAGTCTACAGTGTCAACCAAGTGCTCCAAGTAGGTACAAAAGTAGCTCACAAGGCTCTATGTTCTGCTAAGGCAAAAACATTTCCTATAAAACAAAGTAATTTTGCCATTAGATCAGCATTTACTTGAGGCTTTCTGATGAGATGGACATGTTATCAGAGATCTTATCTCTCTACACACCTTCACCACTACAATGTCAGCCAACACCTATGCTGTGAACACAGCCCTAACATTTCCAAAGAGGCATCCTACACTCTGCATGGGTTGGACCCACCAAAAATAGCCTTATCATGCCTTGTCGGTTGTTTAAAATCAGGCCATTAAATGAGGTCATGAAACAGTCCTTTGCAGTCATGAATGATCAATATCAGTTTTTGGGGAAAATCCCAGGTAACTCTCAACCACAGCCTCGAACAGCAAACGGAAGGATTTTCCATCTATCTCTGATCTCCAAACCCTCTTAACAAACACATGATTTAACTCTTACATTAAAAGTTCTTCGCCCAGAAACAAGGTTATTTCAGGTACAAATGGGTTAACTCACAATTTGACATCCTATTCCTTTCCTACTCCCTAGCCACTCTTTCTTGTCCATATTATTTTAGGGGAATCAGATTTTTAATAATAATAATTATTATTATTATTATTACTGCATAAAATGTAATAAACAGCTTACAAAGGCAGACATTCTTACTAATCTCTCAAAGTCCCAGAGTTCTTTAACTCCTCTACACGTTTTTGAAAGGCATTTCTGTAAATCCTCATCATTACGATACTAAAACCACGCTGGGAATGTCCACGCATCTGGGTATGTCTCACTTTTGAGGTTTCCTCGTGCTGCATCAGATCTCATTGGTAAGAAGTTTTAAAGCATGTACTAATCACTCAGCTTTTTGCTGTAAACTAGGGTATTTTTAAAAGCAGATGGCATATAAACGAAGTTTTTCACATATGAGAGGGATTTTGGTTGGTCAACAGTTAGTTAAGTAAACCTCTGGGTAAAGTCCCTTCTGCGAAAGTCAGTAATGCGTAACTTCAGGAGGGAGGGGGAAGTGTTTCTAATTACTCTCTTTGAGCAGACTAATTGCAAAAGGATCAAAAATAGATGCTTTCACATCCCATAAAACAGTAGGCAGCAAATCAAGACCGGCATACAAACAGGGTTGGGTTTTTTTAAGCACTTGAAAAAACCCTACCCCTCCCACAAAAGACGTAATCACTCTTGAGAACAATGTGCAAGAGTAAACCTTCGCAGCCAAGCCATCCTGTTAATGCCCTTAACTGCTCAGAGGATCCAAGAAGCTACAAAGATGTAAGTACAGAAAGAACTAACTTTTAACTTTTTTCCTTTGCCAGTGAGCAACAGCAAACAATTCCAAAAATATTTCCTTTTTTGCATTATACTGGATATTTTCATATGGTAGTAAGGATAAATGATCTTGTATGGGAAAGGCCCATGGAAGAAATTCGCTGATATTTTATATTTCCATATTAATATGCTGCTAGTTAGTTTCCACTTAAAGGATCCGTTGATCTACAGCATCAACAAGTTATTCCAACTCCTTCCTTATAATACAGGCTTCTGACAACCACAGGGAAACATTTCATACTGCCTTAACTTAGACAATTTTTAGCAACACTAATTTAAATTATACTAATGCAGAAATAACTACTGTAGAAGTGATAAGGAAAGCACTGAAGCTCTGAAGTCACTGAACCTCACAGAATAATAGTAAGAGAGAGCCTTAAAACAAATCCATACTGTGGTTGTGAATGCACAGCCTGCTCTTATCACATCATTCCCTGTCTATGAAAACAGCCTTTATTTTCAGCTGGAAAACTCCTCACTCTTCTCATGTCTGGACATTGCAACAGAGCATTTTAAGAATTCAAAGCTTTATGAGCTAATTTCTCTTTTAACTTCTAGTGCACATTTCTTTCAAGGTTTTTAGAAGGCTTTCTTCTTCTGAATTGCAATGACCAAACATCTTTCTCCTTATTTACTGATCTTTGTGCCACAAAGCTGAAGAAATATTACAAGTGGTAAGATTTTTATACACCTTCCCAATTTTAAAGGATACATTTTTCCTATTACACTGGCAAAACAAGACAGACTGTTGAACAGTCTGTCTCTGAGCACAGAATACAAGAAATCTGTCTAACATTTTCATGCCTGCTCCTGAAGAGACAAGGGGATTGAAAATTTACCTGGAAATTAGTCTTTAAGAGCTCAAATCTCATTCCTTTCCAGTCAAAATACTCAGGAGCATGTACAGAGAATAATAAACTTCATACAGAAGCTGTAATCTGAAGCCGTAAACCCTAAAATGAAATACTATATCTGTATGGGTTTCATACAACTCAGAAAAAATGCCCACACTCAAAAAGGTGTGGGTGTCTTCTGGCACTAAAATACAAATCCTCATTTGACTACTGTTTTTTCTTCTGCTGGGAACAATGTAATTTTCAGTGGCTCGCACTTTTATTTTGCTTATTTGCTCTACTTTCAGGCTCTCTCCTTTTTACATTAAGTATACTTAAGCAAGTATAAACTGAAGGGGAAGTTAATCACCTTAGCATCAGCAGAGCTCTTCACATTACTATATGTTTTTGGCAGATATTTATGTTAGATAGTTCTCACTTTTTGTAGAACAGATCACCCTTGTAAAGAGAAATCCAACAGATAAGAGCAGGGCGTACCCTGCAAATGACTTCCACTTTTTCTTTAAAAAGTTATGCAGCAGTTCAACTCAACTTCTTTTATTTCCATCTCACTTACTGTAGTTTCTATTATTTTTTAGCACCAAATATAAGTCATACAACAACTGTCATGCAAAATCTACAGTAACAGACAAAAGCAGGACCACAAAGATCCCACAGTCTTGTGCACTTGCATATTCTGTTAAGCAGCTAAAGAATATTCTAATTCTTTATAGCCACTGTTAAGACAATTTAATTAATGAAATATATATTTGGGATTCTCTGACATGTGCATTACAAATTTGGGTTTACTATGCCAACAAATTTGGATCTATACCAAAGAGCAATAAAAGCACTAGCCTAGAAACTCTCTCATCAAAATTAGCCGGGGATTGTGACCTGAGGACTCAATCTTCAGATCATTAGGCTGACTCACCAGACTTTGGAACACAAAACTCAACAACTTTTGAAAAAAAATCTACATAAACACTAGAAGGTTATGAGTGCTAAAATGTTAGAAAGGAAGAGGAAGCTTTAGGACATGCCTGTCTCTCACCTCAGCTTTTATTAAACTAAATGCAGTCCCCAGCTCCCAGTACACATACCATATTATGTACCTTAGGTATATGTTATTTCTATTTTAACAAAGCATTCTATTATGCAACTTTTTAGTATTAAATATTTTAATATTTAATATCAATATAAAAGAACACACTTTTAAATATACATAACTTGGTAGAAACAAGCCTTTTTTTCAAACAGAGGAAACACTCTATAATAAAGATCACCTGTACAGTAAAACAGAAATACAAACAGTAAATATGACTGGTCAACAGAAAAAAATAATTTTGAGATTAAGGAAAAAATTAAACCTACAAAAACACAACACTGCATATTTCCCATCTTCTACTGCTCTAAAACAATGTAAGACCTACGTAGATTTTATCTATAGAGGACTGTAAGATCAGTGAATCTTGCAGGGAAGTCTCTTTCCTGATCATTCCTTTAAAATAATTTATACTTTTTATGCACAGAAAAACAACATTAACCCCCAACGTGATTTGTTAAAGAAATATTGTCCATCTCACAGTGATTAAACCAGACTATGTATAGAGAGCCAGGAGAGATCTTTCTAATGAACTGCTTTGCTTTTCCAAGAATATAATTAGCATCCTTAAATTAGCAACTGGACCAGGGACAAATGGACCAGGGATTTATCTTCAAAGAATGAAAATTATGAAGAGACATAGAGAAGTCACACATTAGACTACAATACACAGTAAAAGCCTTCTGTGTGTCCCCTGTTGTGCCAAAAAGACAGATGGTGCTCCTCAGCAAAAGCAGGAGATGAGAACAAGAAGAAATTTCATTTAGCATACAGAGGGAGCTTTGTACCACTGCTTGCACACAATCCCAACCCAGGTAATCTAAGGTGTAACACTGCGTATTCTGGCTAATAGCTTAAGTCTATGCTTCTTAACAGTTAAATGTATGTAATATTATGATACTACATAGAAAGCTTATCATACATGAACATGTCTATGAAGCAAAACTTTGGATTACACAGTACTTCCAGACTGGAGTCACCATCCTGTTCATCAAACACCTTTTGCTGGGGGGATTAAACACAAAACAAATGTATAAACATAAAACAAATGACTAATGCCAGTCAAATGTTTTCACACAACATAAACCTCCTACGCAAGGTATTTTTCCTTCTTTGATGAGATTACAATATTGGTCTAGAAAGACACCTTCACAGATTTCAGACATGCTAGATTTTGCAAGCAGCTTGCCATTGTGCTGTGAATTTTTTCCCCAGATGGATGCTATTGCTGTGAAACATTAAGAAGCACAGAGAACAGACTAGCAGCTGCCTAGCTAACAAATCTCAAGAGGTAAAATTTGCTGCTCAGAAAGTAAACGTGAGTGCTAAGACTTGAAAATGGCAAGGGAAAGAACAATATAGAACAACCTGCACCGGTTGCAAGCGTGGGCATAGTATTTAACAGTAAAATTAATTTTAAACTCTCCCAGGCATAACATCCTCCCAGGTTAAAGCAGAGAGCAATGGCCATGCCCTTCCACTGGGGTTATCCTATGACAGAGTGAATCGGAGAAATACTCCTGGATCACAGTGAACTAACTTCACAAACTCCCAGTGGAATGCTACACAACTCTATCTTGCATACATAATCCATTGAGCAGAAAAAGCAGGGATATAGTGGTGAGTCTGTCTCCAGGCACACTAATACCAAGAGGCATCTGGAACCTCAAGTCCTGTGTGGGACATAGCTGGGGTTAGAACAGACATCACAGGATCACTACACCTTGTGGTGAAATATTTGAGAAGCTTACCTCAAATTGCCCAAACCATGCAATTGTGTAAAGGTAAAGAGATTCAATGAAAACAGCAATTGCATATTAATTTTAGAGACATTGAAGTAAGAGACATACAGATTTTTTAACAGGAATGTTGACTGACCAAAGACTAGAGTTCAAATAGGTAATTTGCTTTCTCTTCAGTTCTCCAAGACAAATAGCATCTGAGAAAATATGCTTTAAATGAAGAGTTACCAGAATTCATATACAATAACTAAAATAATATAATCTGAACTATATAGAAATATTACATTAAGTGAGTAAGGGGTCTGTGCCACTGAGTGTTTATAGACTCAGAAAATGTAAAACCTGACCAACCTTCTTTACAATACAGATATACAGACAGTAATTTTCAATACTTTATACTTAACATTTTGGCATGTAACTCTAAGCCAAAAACCTCTGGTACTGTTTTCTAAAATTATTTAATTGGCAAGGGAAATTAATATTATCTTTCTTCCATGTATATACTTCAAAGTAGTATCATTAATAAACTTGGAAAGCCACTGGAAGGGTCTTTAATCCAACAATTCAGAAGAGCAGAAGTTTTAGTAGTGATTCTAGAGGGTAAATTCATTGGTGCATCTGGATTTGGGACAGTAAATGGCCATGTTCTCATGACCTATTCAGGCACACAGCTCATTAAATCAGAGTCATGTCTAGCTAGTCTGAGGTTTGCAGCAGTAAGGATGTAAAATTCTCCATTTATTCTCCAATAATGAAAAACTCACAAAAAGTATTCAAAATGTTCTTTTTTCACATACATTCTGTAGAGGATGTCATATGCTGTAGGTATAATAAATGGATCGCTCAGGATTGCTGCCAAGAAATAAACAGCACTCTGACACAAGGAATAGGTTTTAAAAAAATGTCTTATCTTACTTAATAGTCCAGACACCTTTCAGGAAGAAAATATTATTTTTAATGAAGTCCTCTCCACGGCTGCCAAGAAAATGTGAAATAGCTGCTGAGGTGAATGGAGTTCATCCAACAACAGTTAGAGTTCAGAAGTACAAAGAAGTTACCGCAGCTTGGGTGATGCACATTATGGTGGACGGTATCAATTTTATCATCTGTTTGGGCCACAAACCAGATAAAATCTCTCTCTCTCTCTCACTCCCTTTTATATTCAGGTACTTTAGCATCTAAACACCTTGGTGGACTTTCAAAAATGCCCATACATACCTACAACTAGAGAAAACACTAATACTCATCTACAGCATTGTAAAATGTGTTCCCTACATTAACAGTCAAAATATTTTGGGGATAACAGAGGATCAAAAAGAATACTTTTTTGCCCTTAGGGCTGACTCCCACAGCAGGCAGAAGAGCCTGCCAAGAAGCCCAGCTTGGCTGACTGTACATTGCCCTGCAAGATTCATCCATGAGCTGTGCTTCCTCAGCTTTCTCCTCATCCATTTGTAGCCAGTTTGTCCTGCCATGGAATTGCTCCCAATATAATCCATGCTAGCACCATGGATAAACACAAACACTATCTCAGCTAGGACTCCTCAACATAGCCACAGTTATATGTGAGGATGAACACTCTATTTTGAACAACAAGTTATAGATTAATTTATTGCATTTAACCTCCAACTTCATAGAGCAAAATTAGGTAACATGCAATTTATGAAATTCTACTCTTGACGTAAAACCAGCATATTTTACTGAATATAGCTTTTTTCCTAAACTATAGTTCAATGTGTAGATATTCTACATTTTACAAATGTTTATAGAAAGACATATGAATGGATGTGACACTTATGTGCAGTATTTTTGAACCATAACTATTACAAGTTTAAAGCAAAAATAAAATTATGCACTTAATATGCTGTAGCCAGTTACTGCAATTGAACTGTTTATTACAGAACTTAGATTATCCTTTCCTAAATACATTGAGAAAAATATTTTACCTAAATTTCTAGAAAGAGATTAATAGAAGATAGATGGGCATGTGAACAAGAATTAGAAGCATTTAAATATGAGAAACAAAACAAAATATCTCACTGACCCATATACAGACGCCTACACAAATGCACACCACTTTATGCAAAAAGCAGCCTGTTACACTTAGGTAAAACAAAAGTCATCCTAAACACTTTCACAAGGGAAATGATGGGAGGAAACCATACCAGAACTATCCTCAGGGTAATAACTACTGCATTAATCAATCACCAAACACACTAACACCAAGAGAGCATGACCAATGCAGAATTAACAAATATAAAATTACTGACATTCTTAAATCTGCACTAAAGCTGGAGTTGTTATTTACCAGATTAGTTCCCTTATTCAAGGCACAGAACTCCCACTTCAGATTTGACATAAAACCCTGAATGCAGTATTCTCACCTCTTGACAGACAGTACTTACTTCACAAATATCTAAGAATCTATCACTGTACATCTATCAGTCAGAAATCACCCACCTGTCTTCCCTCCTGTCTACAGAATGCAGCAAACTCAGACTTAATGTACTACCTGGAAGTCAAATTTCTACCTTAAACATATAATGTAACTAATTTACATATTTTAATACACATCATCCTTTATCTGCAGGTTTACCATTTACAGAGAACCATTATTATGAACACCCTGAAATAAGCAGGACAATCTCCTCAAATCATAAAAGAAAATACTAAACTTTCAATGCTTTCACAAGTTAGTAAAAGGATAATGAATGCTTTCTAAAATGTGTGGTTTAAATCCCTTAAAACTGAGAGGTATTTCCCAGAAAGACATTTTGGAAGTGGAAGAGGCTACAGTTGCTTGTAAATACTGTGTGTTGAATGACAGATCCTCAGAAATAACATAGACGCGTTAATTAAAAGTACAAGACAGACTTAAAATTCCAATTACAACACCTTTTATCTTCAGGTAATACCCTTTGTTGAAACAGAAGCAATCTTGTTTTGATTGCTGTTTAAATTCATAAATGGTGCCTCTAAGAGGCACCCTTTTTGTAGAACAGCTGCCCGAGGAGTAACATGAGATGCCCCATCCTTTCTGAGTTTCATGCTTACACTATGTAACTGCCAGGTAACAGCAGACCCAGGGAATGTTTGCACTGCAAGCAGTATCACCAGGATGGGGTTCTTTCCATTTCTGAAATTCTGCTGGATCATTTTAAAATATTTTAAGCTCTCCAATTCACTGCCACTTTGCAACTCTTCTATGCTACATATGACTGTACAGATGAAACAATTTCTAAAATCTACAAAATTCACAAAGTGTAAAATAGTTCACCTGCACTATTTCTCTTTAACAGGGTCACTAAAGAGTGATTATTGTCGCAGTCTTAAGAATTCATGTATGTAACAATATTTGAATTAGATTCCAAAAGTCAATTCTTAAAACTAGAATTAAACAAGTTATTATGGTCGGAATCTATGATCTTAAAGGTCTTTTCCAACCTAAATGAATCTATGATTCTATTACAATGTCAATATGATAAGTATGCTGAGGAAAAAAAGTTTCTCTAAACAAGTTAAAGCATGACAATGTGAATTTGTTAGGAACAAAAAATCCCTTAAAATTAACTAAAACACATTTAAACCATTTTGTCTGCTTGTCTGATCCTTGGGGGTTTCATTTGATGCTTTACCATGTGGTTTCTTCACACTCTTTTTTTCCCCTCAGGTTGCTTTAAACAGTCTCCCACCTCCTGAGCATCTATAGACTTCACTTTCCAAATATGTTACATCCCTGGTTCATTACAATGCCCCCTGTCTGAATTTCTTTATTAGAGAAGCAACTGGGATCGAAACAGAAAAGCCAAAAGGAGGCATCTGTTTGTTTGTTTTCAGAGTCTTGAAAAGCATTTCACAGCAATGAAGTTTCATTTCATGTTTTTTAGTCTTATTTTGCAACAGAGGCTGTCCATTGTTATGTAGAAGTAGTTTATCGACATTTCTTACAAAATGTTCCCTTTTGCTGGTTTTTTTTTTCATGTTAGGTCTACTGAGCTTCCTTTAACAACAGTGGTTGCAGAAATGGACCCTTTCACAGCCTCTGAGACCAACATTTCCACCTGTGACTTATATGAGCACAAAGACACAGCACGGGTATTACTGTCTGTCTTCTACGGCTCCATCTTGATTCTTGGGGTGCTTGGAAACACCATTGCCCTCACTGTCATTTTTAAAAACAGAAAGAAGATCAACTCCACTACCCTCTATTCAACAAATCTTGTCTTCTCTGATCTGCTGTTCTGCATTGCCTTGCCAACCAGGATAGCCTACTATGCCATGGGATTTCACTGGCCCTTTGGAGAAGCGCTGTGTCGAATCACCGCACTCCTGTTCTACATCAACACCTACGCGGGTGTGAACTTCATGACGTGCCTGAGCATCGACAGGTTCTTCGCTGTCGTCCACCCCTTCCGATACAAGATCAGAAGGATTAAATATGCTAAGGGCATTTGTGTCTTTGTCTGGTTTCTTGTATTTAGTCAAACTTTCCCATTACTTATACAATCCATGTCGCAGGAAGAAAAAGAAAGGACTACGTGTATGGAATATCCAAATTTTGAGAAAATAGAACATCTACCATTTATACTTCTTGCTGCCTGTTTAATAGGGTACCTTGTTCCCCTGGGGATTATTCTATTTTGCTACTCTCAAATCAGTTGCAAACTTTTTCAAACAGCCAAGGAAAATCCACTGACTGAAAAATCAGGGATAAACAAAAAAGCCATCAATACAATCATATTTGTAATTATAGTGTTCATAATCTGCTTTACTCCTTATCATGTTGCAATCATACAACACATGATTAAGAAACTTCAGCAAGAACCCTCGTGCAGTGAAAAGAAAATTTTCCAGAAGTCACTCCATTATACTGTATTTCTGATGAATTTTAACTGCTGCCTAGATCCTTTCATCTATTTCTTTGCATGCAAAGGATACAAGAGAACTGTACTGAAAATACTGAGACGACAAGTGAGTGTATCAATTTCAAGTGCTGCCAGGTCACATCATGAAGAAAGCTCACGTGACGCGGGAGAAACGCAAATGACGGTACTTGCTAAATCTTCCAATGGAAAGCTACCTGAAAAATAAAGTCTGTAGTACACCACAGTGGACCAAGACTAAAAATTGCAAAAACTCTTAGTGCTCCCCTACAGCAGCTTAAGTAAAATTCTGTTTCTCGGGATGTCAGGGAATCAAGGAGTGATGGACTGAAAAAGTTTTGTCACAGGACAGCAAGAAAACTCAGCATTATAATCTTCTTGCTGTATCCTTCTGACTGAACTCTTATTTTTTCCAGGAAATAAGCACCATTGTGAATGTTCAGATTCCATGCTGCACATACATACGCCTGGTGTTACTAACTCAAGCAGAGTCAAATCACAGTTTGGATTGAGCACAAATACAGTTTACAATTCAGATCAACTACAACCAGAATATCTGAAAATTTCAAGACTTCTAGCTGAGCTCCAATTACAGCAATGGTTTTGATGGCTCAGTCACACAAACAGAGGAAATAAAATTTTGAGATAAAACGGACAACTTCTTTGCTCATTTGACTATGACAAGTACTTAGTTTACAGCTCTTTGGAGGTGAAACTGCATTTTACAATATTTGGAGGACAAATGCCTTATTGGACAATTCACATAGCAAAGATTGTCAAATATAACACATGAAAAGGTAATGAACTGTTTGGTTCTCCCCAACAATGAACATCTCCTGTATGTTAAATCACTCATCTTCACAAGGTGTGTTATCGCTTTATCCCTTTCCTAAAGGAAAACTTTCCTTTCTAGTGTGTATTGTAAAAAGTCTCTCTCTACTCCACTTGTACATAGATTATTTATAAACACAAATTGAAGCAAGAGACTGTAATGTGAAATATGCACCATTTCAGTTAAAAGAACAGTTATAGAGTGTTCTTCAAAACTTCTGCAGAAGTCAGATATGGACACATGACAAATGCTTTAGAAACCTGAATAAATGTTCATAGTTGAGATCACCAAAAAGTAAATTAATGGATTAATTGATGGTGTGAGATGGCTACCTCTCTTCAAGCACTGTTTACCTGAGAGATCAATAAATGAGACCAGCAGAATTGGTTGGGAAAGAACAAGTTTTCCCATCACGCCTTCATACAGCGTATCTGGGATCCCTTTAGGCACACTGAAATTGGCTCAGGAAATAGACCAAATGACTTAAACACATCCTGCTGGAATCAGCTCAATACCAGCTGAGAATCCAGGATGCAAGCCCTGGGTTCCTGCTGATGTGCCCTTCCGTCACATTCAGTTTCCTTCCCTACTTTATTCCTGGCTCCTCTATCCTTTCTTTAGTGTTCCATCTTATTAATATGCCTTCACTGGCCAACACAACTTGGTCAGTCAACCAGGAGGTTGTGATGGAAACTTAAAGAATGCCTGATAATCATCAGTAAAAGCTATGCCAGATATCAGATGTTATTTATTTCAGCTGTATCTCTCTCACATTTGGGTTGTACTGAAAGTCAAACAAACATATTACATTTGTCATCTTCACAATTCCTTCTTTCCTCACAGGTTGACCTCTGCCTATCTGCAAATATGGAAAGGTCGTACCTGAAGAGCAGTATGGAAATGTTAAATTAACAATTACATTTTTTATGGCAAAGAAACCACAAAACCCCCTGTATTTCATACTACTTAGACTGCCAAAATTGAGTTTCCAATTCTAAAATACTAATTCTCTCTTTTTTAATTCTAAAAGACACTATGCAGCTTCAGAAAAGCAGTGTAAGAAGAAAAACTTTTATCAGGAGAAGTTCTACTTAATTCTGTATGTTCCAGCGGTTCTGTTCTTGTCTGCTTTTTTAATAAACTATTTTAAACTATTATTTAAGAATGTGTTCCTACTGAATTAAGCAAATGGCAACCAGATAAAATCACAGACAGAGCACTCATGAATACCTAGAAGCGGCAGAAATAAAATATAAGTATTGTTAACACCTCACTAGTACAAGCTTATTTTATTCTACTAACGTCTAGGCTTTGGGGGGGTTTTAGTATGCATTTCATCTAACTGTGATTATAAAATCTTAAAGACAAGAAGCCTTTTTTTATATCTGTCTGTAAAATGTAACTTAAGTATATATTAAAACACCACATATTGCAGGTAACTACACTCTTCTAAGTGGAAACAAAGTGAAGATTTCTACTGAACATCTTTCTCTATCCCCACATTAGCAATTCTGTTATTTTCAATACTGGATTTTGTTTCTAAATCACATCAGCATTCCCAAACACCTAACTTTACATGAAGATACTGCACTAGCATGAGTCCAGAGAGATACAGGTTTAAGAAAAGCTAATTTTTTCTCATTATTTAAATGTTTCTCAGATGCTGAAGAAAGCAACAAAATAAAAACCTTTAAAAGCTAAGAAAAGCTCAGTTTCCTGACAAAAGTCCTACAAGCACCAACATACAGTTCATATCTGTGGCAGCTGATGCACTCTTTTCTGTCATCTGCCAAAAGTAGCAGTGGGGGATTCACTTGGCTTGGGACACTGCACTGTGGCAAAACATTTAGAGAGCACCTGTCCTGTTCCTTGTACCAGCCGTGGTGTGGGGCTCGCAGCCATCACCACAGGGATGGTAACAACCTGCTGCATGGGACCAAAGGAGAACAGTGAGAGTGTAAAGTTACAGCTGTTCTCAAACAACTGGTTTCCTCCATGATGCCCTTATCCAACTTGTGGTTTGAAGTAGTGTGAGCTTTACAAGAAAAAATCAGCTTTTTCTTTGGGAAAAGCTTTTTATACATTCTAAGCCATGTTCCTTTCTGTGTGAAAGTCTGGTAAATGGTTACATAGACCTGGGACTCTTTCATGCTTTTCACATACAAATAAAGCAGCTGACAAGTAGCAGTAGGTTCAAATGACTTGCTCATTGTAAGGATCTGACTGAAGCATTTCAGAAAAACTGGGTCTCTATTTGGAAGGTGAAGTCTAGTCAGGATCTTGAAACACATGTTCTTGAAAAAGAAAACAGAGTATCTTTTATCTCTACACGTCAGAGTGTCAGGTTAGGCGGTTGCTAGGAGGACTCCAACTATGCAGAGTTCCAGTTCTTGTACTAACACTGCATGTCCACTGCTGACATCTCTCTCAAATCTCACCTGGTAGGGAATGTGACAGAGCATACAGGAAATAAAAATTATGATGGTGGCCAAATGGTACATTTTGGCTGTCTCTGTCCAAGTCCAGAAAAGAAAGCTGGAAAGACATCTACTGATCAAGTAAAGGTGCACCATACGAAAAATCCCAAAACACGCACACTTCCAGCAGAAGAGCATCTAGTACCTTCATCTTTTCTTTCACTGAGAACACAAAACTAAACAGTAATAGTGCAAGTACCCTCAGCTGCCTTGGACTCTAAGGTACTGAAGACTAATTGAAACTGTGGAGATAAAGAAGGCAGTCTCCTGTGGCTTACAGTCCCAGCAGAGGAGAACAGGTATTTCCCAGGGGATTGCTGTCTGACTGTGTGGTCTGTGGCTCTGAAAGCTATATAGATGAGGAACCTGTAAGCAGCATGGTCATCTAGCAAAAGACAGTGATGGCAACTGTCTGAGCTTGTAAACATGCTACCACAAAAAACACAGTCCTTTAAAGTGGTTAGTGACCCCTCTTAAATCAGCAAACTCATTAGTGTAAGGAAAAGGAAGGTTTTGAGCTCTTTCAAATATATATTCCATTTAAGACTAACATTGTTCTGAAACTAAAAAGCTTTTAGGCAAGCAAGGAATGAAGAGACTCCAATAAAACGATGAAACAGCCTTCAACGTAGGAAAAATAAATAGCATGCAGCTGAAGAGAAAGAGAAGAAAAGCTTTGCCTTATATGACCACTTTTGGAGGAACTGAAAAGCAGTGACATACTCTGTTCTCTTTTATCACCACGTCTGTGGTGCAAAGCAGGGGAACAACTGAAGATAAACTAAGGCTTGTATTCAGCACTATCCCACTGTGCTGGCTCAATACAGAACCGGTGTGTCAACAGACACACAAATTACTTGAAAAACAACAAATTCATCTGAGTGCAGTATTTCCTAATACAGTCTTGGCTAATCTTCAGTCTGTAGACTAAGACTGTGGTACAAAATAAATACAAAAGACTCTGCCAAGCTGCAACCCTTCTCTGAAGAAAAATGGGAATTACTGTGTGTGTAGTAAATGCTAAGATATATTTCCGCAATTTTTTCCCCCCTCAGAATACTCCCTTGGCTTCCTGCAATGTCTAACTTTGGACTTCCTGAGGCAGATGTCTCATCTTTGCACATGACAGCCCTCAATCAATGTTTTCTTCCATCTGTCTGGTCCCTTTTTGAATTCAAATAAAATGTCTGTGACTGCAGTGTTTTGCAGCAAGAAGTTGCACAGAGTAACTACCCATGGTGTCTGGAGCCATTTATGTTCACTTGTGACACCTGTTAGTTTCATCTGAAGTCCCTCGCTTCTTGTACCAGAAACAAGTGAACATGGTGACTCCCTGTTTACCCTGCCTACAGTACTTGTGATTTTACAGACCTGCATCAAATCCCCATCCTTCAAGTCATCTTGTCTCTTCTCCTGTGAACAGTCAGATAAAAGCTGCTCACCATTTCATTCAAACTCGAAAGGAAGGAAAGAAGGCAAGTGGAAACAAAGGATGGAAATCCAGCTGTGTATGAGCTGTGAAGAGAACAGGGTATCTCTATACACACAAGATCAACAGCATACTGATCTACTTTACCATA